>NC_136265.1:55734692-56242396 GCF_964187855.1 Myxine glutinosa
TGAACTGTTGAGTGAGTAAGACGCATCATGACGTAATGTGACATTGTGTGTTTGTTCCATCTCTTCCTTCTTGGGAGGGATTGGAGGACGAATTTGGAACTAGAGGGGGATATGGGAGACAAAACGTAGTGACAAATTTGTAAATACAAGGAAGGGCTAGGGTAGTGTAAGCGGACATTGGGGGGTACGGACGGATAGGGACGAGCCTGCTCTGCTCGCTCTTCCGCGCCCCTTGTGCTGCATTACCTTGTATTTCTGTGTACCTTTGTGCCCTTTCAGCTTTGCTGGTGGTGCTTTGTCTCTCCCCCACCCCAGGACCATTTTGGAGGTGGAACTGTGCAGCACCAACGACCTGTGCAGCATCCCTGCTGCACTTTGCTACATCTGTGCAGTACCCCTGCTGCACATTGTTCCATCTGTGCAGCCGAACTGTGCAGCACTTTGCTGCCACATCCTTTTGTGTAACTTTGCTGCACTTGTGCAGCACCTTTCTGCCACAAACACTTTGCTGCCACAAACACTTTGTTGCCACAAACACTTTGCTTCCACAAACACTTTGCTGGACATTATGACACTTATGGACCGCACGTTTTGTGGCCTTACACCTCTGCTGTGTAACACCTTGCTGCAGCATCACCTTGCATCTTCGGACCACTTGTTTTGAGCGGCATTAAGGTCACGCAGTCGGACCACATAGGGTTGGCCCTGCTTGGCCATGAAATAAAACGAACACGTGTTTTGTACATTTTTATTATGGTGTGCTAGGGACAAGAAGAATTGTAAGTTTTATGTACACAGAAGATGCAAGCAGCAAGAAGCAAGAAGCAAGCAGCAAATATGACTTTTGAATGTGTTTGTGTTTTGTGCTTTGCCGTGCTTTCTCTCCCCTCCAATCTTCTTTCCAAAAAGGACAGGTCCTGGGTCATAGAATTGTAAATAAGCTTAGGTTTTGTGCTTGTATATAAAATGCTGCCCACCGGCTCTATGTTTAGTTTGAAAACAATTCCGGATTCGGTTGATTGTGGGCGTGATTCAGTTAGAGTTAGCTACTCAACGCAGTAGGTGGGACATATTTAGTGTTTTAAAACTGTCGCACCCACGGGTTAGAGTAAATGTTAGAGGGAACCACATCTATATGTCACACGTAAGGAAAAGTTAGTCCCAGATCTTTCTCAAAACCGGTCGTTCCAATTTTTGTAGGTTCGACTCGGGAACGAGTCTGACGAGAGAGAGGGGGTAGTGTTGCAGTTTTGAGTTGGTACAGTTGTATAATAAAGATTAAATTTCCCCCTCATAGTTAGTCACACAAGCAAGATGTAGCCTCATTTGTAGTGTAGTTATTTCTTCGTATTTGTGAGCTTAGTCCTTTTCCATTGTTAGTTCTGCGTTGAGTAGAGTCAGCAGATTAGGCCCTACTCTACCGACTTTCCAGCTTCACTAGCCTCATGCCCCTTTGCGCGAACTTTGGTTCATTTTGGGCGAATGAACAGGAGGCAGGCGAGGAGGGTCGGGGCAGAGCGGCAGAGAGCTAACAGTAAGCGCGAGCCGCCAATCAGGGCTCAGAGGTGGTGGCGGCGGCGTTGCGTCACAGGGCATGGTAAGAAGGTTCGAGAGGGTTCCAGAAGGTTCGGGGCTGCAGCCATATAACCCATCGCGCAAAGCCCCCAGGAGGACTGACTGAGGAGCGAAGGACTTGAGGACTCTCGCTGATGAACGAAGGACTTGCCCAGGGAGACTCGCGCGCACTGACCAACCAAGAGGATCGAGGAAGAGGAGTTGTGAGCGTCAGAGAACTGTGAAAGATACGCGGGTAAAGAGAGACGCGCATGAACCAGGATACGTGCTCGTATAAAGTGACGCTCAGTTGAGCTTTAAGCCGAACTGCATACAGTGCATTAAGTCACGCGAGTGAAAACGGCTGTGTCATCGCCAGCCGTGCTGAGAGTCCCGCATTTGCCGTTCCACCTCATCGGCTGCTTTGTTCGGGAGACGCGTGACGAGGTTTCCTTCCACCGCCTGCTGCCATCTTCGCGGGACGCACGAGGACCGTGGAGAGCCGGATGGGGCCGTTCCTGAACGACCACGTCGAAGCGTTTGGCTGAACATCAACCCATCTGCAATTCCCTGTGTGAGTGTGACGGGCCTGCGTCCGGGGGATAAGATAAGACTGACTAAGTGCTGCTCTGTGTCTCTGCGTCCCCGATCATTGCACATACGTGTGGGAATAATTAAACCTGTGTTCTTCCTTTTTCCGACTCGATCGTTCCTGTGATTTCCTCATTGGCTAAGCGTGGTATGAATAGAACCGCTTGAATCGGGTCCCAATATCTAGATAACTGCGCGGACCACGTGTCCGCAATCCGCCCGGCGTACTTAAATCACACGTGGCTCGTGCGAGGCTAGTTTCCTCGTTTCGGTGGTGGCGCGGGTACTTAGATACGAGCGAGAATTGGTCCCGAGACCCTACCTTGTGTTCGCCCGGAAGGGGCGTCTCAAGTCTCTCGGTTCCACCAAGCCCAGCAAGACCAAGGGGCCTAATCCCCCCATGTTAGGGGTAGGAATGGCGGCGGGAGAACCGTAAGAATACGTTGGTATATCACAACTTCGTAAGTTTTATTGTTTGTTGCAATACAGCCATTCTTAAACTTTGCCTCTTTTTTAAAAGTACGTACGGCAATCAAATCGTACATATCGAATTTTTATAATGCCTTGGATTCTTGGAACAAAATCAAGATTAATCATAAAGTGAAAGAAATGTTCACGTGTTATTTTATTTATCTTGTATTGCAGAGCAACTCATCCTGCCATGCGCCAAGGCGATGTGCAGAGAAGTGCTTGGAGAGACGGCAGCCTCCAAGATAAGCACCAATTCCGCTTTCTGCCGACACGATTAGTCGACAGATAATAGACATGGGTGAAGACATCGAGCACCAGCTGTACGCAAACCTAGAGGCCAACAAGTTTGTCATCCAGTTAGACGAGTCAATGGACATCGCACAGAAGGCGTTGATCCTCATCTTTGTTCGTTATCGGCATGGCGATGATTTTATGGAGGATCTTCTGGCATGTGACGAGCTACCGACCAAGACCACGGCCACGGCCACAGAAATATTCGCAGTCGTCAACAAACACATCGCATTGCATAGCCGCAGGTGGGAAGACTGTGTTGGCGTTTGTACCGATGGTGCAGCATCAATGACAGGTCGGCGCAGCGGTGTAATTAAGCTCATCCAAGATGTGGCACCAGAGGCAAGCTGGACCCACTGCTTCCTCCACCACGAGGCATTAGCGGCGAAAGAGATGTCACCTGGACTTGCCGAAGTAATGGACATTGCAGTGAAAACAATCAACCATCTCAGGAAGAGCACCCTAAATTCGAGGTTGTTTGCAGAGCTGTGTAAGGAGCAAGATGCAGAACACACCACGGTGCTGTATTTTGCAGCTGTTCACTGGCTCTCCAGAGGAGATGCTTTGGCAAGATTGAATGAACTTTACGACCAGGTCCTCACATTCTTGGAGGTGGCTAGGTCAGACCTGGCAGTCTATTACAAAAACAACAAATTCATCGCAACATTGGCATACATGGCTGACATCTTCAACTTGTTGAACAATCTGAACATATCGTTCCAGGGCAAAACGAACAAGCAGGCGAAATCCGTGTTCATAATGTATGCCAAGATAGCGGCGTTCAAGTCAAAGCTGGATCTATGGAAGAGAAGAGTAGAGACCAATGATGAATTTGACATGTTCGAAAACCTGGATGATCTGCTCAGCAAGAGTGTTGAGGAATGTGTGGACGTTAAGGAAGGATGTCATCGTCGAACATCTGGTGAACCTGCACAAACGATTTGACAAATACTTTCCTGTTGATCCACGCGTGGAGAAGAAGTGGATCCGAGACACTTATTCAGTCGACGTTCAGCAATACTGCAACTTGTCCAACAGATTGAAAGAGGAATTGATCGACATCGTGTCCGACGGTACACTTGAGACACTGTTCACGAAGGACAATTTAGTAACGTTTTGGCTGACAGTGTCTCATGAGTACCCAGAGATTGCACATCTCACGGTAAAGTTCCTGATGCCATTCACGACGACGTGGATGTGTGAGGCAGGTTTCTCAACGTGACATATCTGAAGTCCAAGTATCGAAACAAATTGGAGACAGTGGCCCTGTGCGCCAACCTGAGAATCACATTGTCGCCGCTTCAAAGCCGAATCGATGATCTCGTAGCCAATATGCAAAGTCAACCATCGCACTGATGTGGATAATGCACATCTACAATGTTGCTCATGGAACATTTGAATTAGGCTTGTAAGTTTCACTTTCGGGTTTAATCAGTGAAAGTTGTTTATTTAATGTTGTTCATGATAACGGAACATTGAACCTGGATATAAGTTCAGATGCATAATGGGTTTTTTCAGCAAAAGTTATTCTTGTTTTGTTTATCAGTTCATGTTACATTTTAAGTTCATCATCTACTCACGATGAAGATTCAAATAAAGTTCAAACACCATTTATTGGCGTGTCACTTTAATAATTAAAGTTTTATTCTATTTCACAAAAGATACACCACCAATGAATGTTGTGAGATTCATCTTCATCATCTTCTTCATCTTCATCATCTTCATCATCATCTTCTTCTTCATTAAATCTTCATCCGGATGCATCGTAGGGGCGGATTCATCTCTTCCGAAGCTGCAGGGAGTTTACGCCTGATTGGCTGACAATAATATCAAGTGGGCGGTGTCTATGATCGAAGTCGCTGCTCATTCTCAAGGGGGCGTGGTCTCTCGCTCTCTCTCTCCTCATGGTCGTGGAGATCCATACAAAATAACAACAAAATAAGGACAGTGTTTTTGGTATGATTGTCGTCACTTTGCTTTATTGTTCAATTACGAATTGTACTCCTGTACAAAGATGATGAACCAAACCCTTGCCAATATATTAACGTCAGACGCAATCGATATTTCCGTGACGGTTTGTGGGGGGTTCGATGGGTCGCGACTGGATGCCTGGGTTTATTATTGGGTCCTGGGCTAAAACGGAACGCAGGTTTAATCCATCCGAACTCAAAGCAGCCATGTCACATCCCCCCCCCCCCCCCCCTCTGCGTCATCAGGTCACACGTCAAACGACATTACGCCATCACGTCATCCGTAGAACACATTGACACAGTGTATTCAATACAATGTACAATGAGACTTGACACCACAATATTGCACGAGAGACCCCGATGAGGACATCGACACGATCTTGTGCGAGGGAACCCGATCAGGGAATCGACACGATCTTGTTCGAGGGAACCCCATCAGGACATCGACACGATCTTGTGGGAGGGAACCCTAACAGGACATCGACACGATCTTGTAGGAGGGAACCCTATCAGGACATCGACACGATCTTGTGCGAGGGAACCCGATCAGGACATCGACACGATCTTGTAGAAGGGACCCCTATCAGGACATCGACACGATCTTGTAGGAGGGAATCCTATCAGGACATCGACAAGATCTTGTACGAGGGAACCCTATCAGGACATCGACACGATCTTGTACGAGGGAACCCTATCAGGACATCGACACGATCTTGTACGAGGGAACCCCATCAGGACATCGACAGGATCTTGTACGAGGGAACCCTATCAGGACATCGACACGATCTTATAGGAGGGAACCCTATCAGGACATCGACACGATCTTGTGCGAGGGAACCCGATCAGGACATCGACACGATCTTGTACGAGGGAACCCTATCAGGACATCGACACGATCTTATAGGAGGGAAGCCTATCAGGACATCGACACGATCTTGTACGAGGGAACCCGATCAGGGCATCGACACGATCTTGTTCGAGGGAACCCCATCAGGACATCGACACGATCTTGTGCGAGGGAACCCTATCAGGACATCGACACGATCTTGTACGAGGGAACCCGATCAGGACATCGACACGATCTTGTACGAGGGAACCCGATCAGGACATCGACACGATCTTGTACGAGGGAACCCGATCAGGACATCGACACGATCTTGTACGAGGGAACCCGATCAGGACATCGACACGATCTTGATTTGAACGACGGAACACGATCCGTACATGGTTTGATTCCCACATAAACTATTATTATTAACGGACAAAGTGCACACCACGGACCCGCACAGGAATAAGAACGTCACGTACCGGGTCCGAACTCCTTGTCCGCGGGAGATTCTCCCGGATCGAGCAGGTTCCTTCCATCGAAGACCATTGTGGATCCCGGAGGCTTCACCACGTGTTCCTCACCGGAGATATTTCGGTTCATTGAACACAGTGGAGTAAAGTGTCGTAAAGTACAGTCCAAGGCAGTCGAATAACAAGGTCCGAATGAAGAGCCTCTGCTTCTGTGATACACTGTACTTTTTGGTCATAAGTCATGACCACGCCCCCTACGGAGGGGAAACGGAAATAAAGACAGTGCGTGCTGAGACCTCAAACAGAAGAGTCATGGTGTTACATGGTGACATCACGTGGTGTTACGTGGTGTTCCATGGTAACATTACATGGTGTTCCAATAAAGACATTATATGGTGACATCCATGGTGTTAAAATAAAGACATTATATGGTGACATTACGTGGTGTTACAATAAAGACATTATATGGTGATGTTGCGGTTGCCGCTGAGCATACACAATCGCCTTACACCTGCCGAAGACGCAAACAGGGAGCGATCACTGTACCGGGCTCGCCCAGGCCGCCCGGGCATGTCCAGACTCGCTTTTCCCGGGCATGCCCAGACTCGCCTTTCCCAGGCTCGCTCAGGCCGTCCGGGCATGTCCAGACTCGCCTTTCCCGGGCAAAGGCTCCGGCATGACGTGTTTGATTGTGCTTATATATATTGCTACCCGATAAACGGGCTTTTCAAAGTACCCGAGTTTTCGTTTGACCAATAAAGAAGCTCGGACGAATTCCCTTCTTTCGGCGCGTCAATCCTTTCGACTCGCGTAGGAGCACAGCTCCTCACTGGTGACCCCCGACATGGACACGGCAGTTACCCTTAAACTGCCTACCTTCTGGGAGGCTCACGTGGCGGTTTGGTTCACCCAGGCAGACTCCCAGTTTGCCCTGCGAGGCATTACCGCAGACGACACCCGCTTCCACCATGTGGTAGCGGCACTCGGCTCCGCCACCGCGGCCCGCGCCCTGAGCCTCCTCCAGCACCCGCCAGCCGCTGACAAATATGGCGCGATCAAGACGCTCCTCCTCGACGCATTCGCCCTCTCAACGGCAGGACGCGCACGGCGCCTGCTCGACCTGCCCGAGCTCGGCGACACGCGCCCGTCCGAGCGGATGGACTACATGCTCTCGCTGCTCGGTGAGCACTCCCCAGATTTTCTTTTCCGGGAGCTGTTCCTCCGCCAGCTGCCTAGCCAGGTACGCTACGCCCTGGCAGGCACGCAGATCGCAGATCCCCGCGCCCTCGCCAGGGAAGCCGACAAGATCTCCTCGGCAGGCCAGCACATCGGGGCGGCTACCTGGAGCCCGCCACCGCCCGAGGCGACACCCATGGCGCCCGAGCACCCGGTGCGGTTGGAGGCCGAACTGCCAGTGCGACTGGCGGCCGCCACGCCGACCGATTCCAACACGACGGCCGGGGCCTCCACCTGACCAGGAATGGTGTTATTTCCACGCTAGGTTCGGACAAACGGCTCGGACATGCCGACCCCCATGCACTTTCGACAGTTCGGGAAACGGCCGGGTCGGCGTTCATTACCAGCCATGAGTGCCGGCCACTCGGGCAACTTGCTTTTCATCAAGGACAAAGCGTCCGGGCGGCGTTTTCTTTGTGACACCGGCGCCCAACTGAGCGTCATACCTGCCTCCGAGCAGGACAGGCAGACCGCCGTTTGCGGCCTCTCCTTGGTCGCTGCAAATGGATCGGCCATCCGCACCTTCGGCCTGCGCAATGTCACCCTCTGCTTCGGCTGCCAGTGCTTTAATTGGACCTTTGTGACGGTAAGCGTGCCAATGGCTTTGCTAGGCGCCGACTTCCTCTGTGCGCACGGGCTGCGAGTCGACGTAAAACGGCGTCGCCTCGTCAACGCCGAGACTTTCAGCTCCCTGGCATGCACAATGAGCACCTCCGCGCCGACCGAACTATCATGCGCCCTCCCGGCGGCGAACGAGTTCGCTCGCTTGCTCGCAGAGTTCCCGACCCTCACGCGGCCGACGTTTTCGGCCGTCGCAGTGCGACATGGTATCGAGCACCACATACCAACTACGGGCCCGCCGTTCTACGCCAGAGCCCGCCGCCTCGACCCGGCCAAGCTTGCCGTGGCAAAGGCCGAGTTCGACGCGTTAGGGCACCTCGGCATTGTGCAGCGCTCCGATAGCGCGTGGGCCTCACCGCTGCACATCGTGCAGAAGCCGGGGGGCGGCTGGTGCCCATGTGGCGACTACTGCCGCCTCAACGACGTTACCACCCCCGACAGGTATCCTGTCCCGCATATCCAGGACTTTTCCGCCCGTTTGGCGGGGCGGGTCATTTTCTCAAAAATTGACTGAATACGGGAATACCAGCAGGTACCTGCCAGGCCGGCCGACATCCCAAAAACGGCCGTCATCACCCCTTTTGGCCTGTTCGAATTCCTGAGGATGCCGTTTGGCCTCAAGAACGCGGCCCAGGCGTTCCAGTGCTTGATGGACGGCGTGCTGCGTGACCTGCCGTTCCTCTTCGTCTACCTGGACGACATCCTCGTCGCCAGCACGTCCCGGGCCGAGCACCTCCACCACCTCTGAACACTGTTCGGACGCCTCAGCGAGCACGGCTTAATCGTCAACCCGGCCAAATGCCACTTCGGCACGACGGCCGTTGACTTTTTGGGCCACCACATCACCAATAACAGGGCCGTGCCGCTGCCAACCAAGGTCGAGGCCATCACCAAGTTCCCGCGTCCCCGCTCCATCAAGGCCCTGCAGGAGTTCCTTGGCATGGTGAATTTTTACCACTGTTTCATGCCCCGTGCTGCTCAGCTCATGCGGTCCCTTTACGAAGCCCTCCGGGGCAGCCGGCCAAGCATGACGTCATCTGGTCCACAGACATGGACGCGGCATTCACAGGCACAAAGCTGGCCCTCGCCGATGCAACGCTGCTTGCTCACCCGGTGCTCGACGCTCCCATCGCCCTCACTACGGACGCCTCCGACTACGCGGTGGGCGCCGTACATGAACAATGGGTGAACGGGGTTTGGCAGCCACTCGCTTTTTTTAGCCGGCAACTCCGGCCGAACGAGCTAAAATATAGCACATTTGACCACGAGCTCCTCGGTCTATACCTGGCCGTTCGCCATTTCCGCCACCTCCTGGAGGGCCGCCCGTTCACGGCTTTCGTCGAACACAAGCCGTTGGTTTATGCGATGGCCAAAGTCACGGAGCCGTGGTCGGCCCACCAGCAGTGCCACCTCGCCGCCGTGTCGGAGTTTACCACGGACATCGGGCACGTCGCCGGAAAAGACAACGCCGTGGCCGACTGTCTTTCTCGGGCCAGCGTGAACGCGGTCCACCTGGGCGTGGACTTCGCGCTTATGGTGGCCGACCAGACCGCCGACACCACGGTGCAAGCTCTCCGGGCGGCGGACACGGGCCTCCGCCTGGCCGACGTCCCCTTCGCGGACACTGTCCTGCTCTGCGACGTCTCCCAAGACCAGCCTCGCCCCGTCGTGCTCATTACCTGGCAGCGCCGCATTTTCGCCTCCCTTCACGGCCTTTCTCACCCGGGCCGGAAAGCTTCCCAGAAGCTGGTGTCGGCGCGTTTCGTCTGGCATGGACTTCGACGGGACGTCCGCGACTGGCCCAACGCCTGCACGGCCTGCCAGCGGGCCAAGGTCCTCCGCCACACCCAGGCCCGGATGGCACCTTTCACCGTGCCTGAACGGCGTTTCGACCACGTCAACGTGGACCTGGTGGGCCCCCTTCCCCCATCACGAGGTTTCACACACCTGCTCACCATGGTGGACAGGACCACCAGGTGGCCGGAGGCCGTTCCCCTCACTTCCACCACCACCGCCGACGTGGCACAGGCTTTCATCGCCACCTGGGTCACCCATTTCGGTGCACCGGCAGACATTTTTTCGGACCGCGGTCCGCAGTTCACCTCCGAGCTTTGGGGCGCGGTCGCCCGCAACCTGGGGGTCAAGCTCCACCGTACCACGGCCTACCACCCCCAAGCCAATGGGTTGTGCGAGCAGTTCCACCATTCCATGAAGGCCGCACTCATGGCCGGCCTCCAGGACGACGGCTGGGCCGACCGGCTCCCGTGGGTCCTTTTGGGCCTCCGCATGGCCCCCAAGGAGGACCTCCAGGCGTCCACCGCCGAGCTCGTCTACGGCCAGCCGCTACGCGTCCCGGGCGAGTTCGTGCCCGACGCTACCAGCCCCTGGTCCACGGCTCGCCAGCGCTCGGAACTCCAGGAGGCCGCCCGACGGTTTGCCCCCGTGCCAACGTCCCGCCACGGTGGCCCCCAGTCCTACGTCCCCCCAGCGCTTCGCACAGCGGAGTACGTTTTTGTGCGTCATGACGCACACAGGGGGGGGCAATCCGGCCGCCATACGACGGGCCCTTCCGGGTCCTGCGACGGGACGACGTCTTTCGTCGTCGACGTCGGCGGCAGGTCGGACAGGATTTCGGTGGACCGCCTCAAGCCGGCGCACTTGGACGTCGACCAACCACCACGGTTGGCCCTCCCTCCATGGCGAGGCCGCCCCCCGTCCACGGTTCCCCCCGCTCGACCACCCACCACCACACCGGACCCCCCCCCACGACCCCCCAGGGGTCACTTCGGCCGGGTCATCAGGACCCCCCTTAAATTGACCCTGCCGGTGCAAGTCGATTCTGGGGGGGGGGGGGCGAGTGTAGCAGTTGCCGCTAAGCATACACAATCGCCTTACACCTGCCGAAGATGTAACCAGGGAGCGTTCACTGCACTGGGCTCGCCCAGACCGCCCGGGCATGTCCAGACTCGCCTTTCCCGGGCATGCCCAGACTCGCCTTTCCCGGGCTCGCTCAGGCCGCCCGGGCATTTCCAGACTCGCCTTTCCCGGGCATGCCCAGACTCGCCTTTCCCGGGCTCGCTCAGGCCGCCCGGGCATGTCCAGACTCGCCTTTCCCGGGCTCGCCCAGGCCGCCCGGGCATGTCCAGACTCGCCTTTCCCGGGCAAACACTCCGGCATGACGTGTTTGATTGTGCTTATATATATTGCTACCCGATAAATGGGCTTTTCAGAGTACCCGAGTTTTCGTTTGACCAATAAAAAAGCTCGGACGAATTCCCGTCTTTCGTCGCGTCAATCCTTTCAACTCGCGTAGGAGCACAGCTCCTCAGTGACATACATGGTGTTAAAATAAAGACATTATATGGTGACATTACATGGTGTTACAATGTAGACATTACATGGTGTTGTAGCGGACACGCCGACATGGACACGGCAGTCGCCCTTAAACTGCCTACCTTCTGGGAGGCTCACGCGGCGGTTTGGTTCGCACAGGCGGATTCCCTGTTCGCCCTGCGAGGCATCACGGCCGACGACACCCGCTTCCACCATGTGGTAGCAGCGCTCGGTTCGGCCACCGCGGCCCGCCTACTGAGCCTCCTCGAGAGCCCACCAGCTGCTGACAAATACGGCGCGATTAAGAAGCTTCTCCTCGACGCTTTCGCCCTCCCATCGGCGGAACGCGCACGGCGCCTGCTCGACCTGCCCGAGCTCGGCGACACGCGCCCTTCCGAGCGAATGGACTACATGCTTTCACTGCTCGGCGAGCACTCTCCGGCATTCCTGTTCCGGGAGCTGTTCCTCCGTCAGCTGCCTAACCCGGTACGCCTCGCCCTGGCAAGCACGACGATCACAGATCCCCGGGCCCTTGCCAGAGAAGCCGACAAGATCTCCGCCGCAGGACAGCGCATCGCAGCGGCGACATGGGACCCACCGCCGTCCGACGCAACACCCATGGCGCCCGAGCAGCCGGCACGGTCGACGACCGAACTGCCGACGCAATTGGCGGCCGCTACACCGAGCCGACCACCTACAGCACAACGACCGGGGCCTCCACCTGACCAAGCATGGTGTTACTATCATGCCAGGTTCGGACAGAAGGCCCGGACATGCCGACCCCCGTGCACCTTCGGCAGGCCGCGAAACGGCCGGGCCGGCGTTCATTACCAGCCATGAGCGCCGGCCACACGGGCAACTTACTGTTCATCACGGATAAAGCGTCCGGACGGCGCTTCCTGTGCGACACCGGCGCCCAACTGAGCGTCATACCCGCCTCTGACCAGGACAGGCAATCCGCGGTTTGTGGCCTCTCCTTGGTTGCGGCCAATGGATCGACCATCCGCACCTTCGGCCCGCGCAACGTCACCCTCTGCTTCGGCGGCCAACGCTTTGCTTGGACGTTTGTAACCGCAAACGTGCCCATGGCTCTGCAAGGCGCCGACTTCCTCTGCGCACACGGACTGCTGGTGGACGTCCAACGGCGTCGTTTAATCAACGCCGAAACCTTCAGCTCCCTGGTATGCACATTGAGCAGCTCCGCGCCGACCGAGCTGGCATGCGCCGTCCCGGCGGCGAACGAGTTTGCTCGCCTGCTCACGGAGTTCCCGGCCCTCACGCGGCCGACATTTTCGGCCGTCGCAGTACGGCATGGGATCGAGCACCACATACCAACCACAGGCCCGCCGGTCTACGCCAGGGCCCGCCGCCTCGACCCAGCCAAGCTCGCCGTGGCGAAGGCCGAATTCGACGCATTGGAGCACCTCGGCATCGTGCGGCACTCCGATAGCGCGTGGGCCTCGCCACTGCACATCGTGCCAAAGCCGGGGGGTGGATGGCACCCGTGTGGCGAATACCGCCGTCTCAATGACGCTACCACCCCCGACAGGTACCCGATCCCGCATATCCAAGACTTCTCCGCCCGTCTGGCGGGACGGGTCATTTTTTCGAAAATTGATCTCATGCGGGGATATCACCAGGTACCTGTCAGGGTGGCCGACGTCCCTAAAACGGCAGTCATCATGCCGTTCGGCTTATTCGAATTCTTGCGGATGCCGTTTGGTCTCAAGAACGCGGCTCAGGCGTTCCAGCGCTTGATGGACGGCGTGCTGCGTGACCTGCCGTTCCTTTTCGTTTACCTGGACGACATCCTCGTCGCCAGCACGTTCCGGGCCGAGCACCTCCTCCACCTCCGAACACTGTTCGGGCGCCTCAGCGAGCACGGCCTCATCGTCAACCCGGCCAAATGCCACTTCGGCACGACGGCCGTTGATTTTTTGGGCCACCACATCACCAAGAACGGGGCCGTGCCGCTGCCAACCAAGGTCGAGGCCATCACCACGTTCCCACGTCCCCGCACCATAAAGGCCCTGCAGGAATTCCTGGGAATGGTGAATTTTTATCACCGCTTCGTGCCCCGCGCTGCTCAACTCATGCGGCCCCTCTACGAAGCCCTCCGGGGCAAGCCGGCCAAGCACGACATCGCCTGGTCCGCAGCAATGGATGCGGCCTTCCAAAGCTCAAAGCGGGCCCTCGCCGACGCAACACTGCTCGCTCACCCGGTGCTCAACGCTCCCATCGCCCTCACCACGGATGCCTCCGACTACGCGGTGGGCGCCGTACATGAGCAATGGGTGAACGGGGTTTGGCAGCCACTCGCTTTTTTCAGCCGGCAGCTCCGGCCGAACGAGCTCAAATACAGCACGTTTGACCGGGAGCTCCTCGGTCTACACCTGGCCGTCCGCCATTTCCGCAACCTCCTGGAGGGCCGACCTTTCACGGCGTTCGTCGACCACAAGCCGTTGGTTTACGCCATGGCCAAGGTCACGGAGCCGTGGTCGGCCCGCCAACAGTGCCACCTCTCCGCCATGTCGGAGTTTACCACGGACATCCGGCACGTCGCCGGCAAAAACAACGCCGTGGCCGACTGTCTTTCCCGGGCCAGCGCGAACGCGGTCCACCTGGGCGTGGACTTTGCGCTTATGGCGGCGGACCAAACCACCGACACCACGGTGCAAGCCCTCTGGGCGGCGTACACGGGCCTCCGCCTGGCCGACATCCCCTTCGCGGACACTGTCCTGCTCTGCGACGTCTCCCAAGGCCAGCCTCGCCCCATCGTGCCCGTCACCTGGCAACGCCGCATCTTCGCCTCCCTCCACGGCCTTTCCCACCCGGGCCGGAAAGCTTCCCAGAAGCTGGTGTCGGCGCGATTCGTCTGGCACGGCCTTCGTCGGGATGTCCGCGATTGGACCAGCACCTGCACGGCCTCCCAACGGGCCAAGGTCCACCGACACACCCAGGCCCTGCTGGCACCTTTCACCGTGCCCGAACGACGTTTCGACCACGTCAACGTGGATCTGGTGGGCCCCCTCCCCCCGTCATGGGGCTTCACACACCTGCTCACCATGGTGGACAGGACCACCAGGTGGCCGGAGGCCGTTCCCCTCGTCTCCACCACCACCGCCGACGTGGCGCAGGCTTTCATCGCCACCTGGGTCGCCCGCTTCGGCGCACCGGCGGACATCTCGTCAGACCGCGGACCACAGTTCACCTCCGAGCTGTGGGGCGCGGTCGCCCGCAACCTGGGGGTCAAGCTCCACCGTACTACGGCCTACCACCCCCAAGCAAACGGGTTGTGCGAGCGATTCCACCGCTCCATGAAGGCCGCGCTCATGGCCGGCCTTCAAGGCGGCGGTTGGGCCGACCGGCTGCCGTGGGTCCTTTTGGGCCTCCGCACGGCCCCCAAGGAGGACCTCCAGGCATCCACCGCCGAGCTTGTCTATGGCCAGGCACTACCCGTCCCGGGCGAATTCGTGCCCGACGCTACCAGTCCCTGGTCTGCAGCTCACCAGCGCTCGGACCTCCAGGAGGCCGCCCAACGGTTTGCCCCCGTGCCAACATCCCACCACGGTGACCCCCAGTCCTACGTCCCCCCAGCACTTCGCACAGCGGAGTATGTTTTTGTGCGTCACGACGCACATCGGGGGCCACTCCGGCCGCCGTACGATGGGCCCTTCCGGGTGCTGCGACGGGACGACAAGTCGTTCATCATCGACATCGGCGGCAGGTCGGACCGGATTGCGGTGGACTGCCTCAAGCCGGCGCACGTGGACGTCGACCACCCACCACGGGTGGCCCTTCCGCCGCGGCGAGGCCGCCCCCCGTCCACGGTGCCCCCCACTCGACCGCCCACCACCACACCGGACCCCCTCCCATGACCCACCAGGGGTCACTTCGGCCGGGTCATCAGGACCCCCCTCAAATTGACCCTGCCGGTGCAAGTCGATTCTGGGGGGACGTGTGTAGCGGCTACCGCTGGGTTTTCACAATCGCCTTGCACCTATCAAGGACGCGGAGCGATCACCATGCCGGGCTCGTCCAGGACGCCCGGGCAGGCCCGCGCTCAACTTGCCAGGCCTCGGTCGGGACGCCCGCGCATGCCCGGGCATGCCCGCCCTCAACTTGCCAGGCCACAGCCAGGACGCTGGGCCACGCCCCCTCTCGCCTTTCCTGGGCAAACGCTCCGGGATAATATGTATATATATTGCTGCCCGATAAACGGGCTTTTGAGAGTGCCTGAGTGTTTGGTTTGATTAAAGCAACTCGGATGAATTCCAGCTTTTTGTCGCGTCCATTCTTCCGATCGACGTGGGAGCCCCAGCTCCTTCAGTGTTACAATATAGACATTACATGGTGTTGAAGGAGCTGTGCTCCAACGCGAGTCGAAAGGATTTGACGCGCCCAAAGACGGAAATTCATCCGAGTTGCTTTATTGCATGTATCACACTCGGGTACTCTGAAAAGCCCATTTATCGGGCAGCAATATATATACACATTTATGCCGGAGCGTTTGCCCGGGAAAAGCGAGACCGGGCATGCCCGGGTGTCAAGGGCGAGTCCTGGAAAGGCGAGTCTGGACATGCCCGGGCGTCCTGGACGTGGGCACGCCTGGCAAGTCGAGGCTGGGCGTGCCCGGGCGCTCTGGGCGAGCCCTGGAAAGGCAAGAGCGGGCATGCCCGGACGCTCTGGGCGAGCCCTGGAAAGGCGAGTCTGGACATGCCCGGGCGTCCTGGACACGGCCTGGCAAGTCGAGGCTGGGCGTGCCTGGGCGCTCTGGGCGAGCCCTGGAAAGGCGAGAGCGGGCATGTCCAGGAAAGACGAGACCGAGCATTCCCGGGAGGTTCGGGCGTGCCCGGGAACAGCGAGTCCGGGCATGCCCGGGAGAGGCGCGTCTGGGCCCGTCCGGACGAGCCTGGCATGGCGATTGCGCCCTGGCCGCATCCTGGCAGGTGCAAGGCGATTGTGTACATCCAGCGGGAACCGCTACAGTGTGATGTATGTGAGTCCGGTGTGCGGATGCCCGACACACGGGACCAGGAACGTGGAGCTGAGTGCAATGTTAACCTGATGGTATTCAAAGAATACTTACCCTGAGCAGTCAACTTGTTGCGAGCCAACTCTTGTGTTTTTGAACATTTTTTGGGGATCCAATATGACTGCCAGACCACATGAGTGATGACATCATAAATTTATATTCTCTGATATAATTGTTGCATCGATCACGCTCAATACATTTCAAACTAATCAGACGAAGCGTTGTCCCTGTCGAATGATGACGTCATAATTATGGCACCAATGACGTCATCGTTAACAGCACCTATTCCCCATATGGAGTTCTTTGCAATGAGCCATGTTTCAATTTTTCCATGCAGCGGTTTTGGAGATATTGAGGTGCAACATTTTTTGTTTTTTCCAAGATGGCGCCTGTACCACATGACCTATGACGTCATGATTGTCATTAAAATATTCCAAAGGAGGAGGCACTCCTTTGGTGAAAATTTAGTGTCCATCAGACCAACAGTTGCTGAAATTTTTAAAAACTAGGACGTGCCCGTACGTGGGTGCCCGTTCCTTGCCAAAAAAAAAAAAAAAAATGTCTTCGCCCATGCATGCATGGGCGTGCCCATGGGCCCATGGGCGTGCCCGTAAGTGCGTGATGTGACGTACAATGAATGTATCGTCCCGACGCCGCAGCTCGTATGGCGCTGCATTTAATCGGGCCTGTATCGGCAGAGTTATTATAAACGTGTTCTACAATCGATCGTACCTTACAGCGTCTGCTCGCCACGTTCAGCATCAGTACGTCGTCACTATGACTATCCGTAAGTCCGGAAGTGACGTCCTCATTTGACTGTCCGGAAGGTCGCATATCGCAGTTACGATGAATCGCAAATTAGTTTTAATTAGTTTTAAAACATAGTTTAACGCCAACATAGCGCCAACATAGTTTGCCAACGTGAAATAAATGAATACGCTCTCAAATGTGCCGTCCGAGGCAGAGTCTGTTCGCCACGTTCGGCACACGTGATAGCTCGCTGCTCTCTGATTGGTTGAATCGTTTTTTGGACATAGCTCGGTAACTACTTCTCCGATTAATATGAAACCTTGAAAAGGCACATCCTCGGGTCCCCAGCAATATACCTGGCAAGTTTCAAGTATATCGGACCCGTGGTTGTCGAGAAACAGCGGTCACAGACAAACACACAGACACACAGACATACACACACACACACACACACACACACACACACACACACACACACACACACACACACACACACACACAGAGATTACTGGAATTATAGATAGATAATGATCGGATAAGTGTTGTACTTGTCGAATTATGACGACATAATGAAGGCACCGATGACATCATCATTAACATATCTTATTTCCCATGCAGAGTACTTGACAATGAGCCAGGTCTCGATTTTTTCCTTGGAGTGGTTTCAGAGATTTATTGGTGCGAACTTTTTCCAAGATGGCGCCTGTACCATGTGACCTATGACGTTATAATAATCACGAAAATATTCTGCAGGAAGAGGCACTCCTGTGGTGAAAATTTGCATTTCAATCGGACCAACGGTTGCTGAGAAAATGGATTTTAAAAATGCAGACACATACGGCACACAGCACACAGCACACGTGCGGCACACAGCACATGTACGGCACATGTACGCACATGAATACTTAACCCCGCTTTTCCCTTCACGAGCGCAGGGTAATAAAGTGGATATAAAGTTGAGTGCCTTCATTGGTCTGATTGTTTGTGCTTCCAGACATCACAAGTGGTGACGAGGAGAAGACCCGTTCGTGTCTCGATGGCGACTATCGGCATTCTCCATGAAATTATTCCGATGGGGAGGATTGGGTGGATTTTGTGGAGAGACTGGACCATTACTTTGTGACCAACAACATGGCGGCCGCTGGTGATGCCGTCCGTCGTCGTGCTGTGTTGTTGACTGTGTGCGGGCAGAAGGTGTACGGACTCATCAAAAACCTGCTGTCACCACAGCGACCTACCAACCTTTCCGATGAGGAACTCTGTGAGCTTGTCAAGCTCCACTTCAAGCCGAAAGCTGCTCTCATCATATCAAGGTACAAGTTTTACACACACTCGACGGGAGGATCAGGACATTCCCGGCTTTGTTGCTGATCTGCGCTGTTTAGCAGAGTGCTAAACTCTGCTAAACTGCGCTGTTTAGCAGCGCTGTTTGCGCTGTTTAGCAGAGGGCTATGGCCCGACACTGTCCATTTGGTGCTGTACTTGATGAGATGCTCCGAGATTTGTTTGTGATTGGGGTAAATCACGATGTCATCTTACGAAAACTTATTGCTCAAGAAGACGACCTTGACCTGGGACGAGCAGTGAAGACTGCACAGGCGTGTGTGACAACTGCTGAAAACCTGAAGGAGATCTCGTCAAAAGGGCAGAACTCTTCGAGTGCAGATACTGTAAATAAGATTGCTCCATCCTCGTATAAGGCTGTGCCGAGCCCAGTTGTGTTTTCGAAACCTGCTTCCTTGGTAGCGAGAGGCCCTGAGAACATGTGTTGGCGTTGTGGTGCGAATCATGTGGCTCACCAGTGTCGTTTCAAACGGTACACATGCAACGGATGTGGCAAGATTGGGCATCTTCAAAAGAGGTGTCTCCAATTCAGTAGTGATGGTGATACTGCCACCACCCATCATGTGGATGATGGCGAGAATGTCGCTGGTGCTGATAAGTCATTGCTGCATGATGAGCATGAGTTGCATACGATTTCTGGCGGCCCCGCACCAATAACGGTTGATCTTCAACTGAATGGCAAGCAGGTGTCAATGGAAGTTGACACAGGGGCAAGTCAGTCGATTATGAGCAAGGAAACATTTGACAAGCTTTGGGGCTGTGAAGCCTTGAAGCCTAAATTGAGCCCGGTGCGGGACAAACTTCGGACTTGCACTAAGGAAATTGTTCCGGTGCTTGGTAGCGCAGCTGTCAGTGTGTCTTATGATGGTGTAATTTATGAACTGGCCCTGTGGGTTGTGCCAGGCTATGGCCCGACACTGTTCAGGGGGAACTGGCTTAGGAGCATAAAGGTGAACTGGCATGAGATCAAAGAGCTGTCTACAGTGGAGGCTCCTGGTTGTGCTCAAGTGCTGGATAAATTTCCATCTCTATTTGAGCCAGGAATTGGTTCCTTCATGGGGATGAAATGTAAAATTCATCTGAATCCGGAAGTGCAGCCCATCTTTTGCAAAGCTCGGTCTGTCCCCGACTTGATGAGAGAAAAGATCGAGTGTGAACTTGAGAGACTCCAGAATGAGGGGGTCCTCTCTCCTGTTGAGTTCAATGAATGGGCCAGTCCAATTGTTCCTGTGTTGAAAAGCGATGGAGCAGTGAGGATCTGCGGGGACTACAAGGTGACCATAAATCGATCGCCACTCAATACAGGATCAGTATCCACTGCCCAAAGCGGCTGACCTGTTTTCGACATTAGCTGGTGGGAAGTCATTCACCAAGTTGGATCTAACGTCTGCCTGCATGACACAAGCGCTGGATGAGGATTCAAGCAAACTCATGTGCATCAACACTCACAAAGGGCTGTTCTTCTACAATCACTGTCCTTTTGGAATCCGCTCAGCAGCGGCCATCTTTCAGAGAAACATGGGGAGTCCATTAAAATATTTGCCAAAAACTGCCGTGTTCCAGGACGACATCCTGATCACGGGCTGCAACACTACAGAACACCTGAGTAACCTGGAGGAAGTTCTGCATCATTTGGATAAAGTAGGGCTCAGACTGAAACCTGAGAAATGCGTGTTTATGGTGCCCGAAGTGGTGTTCTTCGGCAGAAGAGTCACCGCCGCTGGAATCATGCCATGTGATTCCAAAGTCGAAGCAATCAAGAACACGCCCATACCAGAAAATGTGTCACAATTACGTTCCTTCTTGGGTTTGCTGAACCATTTTGGCAGTTTCTTGCTACAGGTGAGCACAGTGTTGGAACCCTTGCATCAGCTCCTTCGGAAAGGAAAATTTTTGGTTTTGGCCAAGACCCAGGATGATGCTTTCAAGGAAGCTAAAGGTCTATTGTGTTCTATCAAGCTACTTGTTATTTTTGATCCATGTAAGCGTCTTGTATTGTCGTGTGATGCCAGTGCCGATGGGGTCGGCTGTGTATTGCAGCAAGCCAATGAGTCGGGCAAGTTACAGCCTGTTGCGTTCGCTTCCAGAACCTTGACGAAAGCCGAACAAGCCCATGGTATGATTGATAAAGAAGCCTTAGACTGTGTGTTTGGGGTAACTAAGATGCATCAGTGTCTTTTTGGTCGTAAATTTGAGCTTGAAACCGACCACAAACCGCTCACTTGCTTGTTTACAGAGAACAAAGGCATCAACACAAATGCGGCATTCCCATGTTCAGAGGTGGGCCTTGCCGTTGTCTGTTTGTAATTATACTATTCGTTACAGGCCTGGCACTGGGAATTGTGCTGGTGCACTGAGTCGACTGCCGGTGCCTGTTGCTGATCGCAACAATACTCCTCAACCTGCTGACCTTGTATTGGCTATGAATGCGTTTGAGAGTGACAGCTCTCCGGTCACTGCTGCTCAAGTTAGGTTGTGGTCCAACAGAGATCCTGTGTTGTCTGTAGTCAAGCGTTGCGTTATGACTGGCGATTGGTCCGGCATACCAGACTCGGAGGAGTACAAACCACATTCACGTCATAGAGATGAGCTGTCTCTCCAGTCAGAGACCGCTCACTTGCTTGTTTACAGAGAACAAAGGCAGAGAACAAGATTGACGAGTTTGGGGCAGACGTGTTATCATGCCAAAACAGGGGAGAGGGAGATTGGTTTCTGAACTACATAGTACCCATCCTGGTATTGTTATGATGAAAGCTGTTGCAAGGTTTCATGTTTGGTGGCCTGGTATTGATTCCGAACTTAAATCTTGTGTTCATCGTTGTGATACGTGTACCCAGCTCAGTAAGTCGCCAGCGAAATCACCACTGAGCCTGTGGTCGTGGCCTTTCCAACCTTTGTCCAGGATTCGTGTTGACTTTGCAGGTCCGTTCTTAGGGAAAATGTTCCTTGTTGTCATTGATGCATTTTCCAAGTAGATTGAATGCTCTATCATGTCTACCAGCACTTCTGTAGCTACCATTGATAAATTTACGTGGCATGTTGGCTACTCACAGTGCACCACATGAGTTGGTAAGCGATAATGGTTCATGTTACACATGTCAGGAATTTCAGGAATTCATGAGGTTGAATGGCATCAGACATGTCCGTTCTGCTCCGTTCAAACCCGCTTCTAATGGCCAGGCAGAGCATGCTGTACAGATCACCAAGCAAGGATTAAGGCATGTTACTCAAGGTTCGCTTCAAACGCGTTTGTCACGCATGTTGCTAGGGTAGAGATCACGACCACATACCGTAACTGGAGTGCCCCAGCAGAATCTAAATATCTATAAAACTCAGTTGACGTTGTGCTCCACAAAATAACAGCGAAACGGAGTTGAGTAAAAGGGTGAAAATTCTACAGATGCTGTGATAAATAACTACCTCTGTCGGTTTGAATGTTTGAAAGAGAATAGACGTCTGGATCAATTTTTGAATGTATCTATCTATAATTCCATTAATCTCTGTGTGTATGTGTGTATGTGTGTTTGTATGTGTGTATGTTTGTCTGTGACCGCTGTTTCTCGACAACTACCGGTCCGATATACTTGAAACTTGCCAGGTATATTGCTGGGGACCCGAGGATGTGCCTTTTCAAGGTTTGAAATTAATCAGACAAGTAGTTACCGAGCTATGGCGATTTCTTTACCAAACACCACAAGCCGTTCGCTTTGGACCAAACCATTTCATGTAAATAGAGGGGGGGGTTCTGTGGTCGTTGCGAATGGACCAAACCATTCATGTAAATAGAGGGGGGGGGGGGGGGTTCTGTGGTCGTTACTGCCACGTGGTTTCAAAGTTTTTTTTTGTTGTTGTTGTTTGCACGCATGTTTTTTTGCACCCACGTACGGGCACGCCCTAGGATGTTTACACACACACACCCCTACACAAATGTTTTTTTTTTTTTTTTTTTGGCAAGGAACGGGCACCCACGTACGGGCACGTCCTAGCTTATATATAGTACGGGCATGCCCTAGTATATATAAACGCGAGTTGTCTGTGTGTGTGTGTGTGTCCAGTTTTTGTGTGTCCACGTTTTATTCAGAGATGGCTGAACGGAGCTTCATCAAACTTTCAGAGCTTCATCAGTGAGTGCCTGGGAGTGTTTTGAGCAAAAATAAAAATATGAAAAAAAAAGTTCGTTTTTTTGGAGTTAAATTTTTTTTTTACAATTGCTCGACAATGCCGAAGCCTTTTTAAATTAATGACAGTTATATACAAGTACACATTCGCATAAATAAATACAAAACAATTAGCAGACATTTGAATACAAATAAATCAAACAATTCCGGAAGTGCACGATTTTGGTAGTACGGCTTCTTCTTCTTCTTCCTGATCGGAAAAACACTGAACTCAAACGTGAGCCACATTCACTCAGAAACGTGAGCCACATTCACTCAGAAACGTGAGCCACTCCCCTTCCTATCCTGCCTCCCCACTCCCCTGCCCTTCACGCGCTCCTCTCCCCTTCACCCCCGCCTCACCCCTCCACCTCCCCTTTCCCTCCACTTCCCTCTCCCTCCCTTGTCAAATTATGATGTCATAATGGAGGCACTTATGACATCATCATTACCCTGTGCTCTCGAAGTGAAAAGCAGAGTTGAGCATTCGTGTGCATACGTTTTCTGGGCAACAGTTGGTCCTATTGACATGAAATTTTACCATGGAAGCGCCTCCGCCTGTGTAATATTTTTATTCATAATTATGACGTTATAGTTCACGTGGTACGGACGCCATCTTGGAACAACGTTGCACCTCTCGATCTCCCAAACCACTCAATGGAAAAAATTGAAATATGGCTCACTGTCGAGTACTCCCCATGGGCAATAAGATATGTTGATGATGTCATCGGTGCCTTAATTATGACGTCATAATTCAACAAGTACAATGCTTGATCTGATCAGTATGAATAAAACAAAAATTCCTCTGAAACTGTTGGACTGATGGACACGAAATTTTCAGAATATATGCAGCTGCTCCTGTAGAGTTTTATAATGATGATTATAACGTCATAGGTCACGTGGTACAGACGCCATCTTGGAAAAAATCGAAATAATTTGCACGTCTATATCTCCGAAACCGCTCCATGGAAATAATTGAAACATGGCTCATTGTCAAGTACTGCCCTTGGGGAATAAGATATGTTAATGATGATGTAATCTGTGCCTTCGTTATGATGTCATAATTCGACAAGTACAACACGTATTCGATGATTGTGAATATTTTCTCAGCAACTGCTGGTCTGATGGGCACGAAATTTTCAACATTGGAGTGCCTCCTCATGAAGAATATTTTAATGATAATCATGACGTCATTGGTCATGTGGTACAGGCGCCATTTTTGGAAAAACTTCACACCTCTATATCTCTGAAACCACTCCATGGAAAAAAATTGACACCTGCCTCATTGTCAACTACTCCCCATGGGGAATAAGATATGTTAATGATGATGTCATTGGTGCCTTTGTTATGACGTCATAATTCGACAAATACAACACTTATCCGATCATGATTTTAAAAATTCAGCAACTGTTGGTCTGATGGACACAACATTTTCACCATAGGAGCGCCTCCTCCTTCAGAATATTTTAATGATAATCATGACGTCATGTGGTACAGGTGCTATCTTGGAAAAACCGAAAAATGTTGCACCTCAAAATCTCCAAAACCGCTGCATGGAAAAAATTGAAACATGGCTCATTGTGAAGAACTCCATATGGGGAATAGGTGTTGTTGACGATGTCATTGGTGCCATAATTATGACGTCATAATTCGACAGGGACAATGCTTAGTCTGATCAGTTTGAAATGTGTTAAACGTGATCTATGCAACAATTATATTGGAGAATATAAATTCATGATGTCATCGCTCACGTTGTCTGGCAGCCATATTGGATCAAAGCAAAACAATGTTCAAAAACAGAAGAGTTGGCTCGCAACAACTTGACTGCGCAGGGTAAGTACTCCATGAATACCATGTAGTTAATATATTGTTGCGGTCGTGCCATAAAGGCAAACCCCCTATGGTTCATTGCACGACAACATGTAGCCTGCATTAGTCAGTTATGTCTTATTGAATGTAAAGATTAGCCCTTTCCCATTGAGTAGTAAAGAAAGACCAAATATGCATTGAGTTAGGCAGAATGTCACACCCTTGTGTGGTTAAGGGAAGCCATGTTTTTATAAGCAGAAAGGCGTGGCCAGAAGCACAGGCCCACGTGACTAGTTCTCTTGCTTTTTGGACTTCTTCGAGGACACACCTGAGCTCTTGCCCTTTTCGCCACGCCTGCGACGAGACCTCACTTGCCTTTTCGTTTCTTCCACGACATGTGTTTGGCCTTTGTTCGACGCCTGATACCCATCGCATCTGCGCCGATGTTTTGCGCCATCTGGCTGACGCACAAGCGTTGGCAATTTCTACACGACTCACCTGTGCTGAAGTTCATCTACCTGTGCTGAGTTCGTCCGTGCCAACTTCGAAGCGGCGGTTCATCCTGCGGACCTGACGTTATCGAACTGTGAGCCGCGCACACCAGACCCCGTGGCCAATTGCGAGGAATCCCAGCATGTACATCGGTACACCCTTTAACCAGTGTTATTCCCTGAGTGTGTGTGTAAGAGAGTGAAGGCGCCAGTGGGGTTTATCATGATAGGTAAACATTGTTAAGGTGTATCTTCATCTCTGTTCTCAGTGCCTTCTGAATAAAAGGCTGTGCATTTGATTCCTTTCCAACATGTTCGGTACGTCCTTTCCCCAATTGCCCTTGCATCATCCGAGACCGAATTTGGCTAGACTCAGGTCCATAAATCTCGTGGGGGTAACGCCGCTTTCCACACCGTGCAAAACCTCTCGGCATCCAGAAGATGTGGGAAAGTGAGGGTTCGATCGCTGTCTTCGGTGACGTGTGCACCTTAAATTTGGAACCCTCCTGGTCCCTCGTACTTCGGCTACACCCCGCAACAAATTGTTGTCAGGAGTGGGGATTCGTACCACTTTCGGTCGTACCGCAACAATTTGGTGTCCGGGAGTGGGATTGGACCTGCAGTATGTTTCGCATGCTGCAAAATTACGAGCGAGTGCAAATTTAGTTTAAAACAAAACTACAGACTTGCATTTAATATGGAATATTTTTTTTGTGGGGGTGAACTTACTCTTCAAGATGACTTGGAACCAAAAGTTCATTGGAATTATGTTGAAATTATTCTAGATTTTGTTCAAGTGACCTCCAAAAGAAACGAAAACCACATTTGACATTTCGAAACAAATAAATTGATCCTTGAAAGTGATGTAAACTGATATCGAACTCAATTCATGGACAGTACTGTGTTAAACTTCTGTACGTTTTCCAGAAGTATCTCTTTTTTTGCACATTAGCCAAATTTTTTTTTAACAAAAACAAAAGTTAAATTACGACTGGGATTACGGACAGTAAAATTACAGTTCAGTACTTCATGTAACCCCCACGAACATTCAGGAGAGCACGTACACGTTGAGGCATGCTGTTCACGAGATTTGCTAAGGTTTGGACAGGAATCGCTTGCCATGCAGTGACAATAGCCTGCTGCAATTCACGCACAGAGGTCGGCTGCTGGTCCAAGTGGTCGATTTGACGCGTTAATTCTGCCCACAAGTTCTCTATCGGATTCATATCCGGGGAGAGGGCAGGCCACTCCATATGCTCTACACCATGGTTAGAAAGAAAGTGTTGGATCATGCGAGCACGATGAGGCGGTGCATTGTCATCTTGGAAGACAAAGTTTCCTCGAAAGGCTGCACGAGGAAATGGAAGCAATGTTTCTTCCAGAATGACCCTGTACTTGAACTGGTTCAGGTTTCCATTCAGAACAACCAGGTCACTTTTTCCCCCTGCATGAAACGCAGCCCAAACTGTCACCCCACCACCTCCAGCTTGGACTCTTGGCACTATACAATCTTTGTTGTCGGCTTCATGCACTTGTCTGTGCACTCTGACGCGGCCATCTTGACGATAGACCAGAAATCTAGACTCGTCACTGAAGATCACGTGATTCCAGTGTCCTGGCTGCCATTGACGGTGCTCTCTGGCCCACTGCAATCGGCGCTGGCGGTGTTGTCTGGTCAGGCGTGGCTGTCTCAGGGGATGCCTGGCACGATAGCCTACTTGAACCAGTCGTTGGTTGACTAGCCTTCTGGATACAGGCACATTTGTCAGTTGCTGCCACTCTGCCCTAAGCCGATTACCTGACTTGGTACGGCCATTGCGGACTAACCGGTGCAGCTGGCGATCATCCCTCCTTGTGGTTCTGCAGGGACGTCCTGGCCTCGGTATTGGGGTAGGGACACCCCTCTGAGCATTTCGTTTCAGGATCTTTGACACCTGACCTTGAGTGATGCCACACTGCTGAGCAATAGCACGCTGTTTCATGCCGTAATTTCGTAAAGCCACCACTCCATGACAAACAGCATTGTTGAGTTGACGGACCATCTCCAGAGGAAGCGGCAATAACTTTTGGAGACGTGCAGCAGTTGTTTTCCACTAATACAGAACGCAACAACACTTGTATACCCGACTGTGAAGCCAATCATCAAATGCACCTGTCCGTACATTTTGCCATGCCACCTGTGATATAATCCTGTTGTTGACTTCTTGCTGCGACAGACAATCAGTGACATGGTTCTTTTAACAAATAAATCACCAAAGTGTAAAGGAAACTCACAAGATTGATATACTGAGTTAAGAAAGTAAACCCAAGTCAAGAAAAAAAATATATTCCATATTAAATGCCAAGTCTCTAAATTAAATTCGGATGACGTCGGGCCAAGACGTGCAGGTTCCAGTGGGTACAGAGAATGCAGAGAATGTAGGTGAATTAATGGCCCAGGACACAGGCGAACAGATTGAACTTGGAATTAATGAGGGTGCAGCAGGAGGAGGTGAAGATGGCGTCGATTCGCACCCGCGGCTGGCCGGACGGGTTAAGCCCACGGTGCCGACGGATATGGGCCTATTTATGGCGCAACTCAGGGCATACATGGTCGAGACGAGGGAAGAAATAAAAGAATGGAGGTGTGACATGAAAAAGATGGGGGAGGAGTTTGCGCGTAAGATGAGCAAGGAGTTTGCGGTGGCACGTGACGAGGTAAAGCGGAGTGAGATGAGCGTCCAGCGAGGGCTGAAGGAGAGCACGGCCAAACTGACTGGGGCAATGGAAGTATTGACGCGGGAGGCAGAGGGACCGAAGATGGCCTGGTCGAGTTAGAGGAGGAAATAGTAGAGGCGCAACGGGAAATAACAGAGGTGAAACAGAAGCTGGAGAAGGTAGAAGGAGGAATAATTGAAATTGAAAAGACAGAATGAGAGACTGAGAATGAATAAGGGAAGGAATTGATGGAATGTGTGCGAGAGTGGTGCTCGGACCGTGATGATATGCCTGTTAATCAAATTAAAAGATTGCAGGTTAATGAAGAGAGCCGGGAAAAGGTGAGATCCGAGGTGAGTAGCGATATCGGAAATGTGTTTGGTGCGATGGGGAGTTCGGCGAGCTTGGGGGTCGGGATAGACCCGGGATTTCGTGAAGGGCCCATTGTGAGGGATGCGACTGAAACGGATGTGTGGAGAGAGTGTGCGCACTGGTGTGTGCGATTACGGAGTGTGTGAAGAGAGTGTGCGCACTGGTGTGTGTGATTACAGAGTGTGTGGAGAGAGTGCGTGCACCGGTGTGTGCGATTACGGAGTGTGTGGAGAGAGTGTGCGCACCGGTTTGTGCGATGACGGAGTGTGTGGAGAGAGTGTGCGCACCAGTGTGTGCGATTACGTAGTGTGTGGAGAGAGTGTGCGCACCGGTGTGTGCAATTACGGAGTGTGTGGAGAGAGTGTGCGCACCGGTGTGTGCGATTACAGAGTGTGTGGAGAGAGTGTGCGCACCGGTGTTTGCAATTACGGAGTGTGTGGAGAGAGTGTGTGCACCGGTGTGTGCAAGTACGAAATGGAGTGGGAGGGCTGATGCGGCTCAGGCATCGATGCCGACTGGGGTCGTGCTCAGTGGGACGAATAGAGTACGCGAGCCCCCGATGAGTGGTGTGCCGTGGGGACCGGAGGGAATCGGTGCTGTGTTGGTCTCGCAAGGACCGGCGTGCGGGATTCGTACCTCCAGCACCCGCACGGTATTGTTGGCGCCGCACCGCGGCAAGAGCGATCGGCGGGTTTTTGAGGGGCAATTCGGATTGTCAAAGGCAAGCACCTTACCGGGTGAGATGCTCGAACCGTGGCCGATTGGGTCATCGTGCGTGGGACCACAAGGCCCCACGCAGGGATGTACCCTGGCACCTGGGCCCACCAATTCCCCCCCTCCCCCCTCGGATCGTCAATGCCGGCCGGATATCACCCCATACAGGCGACCAACCACCCGCATGGATCGCTCGGCTCTTAGAGGCTGAGCCGCGACCAAGTACCTCCATAGATGGGGGCTCATAGTTTAGAGGACTGGGTGAAGCATTGTGCCCCCCACGTGGGGATATGGTGGTGAGATCAATCCCCACGTGGACGGGGCCCATGAGCACTAGTTTAGGGGGATAGCTTTGTTAGGCCCATGGAGGGGCCAGCAATGGTTGCTCCATGGGGGCACCGAAGCACGAGCTGAGGGAGGGCAAGGATAATGATTAGGGATCTAGAGAGACAGGGGGGACAATATTTAAGGAGTGACAATGAACAGTAGTGGGGACGTAGAGAATTCAGCTGGTTGCTAACAAAGGGTGTGCGTCGTGTAAAGGGACGAAGGGGAAGCACGAGTTATAGGGGAAATTAGACAGATAAATGCTGCTGTGTGTGAGTGTAAATGGAATTGTGTGGTGGTGTGAAAATATTTGGTGTGAGAATAAATGGTGTGGAATGCATGGTGCGAATGATTGAATGGGGGGAGTGGAACCCACTCACGGAGACCCGGCGGGGTAGTTTAAAGGTAGATAGAGGGTACAGGTCTGGCACGACACGGTCTGGCACCCCGCTCTGCTCACCAAACTCTCCTCCTTTGGTATCCATGGAAATCTCCACGCATGGCTGGCGGACTTCCTCTCTAGTCGTCGTCAACGTGTGGCCCTGAATGGGTTTCTCTCATCTCCTCTTCCTGTTCAGGCTGGAGTTCCCCAAGGCAGTGTTCTGGGCCCCGTGCTTTTTCTGGTCTTCATCAATGATCTCTCTGACTCTCTCGAAAATCCTCTCTATCTCTTTGCTGATGACTCCACTCTCTGCCGCTCCATTCCTCTTCCCTCAGATCGGCAGTCTGCTGCCTCCTCACTCTCTGAAGACTTGGACAAAATCACAGACTGGTCAAACAAGTGGAACATGTCTTTCAATCCTGACAAATCTCACACTCTTACTATGTCTCTACGAAAAGATCGACTGGACAACCCTCCCATCTACTTTCTCAACAATCCTCTCCAAGAAGTTCTGTCGCTCAAGATTTTGGGTCTCACTATCTGCCATGATCTTTCTTGGGAAAACCACATTTCCAAGCTGGCCTCCAAAGCCAGTCACCGACTGGGCATCCTACGTCGTGCGAAGTCCTTCCTCGGCACACCTGAGCTCCTCACCACATACAAGGCTTTCATCCGCAGCTCAATGGAATACTGTTCTCCCCTATGGGCCGGTGCTCCTGCCTCACACCTAGCTCGGCTTCACGCTGTTGAAACCAAAGCTTTCAGAATTATTGGAATCTCCCGCGATGAAGCTATCTCTGAGGGCCTTTCACTCACTCACCGCAGGCAGGTAGGTGGTCTTTCTGTCTTCTACCGACTCCTCTCCGGCCTTGCACCCCCAGCTCTCTCTGGGCTCTGTCCCCCAAATATTCCTACAGGTCGCACAAGATCTGCCAGCAACCCTCTGATGGTTAAACTGCCGAAATCTCGGCTCTCTGCTCACCTTCACTCTTTCATTCCTCTTTTCTCCCGCCTCTGGAACAAACTCCCTCACTCCCTTCAATCCCACTCCTCCCTCCAGGTCTTTAAAACAGCTGTTCACCACCATCTCTTATCTTCCCCCATCCAAAACCTTGATCTTTTCTACCCCCGCTAATTCACCCCAGATCCACCTTGTTTGAAATTCCAACCTCTTTCCTGGAAGTCCTGGCAGTGTCCATATGTTTTATACCTCTCCCACCGCCCCCTTCCCATGCCCCCCCCCCCCCAAAGCCCTTGCCCTCTCTCAGATCTCTCGATGTCTCCATGTCTCACGGTCCCTGCTCTCAAATGTTGTGTTTGTGTCCTTCCCCCTCTCTCCCCATCTTGTCTACCGCTCCCGATGTTATATGTTTTATGTGTCGGTTTGTCTTTCTGTGTGATTAATGTTCGCTCTTTCACGAGCCTCGATCTTGTATACAAAAAAAAAAAAAAAAAAAAAAAAGGTAAATTACCTTGATATTGACACTTGTGGTGCTGGTTGTGGAAATAGTTTTTTTTTTGTGAGGTGCAGGAGACGGTGGAATGGCTGGACATGTGGCTTAATTGGTAGAAGTAGTTATTGGGACACTCCGTCACTGGGAGCTCATTGGCCAGGTAAGGCCGCAGGTAGGCTCAGGGAGCCAGTTAGGTTCGGGTGAGTGGGGCCCGAGGATCCAGGGAAAGGACCCGGGTTGCCCAATGCCAAGGTGGGCATCATGGGGTAAGCGCCAGGGACGGCATTCCCCAGGTAGGTTAGTGCAGGCAAGTTCCAGTGAACGGAGGGGTGCAGGTAGGTAGACCTGCTGGTAGAGCCACACAACCCATCCCCGAAATAGTGCGAGGGCACAAATGGAAAATTTGTGCGGTTAGACCCAAATTTGGAGGGCACCAGAGTGTGGGCAATGGGAATTAGGGTTCTTAGAACCACATAGTTTAAAGAAGGCCGATTGGCAGGGTACAAACCCGGGGAGATTAAAATGTGTAAATGATGTTAGTGTAGTTAGAGTTTTGTGAAGACCCATTTGCACCATCCACAGCCATCCACAAGGGGATGGATTTCGCACCACGGGACTCAATGTTTGATTGGCAAGATGCATCACGACGTGAGTACAAAACATTGTGTTCATTCCGCCTTTCCTTCCTGGGAGAACCAGGGGGGAGATGGGGACGAATTTGGAATAAAGAGGGGACGGAGGAGACGAGATGGAGAGACGAATTGTAAATACAAGGAGGGCTAGGGTAGTGCAGTTAATGGTGGGAGGCACGAACGGGTAGGGCCAGGCTCGACTTCACTCTGCCGGCGTTCCTCTCACCCACTTGTTCTACCTGTGTTTTGCATGTGCCACCGTGTCTTTTCCTTTTTGCTCGTTGCGTGTTCTCTGCCTCCCCGATCCAGGACCATCAAGAGGACTTACCTTGCCGTCGCAGCATCTTGCTGCCACTCACGCCCATCATCCATCCACTCATCACCTTAGGGACCAATGGCTCAGTGGCCACACCCATTTCCATTGTTACACCAATTGGCTGCCCCATCATCTTGCCACATATGGATCACCTGTTGAGTGGCACTGACGCCACGCATTTGGACCACGATTCGAGTGGCCCTGCTCAAGCAATAAAAAGTGATCCATGTGTGCAATTATGAAGAATTAGATGGCCCTGATCTTGAAATGGCCTGTATGCCGGTCAGGGCCAGCTGATTTTTGTTCGCCCGCCTACTAAGGCAAGAAGCATGAAGATGACTCCAGCAACAAATTCTCCAAGTGTTATTCCTCAAGTCCAGGTCCTGGGTCATATTTTTGGAAAATAAATGGTGTTTTCGTGTAAAATGTAAAAATGTTTCCCACCGGTAATGTGTTTAGTTTCAAAATTCTGGCAATACGTGAACAGTATAAGGTTGTGGGTGTAAATCTGTTAGGTAGTTTCTCAATGCATTAGGAAGGGACATATTTAGTTTAAAAATGAAAATTTAAATGTTTTTAAAAATTAAAAAAAAACATTTTGAATGTCGCACTCACTGGGATTATAGTTAAAAATGTGAGGGGAATCACATCTACGTGTCACACTAAAAGTAATGTTTAAAAGAATGCCAGCTCACCCCAGCCACTCCATGTGGATGACTCGGGTCGAGTCTTTGTGAGAGAAGGGGGTAGTGTTGCGGTTGTGCCATAAAGGCAAACCCCCTATGGTTGGTTGCAGGACAACATGCAACCTGCATTAGTCAGTTATGTCTTATTGAATGTAAAGAATGTAAAGAATGTAAAGAAAGCCCTTATCCATTGAGTCGTAAAAAAAGACCAAATATGCGTTGAGTGAGGCAGAATGTCACACCCTTGTGTGGTTGAGGGACGCCATGTTTTTAATAAGCAGAAAGGCGTGGCCAGAAGCACAGGCCCACGTGACCAGTGAGGGGACGGGAACACCTCACCATGATGCGACAAACCTCAGCCAATGGGAGGCTCTGGAACATTTTGAGGGGCGTGGGCGGATCTGGTAAAAGCCCACGCGGATCGCAATTTCATTCTCTTTTGCCTGGGATTTCACCACGTCGACGACCTCCTGCACTGTTTTCTCTTTGCCTTGTGGACGACATGATTCTATTGCTTTCTGGACTTCTTTGAGGACACACCTGAGCTCTTGCCCTTGTCGCCACACCCACGACGAGACCTCGCTTGCCTTTTCGTTTCATCCACGACACGTTTGGCCTTTGTTCGACGCCCGATACCCATCGCGTCTGCGCCGATCTTTGGCGCCATCCGGCTGACCCGCAAGCTTTGGCAATTTCTACACGACTCACCTGCGCTGAAGTTCATCTGCCTGTGCTGAGTTCGTCCGTACCAACTTCGAGGCAGCGGTTCGTCCTGCGGACCTGACGTCATCGAAATGCGAGCCACGCACACCAGACCCCTTGGCCAATTGCGAGGAATCCCAGCACGTACATCGGCACGCCCTTTAACCAGTGTTATTCCCTGAGTGTGTGCGTCAGAGAGTGAAGGCGCCAGTGGGGTTCATTATGATAGGTAAGCATTGTTAAGGTGTATCTTCATCTCTATTCTCTCTGCCTTCAGAATAAAAGGCTGTACATTTGATTCCTTTCCAACCTGTTCGGTACGTCCTTTCACCAATTGGCCTCGCATCATCCGAGACCGAATTTGGCTAGACTCAGGTCCATAAATCTCGTGGGGGTAACGCCGCTTTCCACACCATGCAAAACCGCTCGGCACGCAATTGAATAAGGTGTGGTCTAGTGGACGCTCGACGCTCTCACCGCCGCGGCCCTTCGTCCTCCAGCCCCCACAACAATATGTTATTCCCCTTTGGAGAGTTCTTTACAATGTGCCATGTCTCAATTTTTTCGATGCAGCACTTTCGGAGATCACCAATTGAATTGGCCACAGGTGGACTCCAAGCAGGTTGAAGAGACATCTCAAAGATGATCAAAGGAAATTGTATGCACCTGAGCTCAAATTGAGTGTCATAGCAAAGGGGATTAATTGACATTTCAGATTTTCATTTTTAATTAATTTGGAAAAAAATTCCAAACAATAAATTCCACTTTGACTTTATGGGGTATGGTGTGTCGATCAGTGGAAAAAAATCCCGATTTCATCCATTTTAAATACAGGATGTAACAACAAATTGTGAAGAAGTCAAGGGGTGTGAATACTTTCTGAAGGCACTGTATATTGAAAACAATTATTTTGTTACCTTTTCTAGATTTCTCATTTGAAGGAGTATTTGGAATCGGCACACAGAGAAGATTGAGGATATAGGGTTCAACTGTACGCAGGATTGCTGCACATGTACGGGCAAAAGAAGAAAGCAGCAAGGAGAGATGTGGATAAGGTGGGGAAATATATGGAAGGGAGGTGTACAAGTTGGAAGAGGATGGTGGGAAGAAGATAATCTATAAATTGGGGATGGTAAGGATGAGGATGAGGACAGGGATGAGGATTGTAAGGACATGAATTGGGGGTGGGTGGTGATTTTGAATGGTGCCGGGAGGTTAGTGACAGAGAGGGGAGGGGGTTAGTGGTGAATATATGGAGAGGATATTTGAAGGAGCTGATGAACTGAGGAGGAAGCAATGGTGAGCTGGTGCTTCCTTGTTATGAAGAGGGGAAGTGGAGGTAGTGAAGATCATGGAGGAGGAAGCAAGGACAGCAATAAAGAGGATAAAGAAGGGGAAGAGTGTCAGGCATTGACTAGATGTGTGCAGAGATGACAGATGCTGTGGGAAAAGTTGGAGTCAGTTGGACGAGGAGGCTGATGAATGAACGTATGAGAGAGGGTTCAACTGGAGGATTGGAGGGCAGGCCCAATTGTGCAGATATGGAAGAGAAAAGGTGATGTTCAAGATCTGGGGAAGTGCAGAGGCATTACACTCCTTCGTCATGTCATGAAAACTGTACTGGAGAGGATTCTGGATGGAAGGACAAGGAAGTGTGGAGTTGGAGATTGGCGAAGAGCAGCAGGGTTGAGAAAGGGAAGAGGGACAACGCATGGGATGTTCACGCTGACATAGCTGAGGAAGAAGAAGTTGGAGGTGCAAGGTTAATTGGCATTGGGATTTGTGGACCTGCAAATGGCCGATGACACTGTCCTGAGAACCATGGTGATGGCGACACTGAGATGGATGGGATTGCCGGAAGCAGAATTTAGATTGGTGGAGTGAATGTGCAATGGAGATGCAGGAAGATAAGACGGGAGATGCAGGAAGTACTGGGGGAGTGGAAAGGGGCATTTGGGAAGCATGGGCTGAAGGAATGCAAAGACTCAGGTGATGTGGGTCAGGCAGCAGAAGAAATAAATGAGTATCAGGTGAGAAGTGAAGGAGATCAGACAGGGAAATTGGTTTGAGTATCTGGGGGCAACAGAGACCGGTGATGGTAATTGGAGGCAGCTTCGGAAAGTTGGATGGAAAGTTGGGGGCAGGATTTCTGGTGGGTGCGAATGCGTGGAGGAGGGTGGAGGGATTAATGGCAGCCATAAAGATATCATGAAAATTGATTGCAGAAGTGAAGAGGGTGGATAGAAGGTGGATGGATGAACTGAAGAAGGAGATTGGTGTGCAGTTGAGCTTGACGGAGAGATTGATGAAAAGCCGGCTAAAGTGCGCTGGACACTTGATGTGTACGGAGGACGAGAGAATGGCAAAGAGAGCGGGTATGTTAAGGGAGTAAAGCAGGAGGAATGAAGAGATTGGCTGGTTCAGATGGGAGGATTGTGTGAGCAGGGATATATATGAGGTGGGGTAGTTGGAGAGTGGCGAGAGATGGTTGAGGGAAGGAGGAAGTGGTGTAGTATTGTGGTCGAGGCAGCTTGGTTGGACCTCATCCCTTATAATGGGAAGAGAAGGGGGAGGAAAAGAAGAAAAGTGGCATTATAATTGGTTTTGGGTCGTTTAATGTCACAAATCTTTTGGATCGTCATTTACAAATACATATCTTTCACATATTTTTCATTCATATCACGTATATTTCAGTGTTCATTTTAAGCTGTGAAGCCATTTCAATATCAGCCGATGTCCTTCCTTCCATCCGTCCGTTAAAAATAAAGTAGACAAAACTTTATAACCCACTGTTTAATTCTAAATGGTTCTGAAGGGCTGTTGAAACCAAAGCTTTCAGAATCATTGGAATCTCCCGCGATGAAGCCAACTCCGAGGGCCTTTCACTCACTCACCACAGGCAGGTTGGTGGTCTTTCTGTCTTCTACCGACTCCTCTCCGGCTTTGCTCCCCCAACTCTCTCTGTGCTCTGTCCCCCAAATATTCCCACAGGTCGCACAAGATCTGCCAGCAACCCACTTCTGGTTAAACTGCCAAAATCAAGAGTCTCTGCTCACCTTCACTCTTTCATTCCTCTTTTCTCCCGCCTCTGGAACAAACTCCCTCACTCTCTTCAATACCACTCCTCCCTCCAGGTCTTTAAACCAGCTGTTCACCACCATCTCTTATCTTCCCCCATCCAAAACCTTGATCTTTTCTACCCCTGCAAATTCACCCCAGATCCACTTTTTTGAAATACAAACTTCTTTCCTGGAAATCCTTGCAGTGTCCAAGTGTTTTATACTTCTATCCCCCCCGCCGCCCCAACTTTCACACACCTCCTCCCCCCAAGTCCTCACCCTCCCACAGATCTCCCGATGTCCCTGCTCTCAAATGTTGTGTTTGTGTGCTTACCCCTCTCTCCCCATCTTGTCTACTGCTCGCCTTATTATATGTTTTATGTGTCTCTTTGATTTTTTTGTGTGATTGATGTTAGCTCTTTCACGAGCCTCGATCCCCTGTACAAAAAAATAAAAATGTGAAAAAAAAAACACAGTCCTGTTTTTCTCCATTTGTTGCTTTTCTATTCCAGGGAGTCATGGTCTTTCACCTCATTTCCTCTATTTTGATCTTATTACAGTTGTTGCGGCTCATTTTAAATATTTTGTCACCTTCCTCTTCTTCCTCTGCTGTTTGTCCTAATCTTTCTCCTCGTTATCATTTGCTGTTCTTACTCTTGGTCTCCTGTGTGAATGTTTCTGATGTTGACGCAAGAATGATGGAGTTGCAAAAGCCTTGCTGCATAAAGAACATTAATAGGGCTTTTCTCCTGTGTGAATCGTCTGATGTTGACGCAAAAGTGATGGAGTAGTAAAAGCCTTGCTGCATAAAGAACACTGACAGGGCTTTTCTCCTGTGTGAATCCTTTGATGTAGACGCAAGTATGATGAAGTAGTAAAAGCCTTGCTGCATAAAGAACACTGATGGGGCTTTTCTCCTGTGTGCATCGTTTGATGTCGACGCAAACCTGATGGAGTAGTAAAAGCCTTGATGCATAAAGAACACTGATAGGGCTTTTCTCCTGTGTGAATCATTTGATGTAGACGCAAGTATGATGAAGTAGTAAAAGCCTTGCTGCATAAAGAACACTGATGGGGCTTTGCTCCTGTGTGAATCGTCTGATGTAGACGCAAGTATGATGGAGTAGTAAAAGCCTTGCTACATAAAGAACACTGATTGGGCTTTTCTCCTGTGTGAATCGTCTGATGTTGACGCAAAAGTAATGGAGTAGTAAAAGCCTTGCTGCATAAGGAACACTGACAGGGCTTTTCTCCTGTGTGAATCCTTTGATGTAGACGCAAGTATGATGAAGTAGTAAAAGCCTTGCTGCATAAAGAACACTGATGGGGCTTTTCTCCTGTGTGCATCGTTTGATGTCGACGCAAACCTGATGGAGTAATAAAAGCCTTGATGCATAAAGAACACTGATAGGGCTTTTCTCCTGTGTGAATCCTTTGATGTAGACGCAAGTATGATGAAGTAGTAAAAGCCTTGCTGCATAAAGAACACTGATGGGGCTTTGCTCCTGTGTGAATCGTCTGATGTTGACGCAAAAGTGATGGAGTATTAAAAGCCTTGCCACATGAAGAACAATGATGGGGCTTTTCTCCTGTGTGAATCCTTTGATGTAGACGCAAAAGTGATGGAGTAGCAAAAGCCTTGCTGCATAAAGAACACTGATGGGGCTTTGCTCCTGTGTGAATCATTTGATGTAGACGCAAGTATGATGAAGTAGTAAAAGCCTTGCTGCATAAAGAACACTGATAGGGCTTCTCTCCTGTGTGAATCATTTGATGTAGACGCAAGCCTGATGGAGTAGTAAAAGCCTTGATGCAAAAAGAACACTGATGGGGCTTTTCTCCTGTGTGAATCGTTTGATGTCGACGCAAAAGTGATGGAGTAGTAAAAGCCTTGCTGCATAAAGAACACTGACAGGGCTTTTCTCCTGTGTGAATCGTTTGATGTCGACGCAAAAGTGATGCAGTAATAAATGCCTTGCTACAGAAAGAACACTGATAGGGCTTTTCTCCTGTGTGAACCATTTGATGTAGACGCAAGGATGATGGAGTCACAAAAGCCTTGCTACATGAAGAACAATGATGGGGCTTATCTCCTGTGTGAACCATTTGATGTAGACGCAAGTATGATGGAGTCACAAAAGCCTTGCTACATAAAGAACACTGATAGGGCTTTTCTCCTGTGTGAACCGTTTGATGTAGACGCAAGTATGATGAAGTAATAAAAGCCTTGCTACATAAAGAACACTGATAGGGCTTTTCTCCTGTGTGAACCCTTTGATGCAGACGCAAGTATGATGAAGTAGTAAAAGCCTTGCTACATAAAGAACACTGATGGGGCTTTTCTCCTGTGTGAATCTTTTCATGTTGACGGACATATGACGAATCAGCAAATGCCTTGCTGCAAAACGAACACTTGTGTGGCTTCTTGCCCGTGTGGATTGCTTGATGTCGTTTTAAAGATGACAATGTTATAAATGATTTGTCACACAAGGAACACTTGTGTTGTCTCTCACTTCCTCGGATATTCTTGAGGGGCTCTGTACAACGCTTACATCTGCGTGTGAAAGACACGCTGCCAGGTTCGTCAGTTTCTTGACAAACACTCCAGGTCGTGGCCCGATTGAAAACTTCCGTGTCAAACCACTGGGAACAGTTTGAACAAGAAACCAGTTTCGTTTGTTTCCCTGCAAAGACAAGTCACAAAAATCATCATTAATTGGCACCAACTTTACAAAATTGACATATATTTCACTCAAATTACAGACTTGGCATTTAAGATGGAATATATATTTTTTCTCAACTTGGGTTTACTTTCTTAACTCAGTATATCAATCTGGTGAGTTTCTTTCACACTTTGGTGATTTATTTGTTTAAAGAACCATGTCACTGATTGTCTGTCGCAGCAAGAAGTCAACAACAGGATTATATCACAGGTGGCGTGGCAAAATGTACGGACAGGTGCATTTGATGATTGGCTTCACAGTCGGGTATGCAAGGGTTGTTGCGTTCTGTATTAGTGGAAAACAACTGCTGCAATCTCCAAAAGTTATTGCCGCTTCCTCTGGAGATGGTCCGTCAACTCGACAATGCTGTTTGTCGTGGAGTGGTGGCTTTACGAAATTACGGCATGAAACAGTGTGCTATTGCTCGGCAGTATGGAATCACTCAAGGTCAGGTATCAAAGATCCTGAAACGAAATGCTCAGAGGGGTGTCCCTACTCCAATACCGAGGCCAGGACGTCCCCGCAGAACCACAAGGAGGGATGATCGCCAGCTGTACCGGTTAGTCCGCAATGGCCGTACAAAGTCAGCTAATCGGCTTAGGGCTGAGTGGCAGCAACTGACAAATGTGCCTGTATCCAGAAGGCTAGTCAACCAATGACTGGTTCAAGCAGGCTATCGTGCCAGGCGTCCCCTGAGAAAGCCATGCCTGACCAGACAACACCGCCAGCGACGATTGCAGTGGGCCAGAGAGCACCGTCAATGGCAGCCAGGACACTGTAATCACATGATCTTCAGTGACGAGTCTAGATTTCTGGTCTATCGTCAAGATGGCTGCGTCCGAGTGCGCAGACAAGTGCATGAAGCCTACAACAAAGATTGTATAGTGCCAAGAGTCCAAGCTGGAGGTGGTGGGGTGACAGTTGGGCTGCTTTTCATGCAGGGGGCAAGACTGACCTGCTTGTTCTGAATGGAAACCTGAACCAGTTCAAGTACAGGGCCATTCTGGAAGAAACATTGCTTCCATTTGCTCGTGCAGCCTTTCGAGGAAACTTTGTCTTCCAAGATGACAATGCACGGCCTCGTCGTGCTCGCATGATCCAACACTTTCTTGCTGACCGTGGTGTAGAGCATATGAAGTGGCCTGCCATGTCCCCGGATCTGAATCCGAAAGAGAACTTGTGGGCAGAATTAATGCGTCAAATCGACCACTTGGACCAGCAGCCGACCTCTGTGCGTGAATTGCAGCAGGCTATTGTCACTGCATGGCAAGCGATTCCTGTCCAAACCTTGGCAAATCTCGTGAACAGCATGCCTCAACGTGTACGTGCTCTCCTGAATGCTCGTGGGGGTTACACGAAGTACTGAACTGTAATTTTACTGTCCGTAATCCCAGTCGTAATTTAACTTTTGCTTTTGTTAAAAATTTTTTGGCTAATGTGCAAAATAAAGAGATACTTCTGGAAAACGTACAGAAGTTTAACACAGTACTGTCCATGAGTTGAGTTCGATATCAGTTGACATCACTTTCAAGGATCAATTTATTTGTTTCGAAATGTCAAATGTGTTTTTTGTTTCTTTTGAAGGTCACATTAACAAAATCTAGAATAATTTCAACATAATTCCAATGAACTTTTGGTTCTAAGACACCTTGAAAAGTAAGTTCACCCCCACAAAAAAAATATTCCATATTAAATGCCAAGTCTGTAGATTGAAGATTGGCCCCAAATATGCTCAATAAGATTTAACAGGAAAGATTCAAAAATAGAGGAATTGCGCATCTCCCCAAATGAATCAGACATTTACTGATCACACACAAACTATCTCATCAGAGGTTGCTCCATCATTCTGGACAGTGTGTCACAATCAGAGGCTTGCTCCCACCATGTGTTAATGGTTGTGGCATCAGTTTCTCCTTGCTTCCTTTGGTGGTTAACATACTTTGATGAACATTCTGTTGAATCCATCCATTGTTCTACGCATCCACAAACACAGAATGACTTTCATAACTTTTCCATCTGCAATATCAAGAAAAGAGACGAAGGACAAAGGGGTACCAGCCCTCTCGGAGAAACAATACTTTGCAGTTCTCTGAAAAGTGTTCATTGGCAATATGAAGAAGAATCAAGGCATGGCGAGGCCTGTTGGCGAATGCCCAGTGTACATGCTCCTGTTTGCCATCTCTCGTGGGCATGTCATTCGGGATGGTGAGACTCTTTAAAATGTTAATTTACGAAATAAATACGCAAGTTGGCTGGTTTATCCATTCAGAGAGGTACTGTGAGCACATAGGCAATACTTTTCCAGGTGTCAACACCTTGCTTTTTGCTATATTTTAACTTTGCTTGAGGTGGGAATTGTGGGGATTTACGAATGCACGACAGTGACGAAGCTCTAGCATCTAGCCTCTCTCCTTATTTTGTTTTGTTCAAGAGGAACATGCATTGTGAATGATGATGTATTTGACCCGAATAGTTTTACAGATTAATTCCTCCTCTGAAACACACGTTTACCCTGAACATCTCAAACAAATATAGTGATGCTTCAATATGCAGAGAGGAATCCGTTATTAATGAGCTGGGTCATTTTAACATGGCCAAAAGTCACCATGTGGCCTTAAAAGACAAGTGCAACAGCATCTCTCACAACCTCCTGTGCAATGTAGACACACACACATGACTGTCTGTAACTGGAACAAGCAGAATGTTGTTGTGGTTCAGACCTTTCTCTTGAGATAGTGAGTCATCCTCAAACTCAGATTCCACCTTCACTTTCACAATCAATTCTGAAAAGAAAAACATCACATTAAAACTGAACTTTAGATTTTTCAGGTTTCTAAGGCTTATGGAGCATCTGCTACAAACTTGCAAACATACACATCAGACTTTTTAAATCCGATCAAACCCAGAGAAACAGGTCCGCTCCCTGGGAGAGGGCGAGGTTGGGGTTCTCCAATCTTATATTCTTCCATTTCCTAATGATGGAGCTCATTATGCTCTTGGGAACTTTAAACACTAGAAATTGTTTCATACATCCAGGTAATAGGTTCCAAATTTCATCAACGGCTTGTTTCCGCATTCTTGAGTCTTATTTTGAAAACCGTCGAAATCACGTTGGTGTCTGTTCATCTGTCCGCCCGTCCGTCCACCCAAAATATGTTGGCACTCATATCTCAAGGGCTCCACATTAAAACTAGCTCAAACTTGGAATATACATTGGCCAATAGGTCTTGTTAATGGTGTTCAAAACATATTCCACCTGAGTGTTATAGTTTTTCCTGAGTGTTATAGGGCATCTTTGACCATTTCGGTGTCTTTTGGGTCTTCATGGTGTTTTGGGTCTTTGGGATGTTTTGGGTCTTCGGGCTATTTTGGGTCTTCAGGGTGTTTTGGGTCTTCGGGGTGTTTTGGGTCTTCGGGGTATTTTGGATATTTTGGGTCTTCGGGGTCTTTCAGGCATTCAGAGCCATTTGGGTCTTCAGGGTCTTTTTGAGCCCCAGGGTGTTCAAGGGTATTTTGGGTGTTTGGGGTGTTTTGGGTCTTCAGAGTCTTTGGGGTCTTTGAGGTCATTATGGTTCTTTAAGGGTATTTTGGGTCTTCAGGGGTCTTGGTGGTATTAAGGGTCTTGGGGGAATTAAAGGGTCGTCAAAGGTCTGAGGGGTGTCAGTAGTCTAAACGTAATTAAGAGGGTTAAGAGGGTGTTAATTATTTATTTTGAAGAAGAAGACCTTTTGGTCCATACATAACCATATACGTTTGCTCTATTATAATAAGACTAGTGGGGTCGCCCATGGGAATCCCACGGGCATGGATGTGTGTGATATTTGAACATCTTGAGTTTGATGCTGCACATTCAGTTTTACAAAATGGTTACTGGCAATTTATCAGATCCACAAATGATGTAATCTACAAAATGTATTTACTTCTGATAACATGTGAATGCATGTGCGTGCAAATGGGAAATACAGTTTGAAATGTGTGATTACATCTCATGTAAAATGTGACTTCAAGAGCTCAAATCCCCTCCCTCCCTGCCCCCATCACGCACACTGCACCAGGGAGTGGATCACCCACAGGGGAGTGGGTCACACACACACACGGGGGAGTGTGTCACACACACACACACACACACACACACACACACACACACACACACACACACACATACACACACACACACACACAGTTACGGATGTCACTTCCGTTGTTGTGGTTCTCATCAACTGAAAACATTCTTGGTTGCATGTACTATTATTGTTGTTGTTTCAGTCAAATAGAGATTGCTGTTTTCAGAAGTTAAAAAAAGTTAATGTTTTAAATGAAACTGGAACCGGACGATGACGAGGAGGAAGAAAAAAGTGAAAAAAGAAGGCGGAGCGAGTGAGTCGGACAAGAAGCTGGGCTGCTTCGAGGTCTTGAGCGAACGTTGGCGAACGAGGGTCATGAGTGAACTTGGGGTTTCCTGGGAAAGGGTTTCCTGTGACAGAGTTATTATCGCTGTGACAGATAAATCTGCATGACAGGTTTTGCGGTTGATTCCGAAGAGAATCATCGGAGTGCCGTTACGCCACGAGAACGGGCCGTCGGCCATTTTGCTTGCGCCCGCTTTGCACATCGCTCAAGGTTTTTCACTTCACTTCAACCATTCTCACCACATCCACACGTTAATTTGGTGTGTGTGTGTGTGTGTAACGTGGATTTTGAGTGGGAAATTGCGGTTCGCCGAATGGGAGCTGTTGAACGTGTATACCAGAAGGTGTGATTTCCCAGTCGCCTCTTGAGGACACCTTCACCCATCTTTGGCAGTGTGACTGTCAACCCAACGGGATTCTGGTCTCGATACGACATCGTATGGACGATCACTGGAGTGGATCGACTTTGGCTTGAAGCCGGAACCAACGTTGGCTTGAAGCCGGGACAGAGACATTGGGGATGTTCTTTTCGCTCACTTGGAGCACAGTGAGTTATATATTACGAAACTGATGGTACCATCATAGGAAGGATATATATTGATTGTACTTTTGATTAATATTGTTATTGTACCGTTATTCTTGTGAGACCTAAATACAATACTTGTTTGTTGGTAACAATTGGTGTGGTTTCACCATTGATCTTTGGCATACAGAATAACACATCTTTCTGCCGTGACTCCTCTCGGGGCTCGGAGGTACACCGTGACCGGGGTTTCGGGAGGAGCACGTAACAGAAATTTGGGACTCGTCCGGGATTGAATTCCCTAACACTCATCCGGGATAGAATTCCCTAACATTCCCAAAATTCCCAAATTTGGAATTTTTGTAACATTCCCAAATTTTTCAAAAAATTTTGAATTTTTTTGTGTGAAGGTTAACAGGTGCTCACTGATAGTCACTATGGTGTTTGATGCAGAAAGGTTTGCGGCGTCCCATAATGAGGCACAGTTCCAGGCGTTAAAAAGATCGGAACTCATGATATTGGCCAAATATTTTAAGTTGGAGGTCCGAGTTAATATGAAGAAAGCAGAGATGCAGACATTGGTGGTAGAATCTCTGGTGGGACAAGGAACATGGAAAGAGTTAGCGTTGGATTGGTTACCCGAGGAAAAAGGAAATGTGGAGCTCCGGAAAATGGAGATGCAACTGCGGAGCCAGGAAAGGTTAAAAGAGTTGGAATGGAAAGCGGAAAAGGAAAGAGCAGAACGAGAACGAGAACTCGAGGAGAGAAGAGCTGAGGAAAGAGCAGAGGAAAGGAGAGCTGAAAAGGAAAGAACAGAACAGGAACGAGAACTCGAGGAAAGAAGAGCAGAGGAAAGAGCAGAGGAAAGGAGAGCTGTAAAGGAAAGAGCAGAGGAAAGAGCAGAGGAAAGGAGAACCGAAAGGGAGTTAAAGGAACGTGACGTGGAGTATCAGAAGGAACTTAAACTCAAGGAGCTGGAATTACTGGGGGAACAGAGAGAAATAGTATCCGTGCCGGCTAGTTCGACAACTAGTCAGAACACTTGGGATGTTGGTAGGCATGTGAGGCTGGTTCCACCCTTCAATGAAAAGGAGGTAGCCAAGTTCTTTTTACCTTTTGAGAATGTGGCTCAAATAGTAAAATGGCCTGTGGGGTCCTGGACGATGTGAGTGCAAAGTGTTTTGGTGGGTAAAGCTCAAGATATTTATTCGGCTTTACCGATTGACCAATGTGCAGATTATGACATAGTGAAGTAAACCATTCTCAAAGCCGATGAATTGGTCCCGGAAGCTTACCGGCAAAAATTCAGGAATGCCAGGAAGAGGGAGAGTGAGACCCATGTGGAGTTTGCCAGAATGAAAGAAACCATGTTTGATAGGTGGTGTGACTCGAAGGAGATTGGGAAAGACTTCAACCTGTTACGACAATTGATCTTGGTGGAGGAATTAAAACAGTGTGTCCATGTGGACATTAAAGTACATCTGGATGAAAAGGAAGTACCAAAGTTATTTGAGGCAGCAACCGTGGCAGATGACTATGCCTTGACACACAGGATGGGGTTCCACAAACCTAACTTCCCACCTAGAGTTAGCCAGGGGAGTTATGGTAAATCAAGTTCAGAGAACAGATTTTCATGGAGGTGGCCGAAAGAGGACTATGGGGACAAATCTGATACCGCGACGTTTCGGGATCAGAAGACTGCAGTTCCAAGACATACCTATCTTCCGGGGGGCCCGAGGCAGACCACGAGTTTTTCCTCCGGGCCTACTTGCGCTTTTTGCAAGAAACCCGGACATTTGATGTCCCAATGTTACGCCCTGAAAAGGAAAAATCATGAGAGGAGTCAAACTTGTACAACTCCAAATGCATTGGCCTACGCGAGAAATCGTCCTTGGAGGACAGTGCCTTGTGAAGGTTCCCATGCCAAAGTTACGGCATCACAGAACGACCTTGTCCAAGAGGGTTACAAACCTTTTATTTCAGAGGGGTTTGTTTCACTGGATGGAGACTTAACGAACCAGAGACCTGTTAGGGTATTGAGGGACACAGGAGCACATCAATCTTTGATGCTTGAAGGCATTTTGCCATTGTCAGAGAAGACGGCAACTGGTGTTAGTGTTCTTTTACAGGGGGTTGGGGGCCATGTTAAGGCTCCTCTTCATGTCATCCATTTGAAGTCTGATTTGGTGTCAGGACCGGACACTGTGGGGTTACAAGCCACTCTTCCTGTGGAGGGAATATCTTTTATAATCGGGAATGATTTGGCCGGTGGTCGAGTTTCTGGTAATCCAATGTTGGTTGAAAAGCCCAGTATGGAAAATAACACCACACAGTTAGAGCAGGAGATTCCGGGTATCTTTCCATCCTGCGCCGCGACTCGTGCTATGGGTAGGAAGCGCTCTGAAGAGAAGGAGAAGGTACTGACGTCACGCTTTGCACAGGCACTTCTTGTCAAGTACACTGAAACTAAGTGGCAGCACACACAAGTCATGGATGGAGGCAATGTTGGCAGGCTCTTTGTAGGTGGACTGAACTTTGACACAAGTGAAGATGTTCTGGACTCTATCTTTGGCAAATATGGATCACTCTTGGAAGTGCTGCTGATGAAAGACAGGGAGATGCAAAAGTCGAGAGGGTTTGGCTTTGTCACGTTTGAAAACAAAGAGGACGCCAAAGATGCAGAAAAGGATTTGAATGGCAAGGATTTGGATGGTCGGACCATAACGGTAGAGAAGGCAGGCCATGGGCCTCGAGGGGGCTACAGAAGAGGAAAATGTGGAGGTAGTTACAGGGGTGGCTATGGCTCCTGGGGTGGGAGTAGTAGTTTTGGTGGCGGCTGCAGTCGTGATTACTACGGAGGCTCCCAGCAGCAGCAGCGCAGTTTTGGCAACTCTCGACGGGATGACTATAACGGTGGTAGCCAAGATGGGGACCGCTACTCACGTGACTACAGCACCCGACTCTACAACCGTGATTATGACTCTTATGATCAAGAGAAGAGTTGTAAGCACTGAGTGCTCAGGAGCAGCCAAGCCAAGATTCCTTCACAGATTAACCTGTGAACTCCACGTCCCTATATGCGTCCATGCAGTGAATACTTCCAGGCCTCACCACCCAACCACCATGAAACCTGGCTCTCAGCTCGGCCTCCTTAAAAAAGTGCTATAGATGTGCTTTGTTTTGGATTTTTGATCACAACTCCTTAACCTTCATTCAAAAAAATGAAAAATAAAAATCAGAGGTTGATGAGATGGAGTTTGGCTTTACAGGAGTTCAACTTGGAAATTGAGCATGTAAAGGGCAGGGACAATGTCGTTGCTGATGCTTTATCCAGAGTGAACTAACTTTGGAAATTTCTGCAGGTTGTTTGGAAGTTTTGTTTCTTTATTTTGGGGAATATTAATTATTGTTGCTCATGTGAATTGATAATTTGGGTGTGAGTTTTACTTTTGTTTGTTAGAAGAGTTTTTGCATGCAAAGAAAGTTTTCACTATGTTCCAACTTTCTTTCTTGAGGGGGGGAAGTGTTACGGATTCGTCACTTCCGTTGTTGTGGTTCTCATCCACTGTAAACATTTTTGGTTGCATGTACTATTATTGTTGTTGTTTAAGTCAAATAGAGATTACTGTTTTCAGAAAGGAAAAAAAAGTTAATGTTTTAAATGAAACCAGAACCGGACGACGACGAAGAGGAAGAAAAAAGAGAAAAAAGAAGGCGGAGCGAGTGAGTCGGACAAGAAGCCGGGCCGCTTCGAGGTCTTGAGCAAACATTGGCGAACAAGGGTCACGAGTGAACTTTGGGTTTCCTGGGAAAGGGATTCCTGTGACAGAGTTGTTATCGCTGTGACAGATAAACCTGCGTGACAGGTTTTGCGGTTGATTCCGAAGAGAATCGTTGGAGGCCGTTACGTCTCGAGTACAGCCCGTTGGCCATTTTGACTCGCACCCGCTTTTCGCATCGTTCAAGGTTTATCACTTCACTTCAACCATTCTCACCGCATCCAGACGTTAATTTGGTGTGTGTGTGTGTAACATGGATTTTGAGTGGGAAATTGCGGTTCGCCGAATGGGAGCCGTTGAACGTCTATACCAGAAGGTGTGATTTCCCAGTCGCCTCTTGAGGACACCTTCACCCATCTTTGGCAGTGTGACTGTCAACCCAATGGGATTCTGGTCTCGATACGACATCGTACGGACGATCACTGGAGTGGATCGACTTTGGCTTGAAGCCGGAACCAACTTTGGCTTGAAGCCGGGACAGAGACATTGGGGATGTTCTCTTCGCTCACTTGGAGCACAGTGAGTTATATATTACGAAACTGATGGTACCATCATAGGAAGGATATATATTGATTGTACTTTTGATTAATATTGTTACTGTACCGTTATTCTTCTGTGACCTTAATACAATACTTGTTTGTTGGTAACAATTGGTGTGGTTTCACCATTGATCTTTGGCATACAGAATAACACATCTTTCTGCCGTGACTCCTCTCGGGGCTCGGAGGTACACCGTGACCCGGGTTTGGGGAGGAGCACGTAACAGAAATACACACACACTGTTACGGATTCGTCACTTCCGTTGTTGTGGTTTTCATCCACTTGAAACATTTCTGGTTCCATGTATTATTATTATTGTGGTTTGAGGGAAATAGCAATTATTATTGTCAAAAGGTAAAAAGGTTAATGTTTTAAATGAAACAGGAACCGGACGGCGACGAAGAGGAAGAGGAAAAAAAAGGGCGGAGCGAGTAAGTCGGACAAGAAGGAGCCGAGCTATTTGCGGTCTGGATCGAACGTTGACGAGCAAGAGTCACTAGCGAACTTTCGGGTTTCCGGGAAAGGGATTCCTGCGACAGAGTTGTCATCGCTGTGACCGATCAACCTGCGTGTCAGGTTTTTGGCGGTGGATTCTGAAGAGAATCATCGTCGTGCCGTTATGCCTTGAACGGGCCGTCGGCCATTTTGACTCGCTCGCTTCGCGCGTCGAGCACGGTTTCTTTGCTTCCTCAGCCGTTTTCACCGCTTTCAGACGTATCTGGTGTGTGTGTGCACCGTGGCTTTTGAAGATTAATTTGCGGTTCGCCGACTGTGAGCCGTGAAGGTTCATACCGAGGGTGTGATTTCCCAGTCGCCTTGAGGGCGCCTTTGTGCAGCTTCGGCTGGGTGACTGTACTTGCCATCCGCACGGGATTCTGGCCTCGATTGGACATCGTTCTGGCGATCGCTGGAGCAAATCAACTTCGTCTTGAAGCCGGGAATAAGAGACATTGGGGAATGTTCTTGTTTCACTCACTTGGAGCACAGTGAGTTATATATTACAAAACTGATGGTACCATCATAGGACATATTGATTGTACTTTTGAATACTATTATTGTTGTACTGTTATTCTTGTGTGATCTTAATACAATATTTGTTTGTGAGTAACAATTGGGGTGGCTTCTCCATTGATCTTTGACATACAGAATAACACATTTTTCTGCCGTGACTCCTCTCGGGGCTCGGAGGTACACTGTGACAAGGGTGTCGGGGAGGAGCACGGAACAACACACACACACACACACACACACACACGGGAGTGTGTCACACACACACACACAAACACATATACACACACACACATGGGAGTGGGTCACACATACACACACACACACACATATATACACATCCACACATATACACATACATACACAAATATACACATGCATATATACACACACACATATATATACATACACACACACACACACACAAACACACACACACACACACACACACAATATCTCGGCAATTTTCCGTCTGTGGCGATACGTGAACGAAGCTTCGCCCCTCTCCCAACATTGTTGACTACGTTTAAGTTAAACATTTTAATCGTGACGATGGAAACGTCCGACGTGAATTCTTCATAAATCTCGGCAATTTCCTGTCTGTGTACTTGGGCGGTGGAAGATATATCGTGCCGCGAAAAGCCGCAATTATTTAATATATCTCGGCAATTTGCCGTCTGTGACGATACGTGAACGAAGCTTCGCCCCTTTCCCCACATTATTGTGACGATGTATAAATTAAATATTTCATCGTGACGACTGTCATCAAATGGAAAAGTCCGCCACAAATTTTGAAAATATCTCGCCATTTTCCCGTCGGTTATTTTAGGTGGTGTATGACAGCCCGTGCCGTGATTATTTTTTAATATATCTCGGCAATTTCCCATGTGTGCGTGAATGTTATCAATTAATTAATGCTGACACTGAATCTAAAACCATCGATAAAAATGAAATCAGATGGTGAGTTATAGTGGAGTAAAAGGTGTGAGAGAGTGTCAATGGCCTTTATGTTATAGGCCTTTGAAAATGCATTTCGTTCTATAAACGGAAACTTTCATCGGATTTTATTCCCGTTTTTTTCAACCAAGTCCAAAACCATGTTAGTGACTGTGAAAAATGAAATGAGATATCGAATTAGAGTTGAAATAAAATTGTGAGAGAGAGCAAGGCACCATGGGCCGAACAAAACAGGCCTCAAAGCTATGCGAGTAAATAAAATGGTGGATATTTGTTTTTGAAGCCTCTTCCAGAATGGGTGGAGCTACTCTCTCAAAGAAGGAAGCCACAACCCCGGACAGACATTCAACAGACAGAATCACCTCCGGAGAATATAATAAAGATATATACAAAAATAAATGTGTAGAAATATATATACACACTTTATACCCCTTTAATATTGTTATATCGGAGGGTAAAGGAATATCTAGGGCCAGGTAGATCTGTATAGGTAACATGCTTCGACTGTCGCGATAGGGAATCTACCCTGTAATAAGTTCTATGTGTCGTCCGGTTTGTCGGGATGAGCTGTATTGATGTCCCCGCTACGAGAAATAGTACAGGGATTATGGATAAGATTCCTTTGTTCGTCGTCCCCTCTGTCGTCAAACCTGTGTCCCTTATGGCAACGCACTCATTTAAACACTTACATAGTGTAGTGAAATTAAGTTTGCTCGGAATCCAAGGTGAACCCAGGGTGCTCGCTACGGAAGGGGCCGTCTATAAGAGTGGGACAACCGGGGCGTGCGGTCACTTCAGCGGGACTCACTGTGACATTATCCAGTAGTTGAATGGTATGTACGCCCCTCCCCAAATGCCGCGCTGCGCTAACCATTGTTAAATGGAAACTACCTTTGCTGCTCATGAATGCTCTGATTTGATACCTGTTCCATGTATGTATTTTCACAGGATGTATTACCGATCTAAAATGATATTAAACCTACCCAGAGGTCAAGTCGTGTCTGAGCTTGATTTTCACGACACTTAATATCATTTTATTTCGCCGAATGGCTGCCCACCGGATGATCGTGGTGCCGATTCTCGGAGCCGACCCACACGCTGAAGGATCTGCATCGGCGTTTGCTCATTGGCGTTTGCACCGCAACCGCTTAGCCGAGCTGAAGCGCCTCTACGTAACGACACGGAGCGCTGTGCACGGCCGGCGTCAACTCTCGCAGCGGAGACAGCCAACCGACTGCATCGATCGATCGCTTCGCGCAGGGGCCATGTCGTAAATTACTCAATCGTAATCCCTCTCCTGACATCGATCCTGCACTGCTCGCCTCGGAGAGGAATGCCCAGCGGAGGACCCGTCGAGCTAGCTCCAGCAACGGAGCTCCGACTACTCTCGCTGCCGGCCTGCCTCGACAGATGGGACGTCGCAAGCCTTTTTGCGGGACCGCGTCGTCAAAACGCGACCTGCTCTCATGAGACCCGAACGCCAGAGCAGGCGTGGCGGACTCCGGCTCGATGCCTGGAGCACGATGCTACTGGGCAACGTCCTGCGGCTGAAACCCCGTCGGAACGACGGACCCGCTTGGAGCCGCCGGCCGACCCGTCCGATCGCAGCTCGGAAGCGCTAACGGCTCCGTCCGAGGGATTCATCCTAGATATGCGTGCCTCGGCCCGAGTTGAGATTCCCACGCGAGTGATCACGTCTCCCATGTCGGCCATGCCTCCACACGGCCGGCACACTCCGGCCACTCGCTACTCGGTGGAACCATCACCTCCGCGCGAATCGCGCACCGCTCGTCGGACTCACGCCGTCACGACCGGCTCACTCCGACCACTCGCTACTCGGTGGCCCATCTCCTCCGCGCGGATCGCGCACTGCTCGTCGGAATCACGCCGTCACGACCGGCTCACTCCGACCACTCGCTACTCGGTGGCCCAACTCCTCTGCGCTGATCGCGCGCTGCTCATCGGAATCACGCCGTCACGACCGGCTCACTCCGACCACTCGGTGGCCCATCTCCTCTGCGCTGATCGCGCACTGCTCGTCGGAATCACGCCGTCACGACCGGCTCGCTCCGACCACTCGTTACTCGGTGGCCCATCGCCTCCGCGCGAATCGCGCACTGCTCGTCGGAATCACGCCGTCACGAACGGCTCACTCCGACCACTCGATACTCGGTGGAACCACCTCCTCCACGCGAATCGTCGTGCACTGCACCCATCGCGTGCTAATACTCTGGGAGGCCCGCGATCCCATCCTGCCTCCGAGCACCTCCTCGCCGCGAATCCGAAACGTTGCTCGGAATCACCACCTACGCGAAGCCACACGTGGCACCCATCGCGGCCCTCTCCGCGGCCCAACGCCGGCGATTCCTATCGCGGCCCAACGCCGGCGATTCCTATCGCTGATCGACGGACCCCCTCTTACGCGCGAGTCACGCGCCGCACCGTCGCTGGATGGAGTCACTACTATGCACGACGCGCCAGTTGCGCGCGCCGCATCTTCGCTGGATGAACCCCTTTGCTTGCGGTTCCTCTCGCGGGCCCCACCGGCGATTCTGATCGCGGCCGGCAATCCCACCTGCATGTGGCTACGTCCCGAGGCCGGCGAACTCCGCTGCCCGGAATCGCCTCAATGGAGGCTCGCTTGGCACCATGCGAGGACTCGTTGCAGCACGGATGAATTTCTAAGGGCGTCGAGCGGGACCTTCATAGCCTTTCACGGCACTCGGGTTCTGCTTATGATGCTTATGCTTCTGTTATGCTTCTGTTATGCTTCTGTTATGATGGAAGAACTACCATGTGTAGTTCTTCGTTCGTTCTTCTTCGTTCATCTTCGTCCTTTGTTTACTCGATTTGGTGTTCCCACTCTCAAACGGCGTTTTCGTTTAACACCTGCGACCGTGTAAACATGCTGTGCATGGAATGTATGTGGACCGAATGCTATCATTCTTTTTCACACACCCCGCGTCCCGCGTTTCACCCTATTAATTTAATTTGATAAGCTGTTGGATTGAGTTAATGTGGTGATGATGTAGAGCAGGCTTGACGGACCGAAAGGCCCCACTGCATCCTTCATGCTCAAAGCACCTCAAATGAGATGCTACTTCAGGGCGTTATATGTATTCGCTCCTTAGTCGTGCAGTCTATCACTGCCAAGCATGCTCGCCATCTCGGCTCGGCGTGCTCGTCCCTCGACTCGGCGGGCTCACCCGCACTGGATCAACAGGCCGAGCTCAACTTTCGGTTTCCCTCGTACGCGGTGCGCCCTAGCTGTAATTTCACCGTCGGCCGGAATCGTATGCCGATCTCGAGCTCGCTCGAACGCTGCTGCACGCGAGACGTTAGACTACGGTGTGCTACTGTACTCCGTCTGGGGATACCGCTCAGCTAGAACTCGCCGTTAAACCCGCCCGACCTAATTGATGACGTCATCGACTATATCACGCGTTCGCTTGACAGCGTCATTGACGCGTTCGCTTCACGGCGTCATTAACGTAATGGCGTGCTTCCCGCGATCTCATCGGGGATTCGTTTACCTTTCAAAGTACCTTGACTCGGGTGCCGCCCGGCCCGATACGGTTTGAATGATCAATTATATCTACGTACCAATTGACCTTTACGTAACGACGTGACCTCGGGGTTGAGGTCGCGCGCCAGCACCGTTTAGGGAGTACACGGTGACACCGTACTGCCTGCTAGCCCTTGACTCGGCTCGTTGTTATCGGACAGAGCTCTTGCCTCGTACATTTCGAGACTGCGAGACGTCTCATCTGATTCCATTTCCCTCTGCCCCAGTCTGACTGTGACTCAGCCTGACCCAGACTGTGAAGGTCGTCTGTCTTCGGTGTGCAGCGCGCTGCAGCCACCTCCTTAACAGATGTTTAGTCTACCACGATATTCTTGTGGTTTGTGGATAGTATGTCCAAGGGATATGACCGTGTAGCTAATCTGCCGCACTTCCTTGAGGTCGCGCTGGTCTCACTTTACTGTGTAGCTAATCTGTCGCGCTTCCTTGAGGTCGCGCTGGCCTCACTTAACTATGCACGAGGATACGTGCACATACTCCCTACGCACGATGGATAGTTTGCTGGGGTACACCGTAACCCATTGCCCCTGCGACCCTTTCTCGACATGGCCCCTCCCTGTGATCGGGCCACCGCGACTCTTGTGGGGGGGGGGCCCGGGAGGTTCTTGTTGCTCGCACCGGGTGCCGTCCGGTATGGCGACTCCCTCCTCGCCCCTTGTGGTTGAGTTATGCGATGAGCCAATTGATTAAGAAAATATGTTGTGATAATCTTTTTTGATTTTAATTATACAATTAATCAATCAATTAGTGTACACCTCTCTCTCCCAATGCAGCCTCAATGAGCTGCTCTGCGGTTTTGCGTCCGTGGATGGACGATCCAACCGCGGTCCGGCTGGATCCGTGCCCTGCCACGTTGGCGTTAATGGATCGGTCGGACATCCGGGATGGCCAATCCATCCGGGACGTCTAGCGTGACAATCATGACAATCAATCATAACGATCCGGGACGATGCTGGGACAAACATGGTCCAGCCGGGACTCTCTCGGTCTGCCGATCTTCTCCGATCCTCCGCGCGCGGTGCAGCTGGACAAGCTTGCCATATGCATCCCGGGGGTTCTGCACGCTTCGCTGGCTTCGGTCGTTTTGGGCGTCGTCGTAACAGCCATGCCGGTCGTCCAGACAGCCTTCAGAGGCCGCTCGTGTCTCGTTCGATCGATGCCAACGGTAGTTTGCGTGTGAGTTTGCGTTTTGTAATGCGTATGGACCTTTGGGAGCCAGGGCAGGTACAGACTTACTGTAGTGCTTACTGTAATGGACTCATTGTAGCGCCCTCCTGTCAAGTACTCTTACTTACTGTAAAGGGGGCTACTGCTTTATACATCTTCCACGTTTACACATCTTCCACATTGACACATCTTCCTGACATGTTGCCTTGCGACGAACGGACAGTCGCTCTTCGTCAGGGCGCACCTTATGCCATGCGTTGCGTAACGCTAAGGTATACCTTATCCATCTAGCTGCTATGCCGACTACCCCACGGTAAGACACCTGCTACCCACGGGCTCATCGTCTTCTCCCTGGGATGACCACTGCTTGCTCGGTTCGATATCTTCTTGACTGGGATATCCTCCTCAATACTTCTATATCTGGGGATTGATGCTATCCCGGCTTACAGGTTGCAGTAACCCTGCCGTCGACATGGATTGACGTGACCCATTCGTTTATTGCTGATGCTTGGGCAACCTGCCGAGCGGCAGTATAGTTCTAACGGCGGGGAGAATGTAGTGAAATTAAGTTTGCTCGGAATCCAAGGTGAACCCAGGGTGCTCGCTACGGAAGGGGCCGTCTATAAGAGCGGGACAACCGGGGCGTGCGGTCACTTCAGCGGGACTCACTGTGACATTATCCAGTAGTTGAATGGTATGTACGCCCCTCCCCAAATGCCGCGCTGCGCTAACCATTGTTAAATGGAAACTACCTTTGCTGCTCATGAATGCTCTGATTTGATACCTGTTCCATGTATGTATTTTCACAGGATGTATTACCGATCTAAAATGATATTAAACCTACCCAGAGGTCAAGTCGTGTCTGAGCTTGATTTTCACGACACATAGGTCCTCAGTGCACTCATTAAATAATTTCCCTCCCTTACCACAAAGACTTTGGAAAACTGGCAGGAAGCCAGGCCGGGGCACCGCCAATGGGGCCGCAACCAGCGACACCACCAGCTGGCCTAGCAACCAGCCTCGTGGCAGAATAGCCACACCCAGGGAGCAGGGGATTGGTTGGAGCGGGAGGCACTCGACAAATGGGAGAAAGCCAGCAGGTGCGAACGTTCTAGAGGTCGAGAGACGAGGCTCTGGTTGGAGAAAGAAAGGCCTGACGTCACAGGGCGAGCAGTAAAACTGCCGGCTCGCCGGGATTGCGCTCTCTTCTCTGCTGGCCTGGGCTGATTCGTGTCCTTCCTTCCTCCCGCGCTCTTGCCGTTCCTGTCTCTTTGTGTCTCGTGTTGGAGATCCACCTCGCGTGGAGATCGCTCGCCCTGCGTTGGTGCTTGGAGCGGTGCTCGGTCCTTCTTGGTGCTTTTGGTGCTGGGAGTGAACGGACCTCATGGGCGGTGGACGAGGAGCCTGGAGTGGGGCGTTGGCTCGGGCCTGGCGGAGCGCGTGGGCGAAGTGGACGGAGGGTTTCCTCACGCCGGAGCTTGGAGCCGCGTTGGACGGTGGACAAGACTGCAGACAGTTAAGACGCACCACATTTCACACGTACACGAAGGACAGTTATTTTTGCAATTCATTCCCCTGTCTCGTATATGGAAGTCAGTGTGCGGGATCCCGATTTAGGACATTTTATTACCGGCGCGTATTTCCCTGCCCCGAGATTCCTTGTAAATAAACCCTTGCATTATTTTCCCTTTCCATTCAACATCTTGTGTTTGTTGAGTTAATTCCCCTGCAGGATCGGAGCTGCGGTTGGATCGCTATAGGTAAGCGCTCCGCCTCTTCCTCTTCACTTCTTCCTCTCATGGTTTATAGCCAAATCCGTGTTTGGTCATCGCCTCAATTAAAGCCATTTGGCCATTCGCGAGTCCTGGTATTAACCGGAGGGTATTCGCACAACAACTGGTAGTCAGGAGTGGGATAGAACCTGTTATAAATTTGGTGCCAAGAGTGTGGAGAATTTGGAAACAAAATTTTCGTAGTCGGAGGCGATAAATTTGCATCGTCGATTGGTGTGCGGGACGCGAACAGGGCATCAGTTAAAATTTAAATTTTATTCCTGGTAAAAGCCGTGCGGGAAAGCGACCTCTTCTTAATGGATGGAGGAGTTGGGCAATATGGAAACAAGGATGGAAGATGCGGGAAGCATTTGGGGTGAGTCGGATGTACAGTCACGTGAAAAAGTAAGTACACCCCATGTAAAGTTTTGACTTTTTCAACATATTTCAACATACAGCTATTTGATGTTCATTTCAACAATATTGATAGATAAAGGTGATATAATATAACAAATATCATGAAACATTTACATTTTGTAGTCCATTGTATAATTTAAACAAACATTAATGCAAATTTCGCATGTGGAAAAAGTAAGCACACACCTACATTTATCACTACTTCAAATACCTAAAATTTGAATCAGGTGCACCAGCTCAGGTGCAAATGATTAGTACATCGTTAGAGAGGATATTGGAGGAACCTGTCTTATTTAAACCTCAGACATTTAGTTTGGTTTACTCTTTGTTGTTGAAGTGTGCAGCATCACCATGCCTAGATCAAAAGAGCTCTCTGAGGCCTTCAGAAAGAAGGTTATAGATGCCTACGAGTCTGGGAAGGGATTTTAAAATCTCCAAACAATTTGAAATCAATCATTTGACTGTCTGGAAGATCATCTACAAGTGGAGAAGATTCCAAACAACTGCCAACTTGTTCAGGCAGGCCGCCCCAGCAAGTTCAGCCCGAGAGCAGACCGCAATATGCTGAACCTTCGCACTTGCTGGATTTCTCCCCTTTGTCAAATGCCTCCCGCTCCAACCAATTACCCGCTCCCTGGGCATGCCTATCCTGCTACGAGGCTGATTGCGAGGCCAGCCGGTGGTGTGGCTGGTTTCGGCCCCATCGGCGGTGCCCCGGCCTGGCTTCCTGCCCGTTTTCCAAATCCGTTGTGGTAAGGGAGGGGAATTATTTAATGAGTGCACTGAGGACCTATCTAAGTGATTAAATGAGTGCGTTGCCATAAAGGACGCACGTTTGACAACAGATTGGACGACGAACAAAGTAATCTTTTACACAATCCCTGTACTATTTAGCACGCCCTGCACCATCGTAGCAGGGACATCAACACAGCTTATCCCGACAAACCGGACTACACATATAACTTATTACAGGGTAGATTCCCTATCGCGACAGTCGAAGCATGTTACCTATACAGATCTACCTGGCCCTAGATATTCCTTTACCCTCCGACATAACAATATATTTTAAAATAATTCGAACATGCTTGCTCAATGGCCTAATGGCTAAAGCATCAAACTCCCAAGCTGGGATTGTCGGTTAAAATCCCATCTGGGTTGAATCTTTTTTTCCCCTTACTTCTTCAAGTCTTTTATATCCTCTTGAATAAAGTCTTGTACAATGAACAAATGCATTTTGTTCATATTTAATATATATCTTGTGAAAAATGCCAGGGGCATAGAAAAGGCCCCTTCATCTGGTGTGCCATGTGGCAAACTATAGAAAAGAAGGGACATTCTTGGGAAAAATGCCAGGGGCAAAGAAAAGGCCCCTTCAAATGTGGTTCTTGCAGGAGTACCCCGCGTTGCAAAGCGAAAAGACACATGAACATATTTGAAATGAGGGCAAATATAATGGAAAAGCATTTACATCCAAATCAGAATCCATCACAAATGTCAAATCATCATTTTACCTTTTCATTGAATATATGCTGCTGAATGTTGATCAATCAAAGTTGATCACGTTTCTGAGTAAAGTATGATGACGTTCAGGAAGAGGAAGAAGCCTTACCACCAACTTCGACCGCTTCCGGAATTTTAATGATTATTTGTGTTCAAATGTCTGGTAATTGTTTTGTATTTATTTATGCGAATGTGCACTTGTATAAACAGAGACATGACAGAAGTAAATAGACACCAGTTCATACAAAGAGGTGCCAATTTGATTCATACACCTGCATGAAGAAGTAAATGAATTTTATTTGCCAGATGTAGGGCACACCTTCATCTGAACTTTTCCAGAGCATTACTTGGTTCCTCCTCAGAACACACAGGGAGTCCAGCATGCACACAAGATTTTTGAATGCCCCTTATTTTGTATTGTTTGGCATTTTCTACAAGCTATGGAATGTCCCTTCTTTTCTATAATGTACTATGCCACGTAGAGCATACTACATAAAGGGGCCTTTTCTATGCCCCTGGCATTTTCCCAAGAATACTTATTGACGCAAGACATTTAAACTTTTCATTTTAATTTGTTTATTTAAAAAATACCCCAAAAAATTGCACTTTGACATTAAGGGGTATTATGTGCAGATCAGTGACAAAAGATATCTCGATTTAATCAATTTTTAATTCAAGGTGTAACACAAGAAAATGTGAAAAAGTCAAGTGGTGTAAATAAGTCATTCATATTCCTGCGTCTCACTTTCAGCCATGATTGTTAGTGGGCAAACCACATTTCAAAGTTGGTTTCCAAAGCCAGCAGCCGACTGGGCTTCCTGCATCATGCAACATCCTTTCTTGGCACACCTGCGCTCATATCCACCAACTCGGCCTTCATCTGCAGCTTGATGGAGTACTGCTCTCCCCCTGGGCAATCGGTGCCCCTGCCTCACACCTTGCTAACCTTGACGCCAATAGAAAGCAAGACCTTCAATATTATTGGAATCTACTGTGACGAAGATGAGTCAGTGGGCCTATCACTTTCCAATCGCAGACAGCTTGGTCATCTCTCTGTCTTCTAGGGTCTCCTTTCTGGTCTTGCACCCTCTGCTCTTTCCGTGCTTTGTTCCCCCCAGGTTTCTGCAGGGTACACGCAGTCCACCATAAACCCCCTGCTGGTGAAACTACATTAATCAAGATAAAGATCAGAACGACTACATTCTGGAAAATAAACTGGACTTTCTCTGTCTCACTGAAAGCTGGCAACAACCACTGGACTACTTCTCACTCAACCTCACTACACCCAATGGATATTCTTACATCAATAAACCACGCTCGGAGGGCCGAGGTGGTGGAATTGCCGTAATTCACCGACAGGACCTCAAGACCAGCCTCATCTACATCTCATCTGCTCCATCATTTGAACACCTGACTTTTAAACTCTCTGGTCACATGCAGTCAGTCATGGCTGTCGTCTACCGCCCTCCCAAACCACACCCATCATTCCTGTCTGACTTCTGCTACTTTCTGACCCAGCTCGGTTCCCTCTCCCCCTCAATCCTCCTCCTCGGTGATTTCAATATCCACATGGACTCCACTGACTCCACAATAACCACTGACTTCACTGACTTACTCACTTGCTTTAACCTCACTCAACATGTCAACTTTCCTACCCATAACCGTGGGCACATTCTGGACCTTGTCTGCTCTACTGGATTAATTTTGCACCATCTCTCTGGCTCCGACCTCACCCTCTCTGACCACTTAGCCATCACTATGACCATCAACATCCCCACCCCAGCACCTAGGCATTATCGCACTATCAACTTCCGTAAGCTAAACGCTCTTTCACCTACCTCATTCTCATCCACCCTCTCTGAAAAAATGTCCAATTCTCCCTTCGTTGACCTCCACACCCCTTCTGACCTCACTGACTACTACAACCACACTCTCTCCTCCTGCCTTGACCAGCTTGCGCCTATAAAAACCAAAACAGTTTCTTTCACCCATTCTGCTCCCTGGTTTACCCCTGAACTCCACCTGATGAAAACTCGTGCTCGCCAACTTGAAAGACTCCGCAATAAAACAGGTCTCACAACTCACTCCCAAGCCTACAAGGACCACCTACAACACTACAAAGATGCCCTCTCCCGTGCCCGCTTCGCCTACTACTCTCAAATTATCCACTCTGGCTCTGGAAACCCAAAAGCACTTTTCTCTACAATAAACAAACTCCTCAGCCCCCTGGACACCACCACCCAGTCATTCACAGGAGACAACTGCATCTCCTTCCTTTCATTCTTCCAAAGCAAAATTGACAACATCTACTGCAGCTTAACCACCACCACACCTGCTCCCCCTCAAACCACCTGTCCCCCCCCCCCCCCCTTATCCTGCCAACCCCTGTCTCAGTTCTCCCCAGTCTCCCCTTCTGACCTCTCTGAACTCCTCATAGGAATGAAAACTGCCACCTGCACTCTTGACCCCATCCACTCCATCATCCACTTGACCCCTTCCTGCTCTCTCTCCACTTATCACTGCACAATAAACTCCTCCCTGTCTACAGGCATCGTCCCACCATTCCTCAAAATTGCTGCTGTTACCCCCATTCTGAAAAAACCTGGACTCAAACCTGACACCCTAAACAACTTCAGACCCATCTCCAACCTACCCTTTCTGTCAAAAGTTTTGGAACACGCTGTAGCCACTCAACTCAAACATCACCTCTCTGCCAATAACCTGCATGAAACATTCCAATCCGGATTCCGCTCCAACCACAGTACTGAAACTGCTCTCCTCAAAATCACCAACGACCTTCTCCTCTCCTCTGACGCTGGCAACCTCAACATTCTCATCCTCCTCGACCTCAGCGCCGCCTTTGACACCATCAATCACACCATCCTCCTCACCCGACTTGAAACCACCTTTAACATTACCGGCACTGCCCTCTCTTGGATCAAATCATACCTCTCCGACAGATGCCAGTTCATCTCCATCAATAACTGCAAATTCCCCACTGCTCCCCTCCCCCAAGGTGTCCCCCAAGGTTCAGTTCTCGGCCCCCTCCTCTTCATCCTGTACCTGTCCCCCCTTGGTCACTTAATCCGCCGTCATGGTCTCCAATTCCACTGCTTCGCCGATGACATCCAGCTTTTCATCTCCACCAAGTCCATCTCCACCGCCACCCACTCTATCCTGACAAACTGCATCACTGAAATAAAATCCTGGCTTCAAATCAACTTCCTCAAACTTAACTATGATAAATCTGAAATAATCATCATTGGCCCAAAAACGCTCACCAAATCCACCCATAACTTTGCCCTCAGCATCGACGGTTTCCCAGTAACCACCTCCCCTCACATCCGGAATCTTGGCATCATCTTTGACCAAACCCTCTCCTTCGCCAAATACACTAAACAGATCACAAAGACAGCCTTCTTTCACCTGAAAAACATCGCCCGTCTCCGTCCATCCCTCTCCTCCACGGCTGCAGAAACCCTCATCCACGCCTTCATCACCTCCCGTCTGGACTACTGCAACAGCCTCCTTTTTGATTCACCCTCAATAATCACCAATAAACCCCAATACATTCAGAACTCCGCTGCCCGTCTACTCACCCATTCCCGGACCCATGACCACATCACCCCCATCCTTTATAAGCTTCTCTGGCTCCCCATTCCCCAGAGAATCCAGTACAAAATCCTCCTCTTGACCTATAAAGCCCTCCATAACCTGGCCCCATCCTACCTGACTGACCTCCTCTCCAGACACACTCCCACCCGCAACCTCCGCTCTGCTGGTACAAACCTCCTGACCCCCTCCCCCCCCTCCCCATGCGGACCAAATTCAGATCCTGGGGGGACAGGGCCTTCTCCATCGCTGCTCCCACCCTCTGGAACTCACTACCTCACACCATCAGAGACTCCTCCTCACTCACCACATTCAAAACATCACTCAAGACCCACATGTTCAACACTGCATTCAACATTTAACCCACAGCATTTAACCCCTGACTATCTCTTCTCCTTCTCCTTTCTTTTGCTTTGATTATTTACCTATTGATTTTTGTCTTTTTGCACTTGTTTTTTGTACTCTGTCAAAGCGCCTTTGGGCTTCTTGAAAAGCGCTATATAAAATAAATGTATTATTATTATTATTATTATTATTATGATTCACCTCTGCTCATTATCTCCACCACCAAGGGTGGCTGGAGGTTATGTTTTCACCCCTGTCTGCTTGTTTTTTGTTTGTTTGTTTGTGAACAAAATATCTCAAAAAGTTGTGGATGGATTCGGACGAAATTTGGCAGAGATGTAGCGTGTGTCACAAGGACGAAATGATTAGATTTAGGTGAAGATCCAGATTCGGCTACTATAATTTTTAAAGTGAATCTTCACCATTGGGAGGTGGGGCCAAAAACGATACAAAGTGGGATATCTCAAAAAGGAGTGGACGGATTTGGAGGAAACTTGGTGGAGCCGTTGGGTGTGTGACAAGGACTAATCATTTCGATTTTGGTGAAGTTCTGAACATGGATTCGGATATGAGAATGATTTAATTTTTTTCAGTGATTCTTCACCATTGGGAGATAGGGCCAAAAACTATACATTGCAGAATATCTCAAAATGTTATGGATGGATTTGGACGAAACTTGGTGGACAGGGTGTGCGTGTGTGACAAGGAAGAATCGATTCGATTTTGGTGAAGACCTGAATATTGATTCAGATATGATAAAAAAAAAAATTTTTTAAGTGATTCTTCACCAATGAGTGATATGGCCAACAAGGCGGAGGTATGCTCTCTCCTGAGTGCCATTCTAGTTTGTTCTTTTTTCCCCACCTCTGGAACCAACTTCCACATTTTCTTCAATCAGATTGTTCTCTCCAAGTCCAAGACAGCTGTTCACCACCATCTCAGATCATACCCCATATAAAACCATGATCTTTTCTACACCGCCTTACCAACTGACCCCCCCAACCCCCACCCAACCGGCCATCCACAACCCCATCTCCCTCCAAACTTCTAGTTTTTCCTTCATGACAGTTTGCTTCTGTATCCATCTTGTCCACTCCATGCATCCTCTCCTGCCCCCCATTCCTCTCCACACCCATTATTTGTCCAGGTCTTGCTCTATTTTTTCCTTCAACCTTGCTGTTGGTGTTTCCCCCCTCTATGTACTGCTGCGTCTTGATCTGTTCAGTGTTCTAGCTCTTTCATGAGCCTTGACATTGCAGGAAAAACAAAAACAACAACAAAAATAAAGTTAAATTTAAAAATAAATAAATAATTCCATGGTTTGCAAATCCAACTGCAATATACTTGTCCCTTTTTTACTCTAACTTTTGCAATCAACACCTCATCTCAACAACACAAAATCATCAACAATAAATGATCAATAATAATTCACATGAAAGTAGTGTAATAATGTTGATCCGAGGACAGTAGATAGGGAATTTACATGTTAATCTCTCTCCCACTCTCATCCTTTTATTGATTTACATGTTAATTTACCTCTCCCATAAACACCCCTATTTCTCCACCCCATATCTATTTACATGTTAAATCTTTTCCTCTCACCCTCATTTTTAAAGTTATTACTACACCAAAAACGCCTCTTCTCCCATTCACTTACATGTTAATTTCTCCCACCCTCATTGTCCCCCCATTAACTTACATGTTAATTTTCATTTTTCCTCTCTCCTAATGTTGATCCTAGGACAGTAGATAGGGAATTTACATGTTAATCTCTCTCACCCTGATCTTTATGTTGTTTGTTAGACCACTCAAACAATGATCCTTCTACCCTTAATGTTGATCCTAGGACAGTAGATAGGGAATTTACATGTTAATCTCTCTCACCCTGTTCTTTATGCATACACCTTTAAGAGAATAGTAAATTTTCGAACCTATCCTTAATGTTGTTCATTAGACCTTCTCGCCTTATGAGATTTTTATGCGATCCTTCTGGATACCACTCAAACATCGACCCTACGAATATTTGTTTGTGTGTAGTAATACTACAACTCTCATCACCGCGTAGGCAAAGTATATGTTTGAGTTTGGTTCTATAACATTAAAATCCCTAACCCCATATAAGTATATTACCATAAGAGAGACTATCAATTCCATTTTCTAAAATAAACCTCTTATCATCAAGGGCCCCTCATTCACCTATCTATATAATAATACCGTAAGGACTCGACTTTGTTTTCCCTTTTACGCCGCACCCAGTGACCCCATGCCCACGGCACTAATGCATTTTCCATCTACGAACCGCGCTCTTTGTTTATAACGTACACTCGTACAGCCATACTCGAAAAATCTGAATTCGCCGACTTTGGGACCCAAAAGCATCCGATTATCGGCCGATACGACGCCATCTTACGACACCATCGTATTGGCGTCTGCTGGGCGAAGGCGATGGTCAAATTGTCTTTATCGTCATTTTAATAAAGTTAAATGGAGTGACGTTTTGGAAACGTTTTTTGAAGTTTGAAGTTTTTTCGAATCGAAGTGAAGTTTTTGAAGTTTTGATTTTGGAAACGTTAAATGGAGAAACAGTTTCACAGGAAGAGAATGCGATGCGATGAAGAAGAATCCATCTTTATTTTATTTTTTTGAACCACAAAAGATTGAACCTCCACGAAGTCAAGAATGTGAAACTACGTGAATGTAATAAAATAACAAGTACAAAAAGTTTTAATTAAAACAAAAGCCGCGTCGATGTTACACAATGCCTAGATGCAGCTGTGCCTATAACGTCGATGTTATAAGCACAGGACATTCCTATTGATTCGATTACTTGATGTTATTTTTGTGCAAAGTGAAAATATATCTCGGCAATTTCCTGTGTGTGGCGACGAATTTTTAATATATCTCGGCATTTTCCCATCTGTTATTTCAGGCGGTGCATGACTGACCATGCCGCAATTGAAAAAAAAAAATATCTCGGCAATTTCCCGTGTGTGGCGACACGTGAACGAAGCTATGCTCCTCTCTCCACATTATTGTGACGACGTATAAATTAAATATTTCATCATGACGATTGTCATCAAATGGACGAATTTTTAATATATCTCGGCATTTTCCCGTCTGTTATTTCAGGCGGTGTATGACTGAGCATGCCGCGATGTAAAAAAAAAAAATATCTCGGCAATTTCCCATATGTGGCGACACGTGAACAAAGCTATGCTCCTCTCTCCACATTATTGTGACGACGTATAAATTAAATATTTCATCGTGACGATTGTCATCAAATGGACTAATTTTTAATATATCTCGGCATTTTCCCGTCTGTTATTTCGGGCGGTGTATGACTGACCATGCCGTGATTGTAAAAAAATATATCTCAATGGACTTGAAGTTACAGGCCTTTGAGAATTCATTTCGTTCTATAAAGGGCAACTTTCATCGGATTTTCTTCCCGTTTTTTTTCAACCGAGTCTAAAACTATGTTAGCGACTGTGAAAAATGAAATGATATATCGAATTTGATTTGAAATAAAACTGTGTGAGAGAGGAAGACACCACGGGCCTACAAAACAGGCCTCAAAGCTATGCAAGTTAATAAAATGCTGGATATTTGTTTATATGAAGGCTCTCCCAGAATGGGTGGAGCTATGGTTCCCAGAATGGGTGGAGCTTTGAGGTTTTGTCTTCTCTGCAAGAAAAACAAGAAGAAGAAGAAGAAGAAGACGTGGTAACAACAACAACAGCAGAGTGCACTCTATGAGCAGCGTCTGCGACGCGGCGAAAAATGTACATAAACGACACAGTTCTATGAAACAGTTTCACAGGAAGAGAATGCGATGCAATGCGATGAAGAAGAATCCATCTGTTCCGCCATTTGTGCCGGTGTCATCGATGGCGGTGTACGCTAACCTCATCAGGTGGGTTTACCATAATTTCTTCCATATACTGTGATAACAACGAAGTGAAACCGATCAGCAGCCCATCAGTATCTGCTCTATTCACGGTGCTTAAGTTAATCCTTCAAATCATTTAAAAACAACCCAACGTTGACGAAGCATGGCATACGAGGCCCGTTCAAAAAGTTAACGGAACGACGTACTCTCAAAGGTCTGAGGCTAAAATGTTTGTTTTTTTCCCCCCTTACACAATGGAAACAACAACTGGATAGGTAGGGCCGAGGCCTACGCTTACGTTTCGCTCCTGCATCTGCCACCGTTCATGATTATCAAAGTAGGCGTTTACCCTGTTCACGATAAGGTAGAAATCAGTGAGGTGTATACGAAGAGATAAAAGGATGGCATTGACTTCGAGACGGTCCGTGATAGTTGGCTGCGGCTGGCTGATGCCACGTTTTTTTTTTTCCTAAGTGCCATGGATGCTGATGGACATAATAAAGGTATCGGCTGATCTCTCATCGTAATATTACCCGATGGAAATGAACTGTTTCTTTGTTTGTCATTTCCTGTGCAATAATGTCAAATTGATAAGTCAGACATCCTTTTCTATTGACAGCTGCGCTCCTTTTCAATGGCATCGTCTATTGATATGCATGTTCTTCTTTCATATAATTTTACACATGCACAATCAGTATTTCAACTCTTGCAGACATTGGAAAGGCAGTTGACTCACAGGCCAACTCTCTGGCTCAATCACAGGCCGACGCACAGGCGATGTAATTGTGAGTAGCATTTTTGCACAAGTGAAAATTGAAAATACACGTTTTTGGTATGTGGCTATGTTATTTAGTGTTTGTTTTGTCTCTAACAATATAAAATACAAAGTCAGGAGGTGACACTTTATACACAGTGTAAGTTGGATTCTACAAAGTGTCGCCTTTTTCTTGATTTTGTTCACATAAATCCAACCCACACGATATAGTCTCATAAAAAATGGCCAGAGTGGTGCTATGCCGATTCCTATTACGAATCCATTCATTTTTCAAAAGTATATCGTAGCGTTGTCATTTAAGTAGATTGCAATAAATACGTTGTTCATATACGCACTCTTCATTCTCATCTTTCTTCCTAACTCTTACTCGGACAAGCAAATCCCCTATGCCATCCATATTGGTACACTCTATCCATACACCACATCGTCCCTTCCGTGGATGTTCCACGGGTTTCGGCTAGTATATAATATCTCTCCACTCTTTCATGCATCCTATAAATATCTTTTCTTTTCTTTTCCATCCTTTTTTACCTCCAATCCTCTTATTCCATCTCCATCTAGAATATTTACAAACAAAACCCCAGGATCATTATTCTTTTTCTGAGCTTCTATAAAATGATAAGTCTCTCTAAGACTTCTTGTTTGTGATCCTCCCCTCTCACATATCATTTTCAAATTATAATAAACTTATTCTGCCAATTATTTGGAAGCCATCAAAGTTTTCTGTCCACTCATAATTTAAAGCTGATCCATAACCCAACTCACCAGTTTATAAATTTAATCTCATATATGTTTTAATAACATCTTGTTTCATTATTATTTTAAACTGTTTTAACTGGTATTTTTCACATTCGTTATGTTTTCCATTGATATACCAAGGTTGGGACAACCTCCACTCTTTAGTCTGGTTGATACTTGGTTCAATATATGGTTTCAAAACATGTATATCAATAAAATATATTTCATCGATAACCCATTCAGAGAAAACAGTTCTTAATGTTTTTTTGTTTTTTTTTGTATACTGAATCGAGGCTCGTGAAAGAGCTAACATTTACTTCACAAACAAATCAACCAGACAAACAAAATACCCAAAAAGAGGGAGCGGAAGACAAGATGGGGAGAGAAGGGGAAGCACACAAACACAACATCCGAGAGCAGGGAGATGTGTGGAAGGGAGAGGGCCTGGGGGGAGGAGGCATGGGAAGGGGGGGGGGGGGGAGGGAGAAGTATAAAACACAAGGACACCAAGGACTTCCTGGACAGAAGTGGGTATTTCAAAAAAGTGGAATTGGGGTGAAATTAGCAGGGGTAGAAAAGCTCAAGGTTTTGGATGGGGGAAGATAAGAGATGGTGGTGAACAGCTGTTTTAAAGACTTGGAGGGTGGAGTGGGATTGAAGAGAGTGAGGGAGTTTGTTCCAGAGGCGGGAGAAAAGAGGAATGAAGGAGTGAAGGTGAGCAGAGAGTCTTGATTTTGGCAGTTTAACCATAAGAGGGTTGCAGGAAGATCTTGTGCGACCTGTAGGAATATTTGCGGGACAGAGCCCAGAGAGAGCTGGGGGGGGGGGGGGGGGAAAGGCCAGAGAGGAGTCGGTAGAAGATGGAAAGACCACCAACCTGCCTGCGGTGAGTGAGTGAGAGGCCCTTGGAGTTAGCTTCATCGCAGGAGATTCCAATGATTCTGAATGCTTTGGTTTCAACAGCGTGAAGGCGAGCTAGGTGTGAGGCAGGAGCACCAGCCCAGAGGGGAGAGCAGTATTCCATTGAGCTGCGGATGAAAGCCTTGTATGTGGTGAGGAGCTCAGGTGTGCCAAGGAAGGACTTCGCACGACGGAGGATGCCCAGTCGGCGACTGGCTTTGGAGGCCAGATTTGAAATGTGGTTTTTCCAGGAAAGATCATAGCAGATACTGAGACCCAAAAGCTTGAGTGACAGAACTTCTTGGAGAGGATTATTCAGAAAGTGGATGGGAGGGTTGTCCAGTCGGTCTTTTCGGAGAGACATCGTGAGAGTGTGAGATTTGTCAGGATTGAAAGACATGTTCCACTTGTTTGCCCAGTCTGTGATTTTGTCAATGTCTGCAGAAAGTGAGGAGGCTGCAGACTGCCGATCTGAGGGATGAAGAATGGAGTGACAGAGAGTAGAGTCGTCAGCAAAGAGATAGAGAGGATTTTCAAGAGAGTCAGAGAGATCATTGATGAAGACTAGAAAAAGCACAGGGCCCAGAACACTGCCTTGGGGAACTCCAGCCTGAACAGGAAGAGGAGATGAGAGAAACCCATTCAGGGCCACACGTTGACTACGACCAGAGAGGAAGTCCGACCGTCTACATTTCTTGTTGAATAAGTTCATAGAAGGCATCAGACGCATTGAAATCATTAAGAGATGTTCTAGAGTATGTAATCTGTTCAATCTTCTCTCCGCTTTCAATATCTGTCTTTGATACTTTCATCTTAGCTCCAAGATAAAACTTAATTGATAAACCCAATATCTCATCTAATGTTTTTTAAACAAATCTTTTCACTGATGGTTTAATGAACTCTATAGCAGTAGCTAATTAACCAAGAAGAGGGTCTTTAAATTCAAATTGTTGAACTCTAATATGACGTTTAAAATAGTTATCGAGATTTTTTATTTCAAAGAAGGTTGAAAGATGCTCATCTGTTTTTAGATGAGCTTGTAAATCTCTCTTCTTCTCTAATACTGGCTTTGGTGAAATTGGGGCCGTGAGATGTTTTAGGAGATTCTCAAAATCACCTTTGCATTTTATAGAGACCATATTTATTGTATATAACTTTACTTAAATATAATCATTAACTTTAGTCTCTTGTAATTCTTGTGAGTAAAATGAACCTAAGATTTCTTCCCCATTCATATCATATAATTTGTAGGTCCAAGGGACTGTATCCATTACATCAACGATTTTAAATAATTCATTAATCCATTTTTTTGTATAACCTTTCTCAAAATGGCTTTTCCATCTGTATATTCTTACAATATCACCAACTTTGAACTTGGGTTTTCTCAAATTAATCTCCTTTTCATATTCGAATTTTGTTAATGATACCGATGGTTTTGATTTTGTTGATGAATGAACTGTATTATTGTAATTATCTACAATATCCTGAATTAAATATACCCACTGTTGAGAACCGAGTTGTGTGAATTTTTTATATATAATTTCTCTTTCAAAGTACGATTAAAACGCTCAACAACAACTGCCTTTCCTTCATTAAAGGTGCTGTATAATTTAATACCCTTCCCCTTAAGAAATTTCATAAATATTTTGTTATAGAACTCTGTTCCCTCATCAGTCCATAACTTCTTTGGTTTTCTTTTATCCCTATCAAATATTAGCTTCAAGGCTAACATTAAAGTATAACCTTTTTTATTTTTTAAAGGAACAACCCAGGCAAATCTACTCCTCAAATCAATAACGGTTAAAGCATACCTGTATCCCTTGTCATTATTTAGTTCGATTAAATCAGCGGACCATATGTAGTCAGTGTCTTTGGAATAAACCTTCCTTCTTTTAAACTTGGTGATTATAGGTTTGTGTAATTCTTCAACCAAAAGCTCCTCAGTCTTCGCATCATTAGAGCCTAATAGTTTTTTGAGGAATAACCAAGACCAAGTTTCAATTTAGCACTTATCATTTTTTTCACAATAAACCTGTCAACTTTCTCTCTCAACGTAGAATTTCGTATCAAGGATAAATTATATAACATTTCTCTGTCTGCTTCATGTTTTTCATCCAATGTAGTGGTATCCCCATAAGCAATATCATGCTCCATACACACTTCATCAACCTTATTTTTTTGGTTTATACCAAGGTTTAGGATTGTTCGCCTCATCTAATCTTTTATCCAAGTTTGTTCCAGGACCACACAAAGAATATCCAGGTAAATGTAGTTCCCCAGGAATTCCAGTTGTTGTAAATGTACTTCCCAACAGAAACTTTTGTATGTCTCCTCCACTTTTAGGAGAGATGAATTGGCACTTTTTAGAGCCACACACTTGACATATTCCTTTTTGATAAACTCTATTATTTTTAGCTTTATCATACAATACACTTTTAGATTTAGTTTTCTTTTTACATTTGAGGCAATAACTCATATTTATTTATGAGAAAAAGTCCCACATAGTGCCAAAATCTTTTCAATCTTGATTTTTAAAACATAAAGAATCCTTAGAAATGTCTTCACTCTCTCCTCCATTTATTTACAAATAAAATTAACTAAAGTCAATTACACCAACATCATCAACTATATAATCTTTTCCTTCTTCATCTTCTTCCCCACTTTCTCGCTTAAATCTCCTCCCTGAATCCCACTCAGCTATTTTTAACCTCATTACCTTCACAAGAGCTGCTAATTCTTTTTTTTCTCTCCGGCGTGTTGAGATTGCTTTATTCGCTGTACTACAAGCCATCTTTTTTGAATCTCAGGAATGGTCATCTTTTTATATTCTTCCACCCTTTCCTCCGTCTCTCTTTCCTTTTTCTCTCTTTCCTCCCTCTCCTCCTTCTCCTTTTTCTCCCTTTCCTCCTTCTCCTCAACTCCTTCCTCAGCTATTTTTGAAGCCAATATCTTAGTAAAAGACGTTAATTCTTCATTTTCCGCCTCAGTGCATTGGGATGGTTTTATTTGCTCTAATACATTCAGTCTTTTACGATTCTCAGGAATGGACATCTTTTTATATTTTTCCTCCCTCTCCCTTTCCTCCCTCTCCTCCTTCTCCTTTTTCTCCCTCTCCTCCTTCTCCTTTTTCTCCCTCTCCTCCTTCTCCTTTTTCTCTCTTTCCTCCCTCTCCTTTTTCTCCCTCTCCTCCCTCTCCTTCTCCTCCATTTCCTCCTACTCATTTTTCTCCCTCTCCTCCCTCTCCTTTTTCTCCTTCTCTTCTTCAACTCCTTCCTCATCCCCAGCTACCCTTGGGTTTGAGTCCCAAAGAATATTATACATATACTCACCTGGATTTTGAGATATTCTTGTATCTGTAATTATTTTTCTCATAATAGGATACCAATAAGATTTGTTGACGGTTTCTAAAAGAGTTTTATACTTCATAACTTTGAGACGTTCTTTTTTATTTAATATTTTAAACAAGTCTCTATTTGTGGGTTTAACAATATCAGTATAAGGCCAGTTTTTAATGACTAAATTTCCATGTGTATGTTCTAATTCATACGGTATGTAATACCGAGCACCCTTTTCTTGTAGGTATCCCTGAATACAAAAATTATAAATCTCTTGACGTCTTTTTCCTGCCATTTATGTACCAGAAATATATGAGAGATTAATATTATGACAGGTAATACCACCCCATCTTCCCACTACCAAATCGGTTTGTATTCCTCGGCTTTCTATCCTTATCTCATTACCTTCCTTCTTTGTCATGCTAACCATCGCCATACTATCATATATTTTTCTTTTCTTAAAATCATGTATTTGTTGTTTACTAATTGTACTTCCACATAAATCCTTATCCTCACCAAGCGGATAATATTCTTCTTTACGAGACTGTTTCAAATCATGTAGGTCTTCTAAGTTTATTGAAAAAGACCAATTATACCCTAAATCAGGCATATCATACCCCCATTTATAAATTCGCATATTAACTATATGTCCTTCTTTATAAAATTCAATTGTAAGCAGATAGTTAAATTGAATGAGGAAAGGTGTATGGTCAGTATAACCAGGTGTTGTGGTTGTAAATTTTACTTGTTTAACAAAACGTGCTGTTTTATTTAGCAAGTGTGTTAAATCACTTAATCTCACCAAGTCATTCGCAGCTGTAGGGTTTGGATAATTGATTAATTTATAAGTATTCTTCATATTAATATTTTTACTTATACTATATTTTTGTCGTTCAGTCTGTGCCTTTGTATAATAATTTGATAAATCAATATCCTGAGAGGATTCTCCAAAGATAGAACCATCTTTTCCGACATGTCATTTATATTAGATTTAAAATGATATCATAAAAAATTTTCAGGTGGTCGGTATGTCGTCGCCTGTTGAGTTGAAATAATACATCTAAGCATAATTGCCCACAACATTTAGAATTAATTTCTTGAACTTGAAATGTTTGATAAACACCATTCTGTAAGAATTGAATTACTTCAACAGGTGGTGGCGTACCATAACTATCAAAATAATATTTATCCTGACTATTATGAATACAAACCCAATGAGAACCATTCTGTGTGTCTAAATTCATAATAATATTCTTTGTATTCTTGGGCAACTTTGTTAATTCATCTCTCATACAGATTACCGCGTTATCAATTTTTAGTTTGGAACAATACTTGGCAAGTTCAATATTTGACATTGTATTCTCTCCAAATTGTTTAAACCATTTTTCCATTTATTTATGAGAAAGATATAACCCATCACCCCTTTTAGTTAGTTTAACACCTGCTTGAGCGATAGAGGAAAGCATATCTCCAACTAACAATCTGGCTTTATTCGGCAGACTTTCAAGTTTTTGAGCAAAATCCACAATTACACCACTTCCAGTAATACTATGCTCCAACGCCTTGTTATGTCTTTCCAATTCTTTTTGAGCTTTTAGTTGTGCCTTCCTATCGTTAGCGGCTTTTACCGCTGCTGAAATACCACCCGTCGCCGCTCCAGCTGCACCTACAGCACCGGGAATTAAGGGGATTAGTGATAGAAGTGGAAGAAATCCTCCCTTTTGTATTGAATATTTCTTTAACATAGGTTTTGTCATTTTAATTTTAAGTGATCCAGTATCATTTAGTGTTTTTACTTGTGTGTGTGTGAGTAAAACATCAATTCTTACTGCTCCTTTTCTTTGAATTATATTAACATTAATAATCCAAGGCTTTTGATTTTGAACACAAGATGCAAATTTATTAAGATTGATTTGATTAACATATACCGATTCTTTCCTACTCATTTATTTATGAGAAAAAATCCTATGTTATATTAATCATAACACCACTATCTGTATTAATCTGTAATTCTGTTTCTTCCAAAAGCAAACAATATGTATTAACCTCTTCACTCTCCCCTCTTTCAATGTATAGAGAACTATCCACTCTATTAGACTTTATAGTTTCTTTTTGAGAACTTAGGTCAATTGCGTAGATTGTATAAAGTTTTTTAAATGCAACCATATCCAAAATAGGGTTATTATTACCATTGCGTTCACACACCTTTTGGTAAGACTTGTAGGCTTCCGCATAATCATTTTTTCCCCAATCAATTTCCAATCTATCTCGTGGATAAAATGTTCCATCAAGAGAAACCCGAAGTTGTTTCACCTTAGCATTATCACTCAGCGCATTATTCTTATCAGTAGCGCCCTCTCCATCTGGTTTTAAAAAAATGAGCCAGAGGTATCGCGGCTTTCCTTGAAGAACACCCAAATTCCAAGTGAAGGTAGCGTGTTCCAGTTTAACGTGTTGACATCTTCTTTTAAGGTATGATACATTTAGCAGTTTCTTTGAGTTAAGTCTTTCATTCAACATCTCTTCCGTTTTAAGATTAGGAGTATATTCGCTGATATACCAACACAAATCATTAATAACAAATTTATTATTAGTACCAAAAGCATTAGCAGCCCCAAAAAAGCAATCTATTTACATTATCATTCCTTTGTAGTTGAAATCTAATTTTAAGACCATACAAAACTTTATCATAATCGCAAAATCCAAATATGCCTTTAAGAGGTACTGCTACGGTAAAACTATTCTCTGCTTTTGTTTCATCATTATACATTGCCTTCCTTTGTCTATAACCGGGGCCTGTGTTTGTACCCGTTGACATGTCAGGAATTAAAACCTTCAACAGCTCCCTTACCCATTCTATCACCAAGCGAATATAGTGTAAATTTCATCATTTCAGATGTAGCAGAGACATAATCAATCGCTTCAACCTCTTGTGTTCCAATATACAGGCGGACACGATCAAATATTTTCCAGAAGAAATCATTTACGAGTGTAGCATTAGTATCATTCGCAGCCTTAGTTAATTTAAATTTACACAGCAAGAAACTATCAGCTAGATTCAAGTAAGTTTGTTGATTATTTATTTCAAAACTTTTTGTTCCATTTGAATTCCAGTCTGTTCCTGTTATAGCATTTACCTTAAAATAGTCTTCCTTTTTAGTGGAGTTTGAAATGATAATCGTATCATCCAAATCATAGATACTATCAATCGCTTCCATACTTGTATTTATATAAGATTAAAATCGATGAAACCCTGATGCAAGTATTTTAATGATTTTTTGTCGTCCTTGTCCCGATAGTGAAGTTTTACCTTTTTTAATTTCTTTGATCGCCTGTAATTTATGAGACTCCTTTTGAGCATCTTTTACACTCTTTATAGCACCCGCTACATTTCCCACGGCAGAAGCAGTTGAACCAATTAGGTCTTTATGTTTAAGGATGGTTGAACCAATACCCATTAGAGTATCAATTATCCCATCTCCTTTATTTCTGAATTGATGACCCACACCTCGTTGTTTCTTTGGTTTATAGTACCCTTAACCAAGAAACATACCTTCACCCTTATAGTATGGAGAAAGGAACACCCCCTCCCCTGTAATTAGTTTATATTTTCCCAACTCGTGTTTTCTCACAATAACCATTATTTATTTATCAAAAAACTTCACATAGCTGAATTCTGATGGATATAATTTCATCATTAAAGGATATCATATGATTATCTTGATCGGTTATCCTAAAATGTACTCTGTGTATGGTTTTTCCTGTCACAGGTAAATAGACAAGAATTTTTGGTTCCATATTAAATTTATAACCAATCGGGGTTGAGTATGCGCTGAATGAAAATATTGTATTTGTTCTTTTTCCATCGTTATAAGCACCATCAATCAAATCACAATGAATTAATACTGAATTTATACCGGAGGATATTTGAATAACATTATCACTGTAAAACGTCCCGTTAGTTTCAATATTTTTTGAAGAGAAACCCAATAGCTCTCTGAACGAATTTTCAATCATGAAATCAACTTTATAATTATTTTAAGTTTAATCGTTGATTTTGAAGTGTGTTTTTGAATATCTATTACCATATTTTTTGGTTCATCACCTTCTTCTTTCATAAGGCGAGAGACTTCAGAAGATATTTGAGAAATCTCGTAAGCTCCGGGTGAAACGGTTATAGTTTTATATGCAGTGCCTGGATTATAACTAAACTTGTTGTTTTTCTCTGTTATATTAAAAAGGGTATTATAAGTCTCCATTGACAACAAAGATGCCTCATATGAGGCAAGAGGGTCAAGTTGTAGTGGGTAAGGGAATGAAGCTGTGTAATCACTCGTTGTGAAATTAAAACTTAAAATTGTGCTTCTCATCTTATTTAATATCTTATAAAATATCTTTGTATTGACATTTATTAATTATTTTCATATTCATCAACTGATCTAAAATGGCTGAGGTTTCATTAAAACAATTGTTGTTTCCAGCTTTCTTACTACCTAACAGCAATAATAGCCTATTAACTAATTGTGATGGGTCATTTGGAAGAAAGCTTACACCTGAACCACTTAATTTAATACTTAAAGCATTAATAATATGTTTCTCCTTCTCATTCTTCTTACTTTTACCAGCAACAGAAACTCTAGCATCAAGTGAGTTTAGTAAATCAATATATACCCTATCTTCAGCATTATTCATATCAAGTGGTTTCTCTAAATATTTTGAACCGCATCCGGAGTTTGTTAGAAGAAACATTAATCTTGGAGTTAATTTAACATTTGGTTGAGTGGAACCCAAGAACATCAATTCATCATTAAATATCAATACCTTTTCATTCACAAGATAGAACTGTGCTGGTTCTTGTGTTGGAATGAGACCTGCTCTGGTTTTTGAACCCACCGAATATTCATTGTTTTGAAGAGCTTTCACAATATAATTAGGGGGTTGATTTACCTCCTCAAGTTTCCGAAATAATCCTTCATCATCATATCCTAATGCTCCAAGTTCTTGCTCCGTCATTTGACTAAAATCTTCGAGCATTTGAAGTTTTTTCGGAGTAAATTATATTGTGGGAATTGTGGGAACTGAAGGCTGTTGAGTTTTTTAAAGTGGTATAAAAAATTTCTCTTGTTTTCTTTCAAAGGCTTCTTCACCAGTTAGTTTATGGACCCGTTTCTTCTTTATCTCTTCCTGTTGCTTAACAACTTTTGAAACCAACTCTTGATGTTCTTTAAACTTTCTTGCTCTTTCTTCGGCATTCATTTTCTATATTTATTGACTGAAAAATATCCTTTAGTATCTTATCTTGTTTCACAACAATATATTTATATTGACCAATCGTGTGTTTCATGTGAGCCTCAAATTATTCTTTATTACATAACGTAGAGCAATTATCTCTCCAAAAATTATTTACATCTGTTGAATTTAACTTAAATAAAATAAAAGTATTGGCATTGTTTCTTATTGAGTGCCGAGGGAGTTGAAAATATGACTGACTAAGATAAATACAATTACAAGAAGAATGTCTCCCTCTTGTATAGTAGCTATCCATTACTGTTTGGTTTCTCTCATTAACACAATCATCAAAGATAATGAGGTTCTTTTTTGATTTATCTAAATCTTGGGGTGAAGGTATATCATCCGTATTATCACTGAGAATACAAGTTATGGGTTGATTCAATTTTGATTTCTGTGTATCACAAAATAATTGTATTATATCTTCAATATCATAATCATTTAGTTTGTTTTGAAGTTTAAATAAACCGATAATGTCTTCCTTTTTAAGACCCGCATTAAAACCCTGTGAGAGTAGTTGATACTCGGGTTGAAAACTTGACTTTGTAAAAATTATTAAATTATCATAATCTAAAAAATTAGGAGCAAGGAGCATCTTTAAAAGTAAACAGGTTTTTCCACATCCGCTTGAACCAACTATTAGACATCTCAATGAATTTGGAATGTTTTCATGGTTATTAAATTTTATCTTATTTTCCCAAACAGGTAAAAATTCATCCATTTATACATTTAGAAAACAGGTCATCTAACTTTTTACGAGCTTTTTTAGAAACACTATATTTTATCCTGAGTTCAGGTTTAATTTTAAAATAATCCATTATTTTATTTATATAGTATCTTGTATTAACATTTCCATTAAAATTATTTTGAATAAAAAATATCATTAAACCCTTATACATTTCCTCATTACAAATAGTCTCTTCCCTTGTAAGAAATGGTATATTATCACCATAATACTTAACATTCATCTCTCTTATTAATCTTGTTCGGTAATTCATTTTTGGTTCTAATTTAAAAGAGTTATATATTTTTCTATATTTTTTATTATCATTAATTAGAGGATAACCACAGAAAATACATTGATTATGTGCTTTTGACTGTATTTAATCCCACTATCACAAGCCGGACAGATTTCTAAATTATCATATGGAGAGTCTGGAAATTCTAAATATCCTTCAGAATTTATCATATTTAAACAGTAAATTTGTACTTAAACTAAACGCAAGTTTTTTTTACGAATAAATACAATGTTTCGAAACACAAAAGGCAAATTTCAATCAATTTCGCTTGAGGTGGAAGATATAGAAAAATATGTCAAAGATGTTAAATTGAACAAAGATAAATATGGAAATTTTTGGATTAAACCTATAATGGAAAATAACATGAGCTCCTCTATTTCATTTAAAGGACAAGCTATGTTAATTAATAACTGCATTAAAGTAAATCTAACAAAAGTTTCTCCTCTACTCCCGGCAATTTACTCAAAGCTTGAAAAAGTGATTGATAAAAAAGCTTTGAAAATGAATGATAAGACCATCAACAATACTCGTGGAGAAATTTGTATTTACTTTAATAATCCAAAGGGTGTAGATCTAAGTAAAATGAATAATGATGTTAATATTTCTGGTGAAATGTCATTTCGTTCTATGATAGTTTGAGATTATTTAAAGATAACTTTTGATATTAAAAATGTAGAGATTGAATTGAAAGAAAGTAATGAAAGAAAGTATATTGGTATAGATGGAACGGTTTTTTCTGCCAATTAAATATGAGTCAATATAAAGATTTTACTATTTCATTGAACCCCGACGATAGTATTTCATTGAACTCAGATGATAGTGATTCAGTGTGCTCGTATGATAGTTATGAGAGTAGCTTTATTGATGACTCAGATGTCTCTGATTGTGAGATTGATTCTGAATATGACCCTGGTTCTGATACTGAGTGAAAAAGGCGTTTTAGTTTAAGTAAAGTTATATATATATAAAAATGCCGGTATTAAAATTCGTTAAATTGAGTTTGGATGGAATGACCCCGACTCGAGGTAGTTTACTCTCGGCTGGGTTTGATCTATATAGTAGTATTAATACTAGTTTGAATCCAGGAGAGCACAAACTTGTTAATACAGATATTAAAATTGGGCTTCCTGTGGGCTGTTATGGTAGAATAGCAGGAAGATCGGGATTGACATTAAGGCATGGAATTCATATAATAGTCGGTGTTATAGATCGAGATTATACTAGTCCCATAGGAGCACTCCTGATTAATCTTGGAGAAGAGAAATTTACAATAAACAAGGGAGATAGAACTGCCCAATTGATTTGTGAAAAAAATGAACTTCCAGATCTAGTGGAATGTCGTGATTTAATTTAACTCGAACGATAGTGATTCAGTGTGCTCGAAAATAGTAGCTTTATTGATAACTCTGAGTATTCATGTGATAGTTATGACTCAGATGATTCTGAGTGAAAAAAGGCGTTTTAGTTTAAGTAAAGTTATATATATAAAACGAGCCAGGAGAAAAGGTGTTTTAGTTTAAGCACAGTGATATATATAAAACACCCCATTTTCTCACACTATAAATATGGTTTATTATGATACTTGCGAGAAGGATGTAAAATATTATAAACAACATATTCTCACCGCAAAACATATACGCAAGACACTACCTCCTGCTCCACCTAAAACAAAATATTGCAAGGACTGTAAAATATCAGTTCTCAAGAAGGGGTTTAAAGCACATCTTAAAACTAACAAACACTTGTCAAAATTGTTTACTATTAGGAACATTGATGGTGCTTACAAAGGACATATCAGGATTCGAATCTTTGACTTTGATCCTGCTGGCCCTGGCTCAATTGTTGAGGCTGTGGAGATCATCAAACCCTCTGTGAAAGATCTTATTGAAAAGTCTCTTATTGAGTTCAAATCAATCAAGTTCTATATGGGTATTAAAATGAAAGTCTCAAAACATGATCCAATCACAGGTGGTTATTACAATGAAAAAGCTTACATGATAACAGCCAATCACTTTATATCTACATATCGAGATTTTAAAACATCAGGAGTCTATGATGAACTGATTAAACAAGAACAAGAACTTGAGCATACTATTACTGGAAGTGGTTGGCATATAGATGAGATACTATTTATTGACATTCATATTCTTAAATCAGATCCCCTAAAAGCTTCTTCCTACATTGATTTACCGAGTGTTATCAAAAATAAAAAAGCAGTTATCAATATCATAAATGAAAAAGACAATAAATGTTTTCTCTGGTCTATTCTGGCACATTTACATCCACAAGACATTCATGCTGAAAGAGTATCTCATTATGAAAAATATGAGAATACATTAAATATGAAAGATCTAAAGTTTCCTATGGCTTTAAATGATATTCCTAAATTTGAAGAGATGAATAATTTATCAGTTAATGTTTATGGTCTAACAGAAACAAACAACATTGAGGTTTTAAAGCTTTCTGGGACTTGCTATCAAACTCATATTAATCGTCTACATTTTAATTCAGAGGAAAATTCCCATTACACATACATCAAAGATATTGCGAAGTTAATAAGACCACAAGTATGTAAAAGGACAAATAAAATATTTGTTTGTTTACGTTGTCTTAACTTTTTCCATTCACAAGAAAGATTGGATAAACAAACACTCAGGGTATTGTGGTTAACATAAATCAACGGTAATCAATATACCTAAAAAAGGCTCAAATATCTCATTCAAAGATCAAAATAAAAAAATAAAACATCCATTTGTAATATATGCTGATTTTGAAAGTATTTTAGAAAAAATTGATACTGCTTCTCCAGACCCAAAATAATCTTATGCAAATAAATATCAAAAACATACTCCTTGTGGTTTTTGCTATTATATCAAATCATCCGTTTGTGATGAATATAACAAGTTAGAGGTGTATAGAGGTCCAAATACCCTAGAGGAGTTTGTGAAATGACTAGAAAAAGACTTTGTTCGATTAACCAAAATAATGAGAGAAACCAATAAACCAATGACCTTGACGAGTGAAGAGAAAAGGAAATTTAGGCAGCCAAAGGCTGTCTGTCATATTTGTGAAAAGAAAATTGATAAAGGCCTAAAGGTTAGAGACCATTGTCATCTCACTGGTAAATATAGAGGTCCGGCTCATCAAAGATGTAATATTAATTATAAACCACACTCTTTCATTCCCGTCTTTCTTCACAACAATGCTAATTATGACACTCATCTATTTATCAAGGAACTCTCAAAGACTTCTGGAAGCATCTCAGCAATTCCAAACACGGATCAGAAATACATTTCATTCACAAAAACAATCTTTTTTAAAACAGGATTTGACTATGAGAAAAATAAAAATACTTATGGTATAACTAATATTAGATTTCTTGACACATTTAAATTTATAGAACTTCCATTGAAAAAATTGGTAGAAAATCTTAAAGAGTTTCCTTGTCTTTCCGAATATTTTCCTGACAATGATTTGCTTACAAAAAAGGGTATTTATCCCTATGTCTATATGGATTCATTTGGGAGATTTAATGAAACACAACTTCCTTTAAAAGAAAATTTCTACAACAAATTAAACATTAAACATTTAAAAGAAAAAAATTATGCACATGCACAAAACGTTTGGAAAAAATATAACATCAAGAATCTTGGTGAGTATCACGATTTGTATCTCAAAACTGATGTGCTTTTATTGGCTGATGTGTTTGAAGCCTTTAGATCTGTTTGGCGCATCGGATATGGATTGGATCCTGCTCACTACTACACTGCTCCTGGATTGGCTTGGAGCGCGATGTTGAAAATGACTAAACAAGCTTTGGATTTAATAACCGATGTTAATATGCTCTTGATGATTGAGAAAGCAAAAAGAGGCGGAATTTCACAAGTATGCTCGAGTAGCTATGCAAAAGCAAATAACAAACATCTTCCGAATTATGATTCAACGAAAGAGAGTTCTTACTTGATGTACTATGACGCGAACAACCTGTATGGCTGGGCAATGTCCCAGGCTCTTCCTTATGGAAAACTTAGATGGGTAAAGGAAAAGAATTTCAACAAAGTCTTTGAAAATCTATGTATATCTACACAAGCTGAATTAGACAAAGAAAAAGTTGGTTATTATTTTGAAGTTGATTTGAAATATCCAAAGAAACTCCATAACCTACATAATGATCTTCCATTTGCTTGTGAAAAGGAAAGTCCAAAGAAAGATGGTTGAGTGATTCTCAAAAATCGTTTAATATAAAGGGTAAATCCTGTCCTGGCGTTCGCTTAGCGGCTCGGGTGCCAGCTTAGGATCCTAGGATCCTGGGTTCGAATCCCGGTCGATCACTGAATTAACGCCAGGGGGGTTGACTCAGCCTGTCATCCTTCCGATGTCGGCTAATTGAGTACCAGTTCACTGGTAATTCCCTGTTTGTCGTAAAAGGCGACAAACAGGGTTGGCGGCAGGAAGGGCATCCGGCCGTAAAACATTGCTTCAAAAAGGGGACCGAAAAACAACAACAACCACGGTGCCCGAAAAAGGCCAACCCCCGCTTGCGGGGAAAAATGGCCTCTAAAGGTGTTAAAAAAAAATTTTTTTTATAAAGGGTAAATCAACAGAGAAACTTCTTACTACACTTTATGATAAGAAAAATTATGTTCTTCACCAAAGAAACCTAAGACAATGTCTTTCAGAAGGTCTTAGAGTAGAGAAGATACATAGGATTCTCAAGTTCAATCAGTCATTGGTTAAAAAAGTACATTGATTTTAACACAAAATGTAGGATTGAATCAAAGAATGATTTTGAGAAAGACTTTTATAAGTTGATGATTAATTCCGTATTCGGCCGCACGATGATGAACGTGAGGAAAAGGAAAAATATCAGACTATCAACATCTTGGGACCAAGCACAAAAATGAATTAATAGACCGAGTTTTAAAAGAGCCGAGGTCTTTACTGAGACTTTTTGTGCGATCCATTTGGATAAAGAGAGTATTGAAATGGACCAACCTATTTCTATTGGAACATCAATTCTTGATTTGTCAAAGTCATTAATGTATGATTACTTTTATAATAATCTAAAATCAAAGTATAAGGATAATGTGTCATTGTTGTATATGGATACAGATAGCTTTATTTTGAAAATTAAGATGGATGATGTTTATTCAGACATGAAAAAGGACATTAATACCTATGACACGAGTAATTATAGTGAAGAGAGTGAGTTGTTCTCTTCTAAAAATAAAAAGGTAATTGGTAAGTTTAAGGATGAATTTGGAGGAAGGGTTATGAGTGAATTTGTTGGGTTGCGATCCAAGGCTTATGCTTATAAATACATTGAAAAGACTGTTGTGATAGAGGGAAAGAGGCTTAAGGGTATCAAAAAGAGTGTTATAAAGGAGACAATAAAATTTGAAAATTATTATGATTGTTTAACAACAAAGAAAGAAGAGTTTAGAAAGATTAATGGAATAAGAAGTTATAAACATCAATTATATTTGGAAGAGGTGAATAAAAAAGCATTGGGGGCTTTTGATGATAAGAGGTTTATTTTAGAAAATGGAATTGATAGTGTCTCTTATGGGAATATACTTATATGGGGTTAGGGATTTTAATGTTATAAAACCAAACTCAAACATATACTTTGCCTATGTGGTGATGAGAGTTGTAGTATTACTACACACAAACAAATATTCGTAGGGTCGATGTTTGAGTGGTATCCAGAAGGATCGCATAAAAATCTCATAAGGCGAGAAGGTCTAATGAACAACATTAAGGACAGGTTCGAAAATTTACTATTCTCTTAAAGGTGTATGCATAAAGAACAGGGTGAGAGAGATTAACATGGAAATTCCCTATCTACTGTCCTAGGATCAACATTAAGGGTAGAAGGATCATCGTTTGAGTGGTCTAATAAACAACATAAAGATCAGGGTGAGAGAGATTAACATGTAAATTCCCTATCTACTGTCCTAGGATCAACATTAAGGGTAGAAGGATCATTGTTTGAGTGGTCTAATAAACAACATAAAGATCAGGGTGAGAGAGATTAACATGTAAATTCCCTATCTACTGTCCTAGGATCAACATTAGGAGAGAGGAAAAATGAAAATTAACATGTAAGTTAATGGGGGGACAATGAGGGTGGGAGAAATTAACATGTAAGTGAATGGGAGAAGAGGCGTTTTTGGTGTAGTAATAACTTTAAAAATGAGGGTGAGTGGAAAAAATTGAACATGTAAATAGATAGGGGGTGGAGAAATAGGGGTGTTTATGGGAAAGGTAAATTAACATGTAAATCAATAAAAGGATGAGAGTGGGAGAGAGAATAACATGTAAATTCCCTATCTACTGTCCTCGGATCAACATTATTACACTACTCATGAACATTGCATTGAACCAATACACTGCCCAACAGTCACTCGTAAAGAAATTATGACTGCGCCCTGATTAGCATCAACCAGAAACTTCAATTGGCAAAACAAACAAACATGGCGTTCTCATTTTATCGTAAAAAAATAACTAAAAAGAACTACAACATGAAGATTGTTGTCGTTCAAACCTTTGTCGAACGAGGAAGGCAGGTCCAGCCACTCGGACTCCACCTTCACAGCCACAATAAAATCTGAAAATAAAACATCACACTCGATCTCAATTTTAAGGAACATTTCTGAACAAAGTCATTATCAGAATATTGTATAGAAAGTCTACACCCCCCTTTCAAAGTTTTTCACCTTATGTTGCCCTTTAGCCTGGGATTAAATTGCATTAAATCAAACGTTTTCCAATTTATTTACATATCGCAACCCACAACTTCCAAGTGAAAAACAAATTATGCAAATTTCAGAAAATTAATAAAAAAAATACAAAACTAAAATATCTTCGTTGGATACGTGTCCACCCCCCATATAATAGCAATTATAAATTAGCTCAGGTGTAACCAAGCACCTTCAAAATCACACACCAAGTTCATAAGCCTCCACCTGTGTTAAATTGTAGTGATTCTGATTATTTCAGCATCGCGGGAAGGGGAGGTCTCTTGCGGGGCAAGCTCGAGAACGCACGTCCGAGTCGGCGCTGCTCTGTCTGTGCCGGTATCTTGTATCCCGTCAGGTCTGACTTTCCGTGATCCCTTGTTTATTAGTCATCTTAGCTTGTCGGAGTGTCGTGCGGGGCGTGGAAGTTAAATTTAACACTTACATTTGGACACGCACCAACACATACACACACTTTGTTTTATATATTATGCTTGCGTGATTATACATACAAGCATGACCCGGCACGCTCTGCGCGCCTCACCACACGTCGTTTCAGAGGGGTCAGCATCTTTGACCATTTCGGTGTCTTTTGGGTTTCATGCTGTTTTGGGTCTTCGGGGTCTTTTGGATCCTCTGGGCCTTCAAGGGTATTTTGGGTCTTCAGGGTATTTGGTGTCTTCAGGGTCTTAAGGGTCTTTGGTGTCTTTTTGGTCTTTGGGGTATTTTGGGTCTTCGGGGTCTTTTTGGTCTTTGGGGTGTTTTGGGTCTTCAGGGGTGTTTTGGGTCTTCAGGGGTGTTTTCGGTCTTCGGGGTGTTTTGGGTCTTCGGGGTGTTTTGGGTGTTCGGGGTGTTTTGGGTGTTTTGGATGTTCGGGGTCTTTTGGGTGTTCGGGGTCTTTTGGGAATTCGGGGTGTTTTGGGTCTTCGGGGTGTTTTGGGTCTTCGGGGTGTTTTGGGTCTTCAGGGTGTTTTGGGTCTTCGGGGTGTTTTGGGTCTTCGGGGTGTTTTGGGTCTTTGGGGTGTTTTGGGTCTTCTGGGTATTCAGGGTCTTTGGGTATTCAGGGTCTTTGGGTATTCAGGGTATTTTTGAGCCTCAGGGCCTTGAAGGTTATTTTGGGTCTTCAGGGGTCTTGGTGGTCTGAAGGGTCTTGGGGGAATTAAAAGGTCATCAAAGGTCTGAGGGGTCTCAGCAGTCTTAACGCAATTAAAGGGTTAATCAAGAGGGTGGTAATTTTATTTGAAGAAGAAGAAGACGTTTTCTTCGCCGATAAACATACATACAAAGCGACATAACCATATACATTTGCTCTTTTATAACAAAAAGAAGATACACATGACTGGATGCGAGGATGTTGCAAAATAAATACGATTTAAGTCGTCAATCACATGGTGAAAGTTATAATGTGGTAGAAACTACACTGTGTTAAAATTAATTGAACGGTTCAGTGCAGTGTTGAGAACAGCCATGCCATGATGGGGAGGTGGGGGGAAGCCAGCCGGCTCTCCCGCGTCAAACATTTGTGGAAGGATGTGTGGTTTGGTTTATGGTCACAACAACCCTTGTCCTGTATTGAGAAATGAAAACATCTTGTCAGGGTGACGTCGTTTTATGAGTAATATTGTTACGTTTGTGGGACTGTCAATCGTTTACAAAGCAAGCATAGACGACGATTCATGTTGTTTTGGGTGGATTGTGCAAAAAATGCCAGGTCAACTGTGGATCCCAAATAGGACCTTTTCGTATTTATTTTTACTTTTTCTAAAAATTTACCCCATATCCACTCCCTTTACACCACGTAATTTTGACTGTTGGTGGTGGAACACAAAAACAGCTTTGGAAAGGATTCAACTCTTTTTCTTTGAAGCAAGAACGTGCGGGCGGCATTAGGAAGAAGAAGAAGAAGAAGAGCGACTCTTGGCGGCACGTTAAAAAGAGAATCCTTGCTCGTGGCGTGAACGGCTTGAGCATGTTGGTGTGAGGGACTGGATCTCTACGAACGTTCTGAAGGATTCAGTGTGCAAGAAGCAGGTGGACAAAAAGGAAAAGGGGTATTCCGTGGAAAAAGGCGCTTCTTTGGGTCGCTGCGGTGACAATCGGTGCCTCATGCTGTGAACGGGCTCGACGTGTGCTTTACGAGGGAGTCGAACTCGATGAACTTCCTGAGCTGAGGGATTTGATGTGTTGCATGAAGGAGGTTGGAGAAAGGAAAAGGCTCAAAGGAGAAAGGAATCGCAGAGCGTGATGACTGGTCCATTCAAATTGTTCCCACCAAGCCCCGCTCTGACGAGCATCGATGAATCTGACCTTCAAACAGGCCTGAACCCCATTACATTCCCATCCTCGTACACACACAACAACATGCATTTTTAGGCCATTTTCCCTGCTTGAGCGGGGGTTAGCCTTGCGGTCCCCATGACAATCTTCTCCATTTTGCCATATTTTCTGCATCGCCCCTTGTTAACCCCCTTGCCCGCATTTCTTCTTCCACCATCTTTAGCCAAGTCTTTCGCGGTCTTCCCCGTCCTCTACTTCCTTCTACATTAATTTCCATCACTCTTCTCAACCAGTCACTTTCATCCTTCCTCAACAAATGACCAAACCATCTAAACCTGTTCCTCGTCACAGCATCAATCACAGGCTCTATTCCCATCATCTTTCGCAATTCATCATTTGTCTTCCTCTCTCTCAACGATACCCCGCACATCCACCGAACCATTCGCATTTCCACCCTTTCCAGCCTTCGTTGCTGCTCTTCGTTCATTACCCATGTCTCGCTGCCATAAATCATAACACTTCTCACACATGCAACAGACACCTTTCCCTTCAGCTTCAACGACACTCCCCTCCTCATCAGCACGCCACTCAGTTCCCGAAACTTCTTCCATGCACATCTCACTCGAGCAAGCGTTGCCAAGTCTGATCCACCTTATCCATTCAGCATGTCCCCGAGGTAACAAAATGTTTTCACACCTTCCAGCTTCACGCCATCTCCAAGATCCAACTCAACATTTCCTCCATCTGCAGCTCCCTCTGTGCACACCTTACATTTGAATGTAGCTGCCACACTGGTTAATGACCCTCTCAGACCACTGCATTTTTGATGAACCCACTCAGCGCACATTGTACATTGAATGGAGTTCACTACGATACCCTTCCTGCACACAGCACATGGCCACTTCCCAGTTCTTTCCACCTCACCACATGCTTTACCACTTGCCATCACCTTCGTCTTTCCGATATTCACCTTCAGACCTTTTGACTCCATACATTCCTTCCACTTGTTCATCTTTTCCTTCAGTCCATCCATACTTTCCGCAATCAACACCAGATCATCTGCATACAACAACTCCCATGGTAAACCCTCCTTTACGTTCTGAGCCAGCACCTCCACCACAGCTACAAATAGTAGTGGACTTAGTACCGACCCCTGATGCACTCCCACCTTCACCTCAAACTCACCATTGGTCCCATCCTTCGTCCTTACAGCTGTGCTCGCTCTTTTGTACATTGCCATCAGTAGATGATTAATGTTGTTCTTGGGACAACCACAAATCTCCATTCACTTACATGTTAATTTTCCTCTCACCCTCATTTCCCCTAAACACCTCTATTTCTCCCACCCTGTTCTTTACGAACCTTTTGGCCTTTTGACATACTAGCTATAGCACCTACTCTCACCCTCTTAATATCCCTAGTAGACCACTCAAACAATAAGCCTACAAATATTTGTTTCTGTGTGGGCAATAATTTAATTCTCTTACCACTACCATCACCATCTAATATATTAACAAAGTATATGTTTGAGTTTGGTTTTTTAATCAAGATATTTTAACTGAGCTAAGATAAAATGGTAAACCTAGCTTAATGTTCTTGTTTGAGTGCCTCCAGTGCCACACACTTTTTGGTTGGCTCTGTCCACTTTTTGCTAAGCTGCGCCCACTTTTTGTTAAGCTCCGCCCACTTTTTGCTAAACCCGACCCACTTTTTACTAGGCCCCGCCCACTTTTTGGTAAGCACCGCCCACTTTTACTAAGTCCCGCCCACTTTTTGTTAAACCCAATCCACTTTTGTTAAACCGTGCCCACTTTTACTACGCGCCGCCCACTTTTTGTTAAACCCAATCCACTTTTGTTAAACCCTGCCCACTTTTGCTAAACCCCACCCACTTTGTTAAGTCCCACCCACTTTATAAACTCTCCAGCATTGTATACACAAAGAATTAAGTTAAGCACCCCCCCCGTTTTTTTACAACCTCGCACATTACAAGTTTGTTGTCGTCAAAACAGTGTAATATACCCATGATATTGCTATATTTTCTGGAGAAGTGATATTATGGTCACATAAAAACATAACAATCATGCCGTTTTCAATATTTTATTCTGGATAATTTAAGGTGAAATTTTTTGGGAATTTTAGGCATATTTTCACCTCAATTTAAGTATGGAGCTATAGGTCCATCACGGACAGTGTGGATGACGTTCATGTTTTCTAACGTACAGTCATTGTTCTGAGAAGACCTCTAGCGATCTTTGCGTCAATAACGTGTGTAGGACCCACGTGATCGGATCACTGATGGTGCTGTGACAACCATCCCCTGGCCTGCGTACAGTCCTGACCTGAACCCCCTCGAGCACGTTTGGGACATGTTGGGACGACAAATTGCGAAGATGGTCCCTCCAATAGCCAATCTGGATGAATTGGAACGTGCATTACATCGGGAATGGAACAACCTGCCACAGCAACGCATACGACGGCTTACAGGGTCTATGAGACGTAGGGTTGAGTCAGTGATCCGATCACGTGGGTCCTACACACGTTATTGACGCAAAGATCGCTAGAGGTCTTCTCAGAACAATGACTGTACGTTAGAAAACATGAACGTCATCCACACTGTCCGTGATGGACCTATAGCTCCATACTTAAATTGAGGTGAAAATATGCCTAAAATTCCCAAAAAATTTCACCTTAAATTATTCAGAATAAAATATTGAAAACGGCATGATTGTTATGTTTTTATGTGACCATAATATCACTTCTCCAGAAAATATAGCAATATCATGGGTATATTACACTGTTTTGACGACAACAAACTTGTAATGTGCGAGGTTGTAAAAAAACGGGGGGGGGGGGGGGGGTGCTTAACTTAATTCTTTGTGTATATAATGTACAGTTGAGACATAACATCATTTTCAGGGAATTTCCATCACATCATTTCCAGTTAAGACATGTCCAGGTTTGCCCAGGGAATTTCCACAGGAAATGACACACACCCAGCCCTTCTTATAAAAGGCACCGACCACACAGGCTTTTTTAAACACGCTTTCTGCTTCACTTGAGAATGGACTACTGTGCTGAAATGGAATGGGATAACTTTGCCATTCCTTGGAGTCCTGCTACCTGTGTGGAGCTCAACCTTCAGATTGATGAACTGGACTCGAACCTCTTATCAATGGAGGTAAGTTTATTTATTTATTTATTTATTTAATTATTAATTTAATTTAATTTTTTTGTTTTTTTTCCGATAAGACTCGTGTAAGAGTTAGCAAAGTTTCTTTTAATATTCACAGAGCTTGATTTATATAAATAATAATATTGTATTAAATTAATACATTGTTATTTTCTCTCACAGGAAATTGTATCTGAGATACGAAATGAAAATACTGCTTTTAACACAACTTGGGATGAAGTTATTTTTTTGTTTGAAGACATTTTGAACAACCAAGACCCACAGAACGAGTTCTCCCATGATGGCCCAGCCAAAGAGTTATACCTTGGAGATCCACAAAATCCTGAAAAAGAGTTCCACCATGATGATACTTATTGTGAGTTATCAAAACAAAACCCACTGAACAAGTTCTACCCCGATGAGCCAGAATACAAGTTATACATTGGAGACCCACAAATTTATGAAAATTGGGAAATGGGAATTCTCCCTGATGGTCCGCAGTTATACGATGTGAGACCCATCACAGAAAGCCTAAAAATTGGGAAAGGAGAGTTCTCCCTGATGGTCCGCAGTTATACTATGTGAGACCCATCACAGAAAGCCTAAAAATTGGGAAAGGAGAGTTCTCCCTGATGGTCCGCAGTTATACTGTGTGAGACTCATCGCAGAAACCCCTTTAAAAATTGGGAAACGGGAGTTCTCCCTGATGTTCCGCAGTTATACTATGTGAGACTCATCACAGAAACCCCAAAAAATTGGGAAACGGGAGTTCTCCCTGATGGTCCGCAGTTATACTGTGTGAGACTCATCGCAGAAACCCCAAAAAATTGGGAAACGGGAGTTCTCCCTGATGGTCCGCAGTTATACTATGTGAGACTTATCACGGAAACCCCCAATATTTCTGAAAATTGTGGTTCTACCTTGGAGACTTGGAAAGATGGTTATATTTTTGGAGACTCGGAATGGGGGTTTTGTTTTGATGACTCGGAATGTGATACCTATCTTGGAGGCTCAACAGGGATGTGGTTATACCTTGGGAACTTGGAAAGTTGGTTTTATTTTGGAGACTCTACCTGTGGGGTCCATCTTGGAGACTCTTTGGGTTCTGAAGCAATGAACAATGTTCTTTGTTTAATGACGTCTGATTTAAGGTAAGTTTGGTTAATTAAAAATCAATTAAATTATATATGTTATTTAATTCAATATTAGATAAGTAATATGTATATATATATATATATATATATATATATATATATATATATATATATATATGGTATCTGTAATCTGGTTCTCCAACCTAATGAGCGGACAACATGACGTCATCGCCATGCACGTCCGCCTTGCCTGCAAAGTTCCAGAGGAACCATCTAGCAGTGCGTCATTACGGATTATAAATACAGATACTGTCACAAGTGCATGCAAAACTCACAGTTACCGACCTGGTTTCGCCCTTGTTGGGGCTTCATCAGGGCAACGCAGTGAGGCTTTCCATACACTTGTAACTCTGTGACCCTTTCGGTTTTTATATCACTCACTATGCGACCTTCATATCATCAGTGGAGAACCACCAGCAAGGTGTCCCATACAGCTGCTGCTGCACCTTGCTGGGAGCGATACGCACCGCATGCCACGCGGTGACGTTATCTCCGGTATCCACTCATCATATGGAGTCAATATTTCTTACAATATCACCAACTTTGAACTTGGGTTTTCTCAAATTAATCTCCTTTTCATATTCTAATTTTGTAAATGTTTCCGATGGTTTTGATTTTGTTGATGAATGAACTGTATTATTGTAATTATCTACAATATCCTGAATTAAATATACCCATTTTTGAGAACCGAGTTGTGTGAATTTTTTATATAGTCTCTCTTTCAAAGTACGATTAAAACCCTCAATAACAACTGCCTTTCCTTCATTAAAGGTGCTGTATAATTTAATACCCTTCCCCTTAAGAAATTTCATAAATATTTTGTTATAGAACTCTGTTCCCTCATCAGTCCATAACTTCTTTGGTTTCCTTTTATCCCTATCAAATATTAGCTTAAAGGCTAACATTAAAGTATCACCCCTTTTATTTTTTAAAGGAACAACCCAGGCAAATCTACTCCTCAAATCAATAACGGTTAAAGCATACCTGTATCCCTTATCATTATTTAGTTCGATTAAATCAGCGGACCAGAGGTGGTCGGTGTATTTAGAATAAACTTTCCTTCTTTTAAACTTTGTGATTATAGGTTTATGTAATTCATTAGCCAAAAGCTCCTCAGTCTTCACATCATTGGAGCCTAATAGTTTTTTTAGGGTGAATAACCAAGACCAAGTTTCAATTCAGCACTTATCAATTTTTTCACAATAAACCGTAGTAGATGATCAATGTTGTTTCTGGGACAAACCCATTTAACATGGGAAATCCCTATCTATTGTCGTTTACCCCCCTGTCTTTTCCCACTTTTGGAAAACACCCCTATTAATCCAAAAGACTCTGAGCCTTTTGGCCTTTTGAACCATGAGCTTATTGGCCTTATGAGCCAATTAATCTACTTGGGCTAATACATAATGAAGATATTTTAATTGAGCTAGGGCTGAATGGTAAACCCATCTTGATGTACCAGGCTGAACACTAACAGCTTGGAACCAATCCTTCATTAAACCTCCAAATCTCCATTCACTTACATGTAAATTTTCCTCTCACCATCACTTTTCTTCATTTCCCCTTAACACCTCTATTCCTTCCCCCCGTGGTCTTATGGTACTCTTACTATCAATGATCATTGTTGTTTAGTAGACCACTGAAACAATGATCCTACAAATATTTGTTTATGCGTAGGAAATAATTTAATTCTCCTCCAACTTCCATCACCATCTAATATATTATTTAAGAAGAGGTTTGAGTTTGGTTCTTTTTCAAGATATTTTAACTGAGCTAAGATAAAATGGTAAACCTCCCTCAATGTTCTTACACACCATTTTTTCATTATATACAGAGACTCAACGAACATGAATGTTTTACCAGAGAAACCAGTTTTACTCTTCTCTTGCCTGAAGCAAAAATATTATGTCTTAGTCAAGTGATATTTTTAAACATTAAATCCCATAAAGAATGTTAATTCCCTTCCTTGAAGGGACATACCCGGAATTTTCAAGAAACTCATTGCCTCCATGATGTCATTAAATTTCCCCATCCCAGCTATATTAACTGAACCGCACTTGAGGTGGTTTCATTCGAAAAATGTTTTCCAATGTTGAAGATGGCATTGAGTTTGAAGCTTTATCGCAAGACAGGTAAGTTTTTTTTTTGTTTTTACGATTAATTATTCATTGTTTTATAGAGAACATGATTAACAATTATTGTTTTTTAACAGCCTCTCAATAATTATTGTTTTTTTTCTCTTTTTTTAACAGCCTCTCTTTATCAAAGTTGGTGGTTGATGATGAAAATGAAGCCAATAATTATCACCAACAAAGGGAGAATCTGAATGAAACCCTTACAGAATTAACTGAAGTTTGGAGGCATAATAAGATGGCTGGGTGTTTGGACAGCCTCTCGCACCCTTTAATATTTCCCAAAGCTGTCTCAACAACAGAACAAATGACTGGCAACGAATTTCACAACCTCGAAGTTCCGAGGAGTGCTAATTCTTTCCCTTCCCATGTGAGTTAAAAATTTCCATCTTGATAAACTCTATTTCTCTGTTAGATTCAACTTTACTTACTACAAATTTTACAGTTTCTCGCTTTGTTTTCCAACAGAACATTACTTCAATAGCTGAGATGATAGTTGAGATCGATGATCACAACCCTGATTGGGATTATTTCGAGATCCCAAAGAGTGGTTATTTACTACCAACCTGTGATACCCTAAATTTTCATCTCTATGACCTTGACACCAAGCTCGATTTTTTAGAGGTATGCATGGGTGTGTGATTCATAACTCATAATATTCATTATTTTTAATCGTTGAGGTATATAACATATTTTTCTCCTTGTCCCTTGTCTATAACATATTTTTCTCCTTGTCCCTTGTCTTTAACAGAAAGAGATTCAAAACCTAAAGACATCTGATGAAAATACTTTTGACTTAAGCTGGGAAGAAGCTGATGGCTTCTGCTGGGAAGAAGCTAAATATATCCCTCAAGAAAAATGTTTTAATAATATGAATATTTTAATGTTTTCAATATTTATATATATTAGTTTTGTCTTCAATTATTTAATTCTTAATTACAAAAAGAGAATAAAGGAAAAAAAGGGAAAGGTGCGTCCCCCTCCCTTGACCCCCCCCCCCTCTCATCCCACCCCTCCCCTCCCCTTGTGTGTGTGGGGAAGGTGGGGGTGGGATGAGGGGGGATCAAGGGTGGGGGACGCACTGGGGGTGGGGGATGATGGGCGTGGTCTGTGTGGGCGTGGTCTGTGTGGGCGGGGTCTGTGTGGGTGGGGTCTGTGTGGGCGTGGTCTGTGTGGGCGTGGTCTGTGTGGGCGTGGCTTATGATTTTTATTTATTTAGTTTTGTTTTTTATTACCACGAATTAAATTAGCTAATCTAGGTGGGGTGAATAGAAATGTTGTTTAATGAATTATTAGCTTTGTTTTTTGTAATTCTTGTGAATAAAATGACCCTAATATTTCTTCCCCATTCATATCATATAATTTGTAAGTCCAAGGGACTGTATCCATTATATCAACAATTTTAAATAATTAATGAGTCCACCTCTTTGTATAACCTTTTCCAAAATGGCTTTTCCATTTGTATATTCTTACCATATCACCAACTTTGAACTTGGGTTTTCTCAAATTAATCTCCTTTTCATATTCTAATTTTGTAAATGTTTCTGACGGTTTTGATTTTGTTGATGAATGAACTGTATTATTGTAATTATCGACAATATTCTGGATTAAATACACCCATTGTTGAGAACCGAGTTGTGTGAATTTTTTATATAATTTCTCTTTTAAAGTACGATTAAAATGCTCAATAACAACTGCTTTTCCTTCATTAAAGGTGCTGTATAATTTAATACCCTTCCCCTTCAGAAATTTCATAAATATTTTGTTATAGAACTCTGTTCCCTCGTCAGTCCATAACTTCTTTGGGTTTCTTTTACTTTTACTAAATATTCCACTGAAAGCTAACATAAGAGTATTACCCTTTTTGTTTTTCAACGGAACAACCCAGGCAAATCTACTCCTCAAATCAATAACGGTTAAAGCATAGCTGTATCCCCTGTCATTATTCAATTCGATTAAATCAGCGGACCATATGTGGTCGGTGTATTTAGAATAAACTTTCCTTCTTTTAAACTTTGTGATTATAGGTTTGTGTAATTCATTAGCCAAAAGCTCCTCAGTCTTGATGACATCATTGGAGTTGAATAGTTTTTTGAGGGTGAATAACCAAGACCAAGTTTCAATTTGACACTTATCATTTTTTTCACAATAAACCTATCAACTTTCTCTCTCAATGTAGGATTTCGTATCAAGGACAAATTATACAACATTTCTCTGTCTGCTTCATGTTTTTCATCCAATGTAGTGGTTTTCCCATAAGCAATATCATGCTTCATACACACTTCATCAACCCTATTTATAGGTTTAGATCAAGGTTTAGGATTGTCAGCCTCATCTAATCTTTTATCTAGGTTTGTTCCAGGACCACAGAACGAATATCCAGGTAGATGTAGTTCCCCAGGAATTCCAGTTGTTGTGAATTTACTTCCTGACAGAAACTTTTGTATGTCTCCTCCTCTTTTAGGTGAGATGAATTGGCACTTTTTAGAGCCACACACTTGACATATTCCTTTTTGATAAACTCTATTATTTTTTAGCTTTAACATACAATACACTTTTAGATTTAGTTTTCTTTTTACATTTAAGACAATAACTCATATTTATTTATGAGAAAAAGCCATACATAGTGTTGTGGAAATCAACCAGATTCACAACGTGTTCCATATGTATGGTTTAATCTCAATCAGATCTGTACATCATCCTGTAAAGTACATCAAGCAACATACATGTCAGGATCTAGGCATCATATGAGAAGATTGAATATATCAGTCAATGCAAGCAAACCTAGAATATAGGCGGGTATGTACCATTCAATTCTATATGGCATTGTATAATGATGTCGCAGGAGTGGCCTCGAGTCGCGGACGTCCGAGGTCTTATAGACACCGCCCAGCGGTTTAAGGCAGCACCAAACCTGGGTTCAACTTTGGTACAATTTCACCACATTCTCCCCACCGTTAGAACTATACTGCCGCTCGGCAGGAAGTGAGTGCGCGTCAGCATTAATGGATTGAGGAAGTCATCATTTTATTCTTGGGGTGTTAAAGACATATTTCCCTATAAAGTCAGTCGGTCCTTCCATAGCGGTCAGGGTGGCGAAATTACCCTGCCAACACAGGGTCGGAAACTACCGGGTACGACATCCCCAAGCCCGGAGTCCCCCTGCTTTGGAGTAGCCGCTGGAGGCAGGTGTTGGAGGGGCACCTCAGTGCCTTCACTGCTTCAGGCAGGGGTTTACCAGGCGAAGGGAGGGACGGTCACGTGGGTCACAATAGTCTAGTCTTACAGCGGGGTCGTCGGCACAGTAGCTAGATAGGATACGTTGTACCTTGGCGAAGAGCGAATGTCCATTCGTCGCAATGCAACACATGTGTAAATCAGTAAGCCTCTTTACAGTAAGCTGTAACCGTAAGTAAGGTTACATGACAGGAGGCCATTACAGTGAGTCCATTGCAGTCTGTACCTGCCTAGGCTCCCAAGGGTACATGATCGATCCATGTTAGGTCCATGTCATGGAATTACAGTAAGCAAGTACAGTAAAGAATTACAGTAAGCTGTAACAGTAAGTAAGATGACATGACAGGAGGCCATTACAGTAAGTCAATTGCAGTCTGTACCTGCCTAGGCTCCCAAGGGTACATGATCGATCCATGTTAGGTCCATGTCATGGAATTGCCGAGGGAGAGAATCGATGAGAGCCATAACGAGAGTTACTCGACACCGGCAGCGGCCCTGTTGAATCACGAGACTCGAGCGTCCTCTGACGGCAGCTCATACGCATTACAAACTCTTGTTCCGGCACGCGAATCTACCGTTGGCAGCGATCCTTCGCACGAGACACGAGCGGCCTCTGAGGGCTGCCTGGACGACCGGCATGGCTGACTACGACGACGCACAAAACGACCGGAACGCGCCTCTCCAGCGAAGCGCGCAGAACCTCCGGGATGCATATGGCAATCCTATAGCGAATTGAATTGTCCCATTCACAAACCGAGAGAGAGTCCCGGCTGGACAAACCTTGTTTGTCCCAGCGTTGTCCCGGATGGATTTTCCCATTCACAAACCGAGAGAGAGTCCCGGCTGGACAAACCTTGTTTGTCTCAGCGTTGTCCCGGATGGATTGTCTAGATGTCGAGATGATTGTCATGCTAGATGTCCCGGATGGATTGGCCATCCACGGATGTCCGACTGATCCATCCATTCAACGCCTTCATTGCATGGCACGGATCCAGCCGGACCGCGGATGGATCGACCATCCACGGACGCAAAGACTCAGAGACCCAAAGACAGCCATCGCCCTGGATGGACTGTCCATCCATGCTAGATGTCCCGGACGGATTGTCCATCCACGGATGTCCGACCGATCCATCCATTCAACGCCTTCATTGAATGGCTCGGATCGATCATCGATGGACTCAAAGACTCACACAAAGACCCAAAGACATCCATGGACGTCATCCAGGGTCCCCACAAGGGGCGAGGTGGGAGTCGTTATACCGAACGGCATCCAGATCGCAGATGGATTGTCCATCCATCCATGCTAGATGTCCCGGATGGATTGTCCATCCACGGATGTCCGACCGATCCATCCATTCAACGCCTTCATTGAATGGCTCGGATCGATCATCGATGGACTCAAAGACTCACACAAAGACCCAAAGACATCCATGGACGTCATCCAGGGTCCCCACAAGGGGCGAGGTGGGAGTCGTTATACCGAACGGCATCCGGATCGCGGATGGATTGTCCATCCTGGGTCCCCACAAGGGCGAGGTGGGAGGCGGTATACCGAACGGCATCCGGATCGCGGCATCAGGATCGCGGATGGATTGCCCAACCCCCTGGGATCCCCACCCCCCCCCCCCCCCCCCACCGAGGTTGCAGCGGTGCGCTGCATACCGAAGTCAGACGACCTTCACAGTCTGGGTCAGTCTGAGTCACAGGCAGTCTGGGGCAGAGGGAAAATGGATTTCAGACGAGGCGTCTCGCAGTCTCGAAATGTGCGTGGATACGAGCCAAGAGCTCTGTCCGATAAACAACAAGCCCAGAGTCAAGGGCGAGCAGGCAGTACGGTGCCCCCGTTACTTGCGCAGGTGACAAGGGAGTCGGGCGCGACGCTCAATGTCACCATTTCACGAGGTCACCGTGTACTCCCTAAACGGCGCGGGCGCGCGACCTTGAGGTAGCGCCGCGTTACGTAGTTTACGTCGTTTACGTAAAGGACATTTGGTACGTAGTTTAACAAGGTACATGGAAATGTAAACGAATCCCCGATGATGAGATCGCGTGAAGCACGCAATTACGTTAATGACGCCGTAGAGCAAACGCGTGATTAGTCGGTGACGTCATCCATTGGTTCGGGCGCGTGCGGTTCGTTGGCAAAACCGAAAGTCGTCCTCGGCCTGTCGAGCCAGCGTGGCACGCGGAGACGAGAGGGCGAGCATGCTGGGCCGCAATAATTTGCACGGCCTGAAGTAGCGTCCCGTTCGATGGCTTTTGGGCAGGGTTTGTCCGGGGTTGAAGCAGGGAATAGCAGCAGCAGTGCGGTAGTTATCAACGGTATCTAGCATGATACGATACATCACGCCAACACAAATCACATTTCACAAATCACATTTCACAAATCCCCGAGTGCCGTGAACCCCTTAGAACCCTTTTAAGATTGTTTATTAAGGTTATGACAGCGGAAGAAGATGAAAGTTTAGGAAGACCATGCTCGGCGAGTCCCCGAGTGGAGCCAAACGAGCCTCACGCGTTGAGGCGAGTCCGGGCAGCGGTGTTCGCCGGCCTCGCTGAGAAGCCATGCGTAGGTGGGATTCCGACCAGCAGCAACGGGGCCACAGAGTAGTGCCAGCGAGGGGAATCATGTGCGCTTCGCGTGAAGAAGGGGTCCATCCAGCGAAGATGCGGCGCGCGTGACTGGCGCGTCGTGCCTAGTGAGGATGCCATCCAGCGATGGTGCAGCGTGTGATTCGTGCGGGAGGAGGTGATTCCGGCGAGCAGCGATAGGAATTGCCGGCCTCACCGAGTAGGGCCCGCGAAGGGAGCAACGTGCGGCTTCGCGCGGAGGAGGTGATTCCACCGAGCAGCCAGAGTGAGCCGGCCGTGTGAGGCTCAGCGTGATTCCGACGAGCAGTGCGCGATTCGCGCGGAGGAGGTGGTTCCACCGAGCAGCGAGGGGATTCGCGTGGAGGAGGTGATTCCACCGAGCAGCCGAAGTGAGCCGGCCGTGTGAGGCACGGCATGATCCCGACGAGCAGTGAGGAGGAGGTGATTCCACCGAGCAGCCGGAGTGAGCCGGCCGTGTGAGGCTCAGCGTGATTCCGACGAGCAGTGCGCGATTCGCGCGGAGGAGGTGGTTCCACCGAGCAGCGAGGGGATTCGCGTGGAGGAGGTGATTCCACCGAGCAGCCGAAGTGAGCCGGCCGTGTGAGGCACGGCATGATTCCGACGAGCAGTGCGCGATTCACGCGGAGGAGGCGATTCCACCGAGCAGCGAGTGGTCGGAGTGTGCCGGCCCGCGCGGAGGAGGCGATTCCACCGAGTAGCGAGTGGTCGGAGTGTTCCGGCCCGCGCGGTGGAGGCGATTCCACCGAGCAGCGAGTGGTCGGAGTGTGCCGGCCGTGTGGAGGCATGGCCGACATGGGAGTCGTGATCACTCGCGTGGGAATCTCATCTCGGGCCGAGGCACGCAAATCTAGGATGATTCTCTCGGATGGAGCCGTTAGCGTTTCGAGCAACCGAGGCTAGACTCGTACCTTCGGCGCCAAGCGGGTCCGTCGTTCCGACGGGGTTGCGGCCCAGGACATTTCCCAGTGGCCTCCTTCAGCAGGCGCCTTGCCGGAGTCCGTCACGCCTGCTCCGGCGTCCGGGCCCCAGGAGAGCAGTTCGCGCTTTGACGGCGCGGTTCCGCAAAATGCTTGCGCTTCCGGTCCCGTCGAGGTAGACCGGCAGCGAGAGTCGTCGGAGCTCCGTGGCTGGAGCTGGCTCGATGGGCTCTCAGCTGGTCATTCTTCTCCGAGGTGGGCCGCGCAGGAGCATGGAGAATGTCGGGAAACGCTCGTCTGAGATCAGCGTTCATCCGGCCATCGCCAGACTCGTGTCCCACCATTCCCGAAGATCTTGATTGAGATTAAGTGTTGTGGAAATCAACCATATTCACAACGTGTTCCATATGTATGGTTTAATCTCAATCAGATCTGTACATCATCCTGTAAAGTACATCAAGCAACATACATGTCAGGATCTAGGCATCATATGAGAAGATTGAATATATCAGTCAATGCAAGCAAACCTAGAATATAGGCGGGTACGTACCATTCAATTCTACATGGCATTGTATAATGATGTCGCAGGAGTGGCCTCGAGTCGCGGACGTCCGAGGTCTTATAGACACCGCCCAGCGGTTTAAGGGAGCACCAAACCTGGGTTCAACTTTGGTACAATTTCACCACACAGTGTCAAAACCTTTTTGGTTTTCAACATACACATTTCTATCTTAATTATTAAAACATAAAGAATCCTTAGGAATGCCTTCACTCTCTCCTCCATTTATTTACAAATAAAAACTAACTAAAGTCAATAACACCAACATCATCAACTATATGACCTTTGTCTTCTTCATGTAAATCTCCTCGCTGAACTCATCTCAACCATTTTTAAAATCATTATCTTAGTAAGAGTCGTTAATTCTTTATTTTCCTCTTCGGTGCGTTGAGATTGATTTATTTGCTGTAATACACTCAATCTTTTACGAATCTCACTGATTTCCATCTTTTTCCTCCCTCTCTCTTTGCTCCCTTTCCTCCCTCTCCTCCTTTTCCTTTTTCTCTCTTTCCTCCTTCTCCTTTTTCTCCCTTTCCTCCTTCTCCTTTTTCTCCCTTTCATCCTTCTCCTTTTTCTTCCTTTCATCCTTCTCCTTTTTCTCCCTCTCCTCCTTCTCCTTTTTCTCCCTTTCCTCCCTCTCCTCCTTCTCCTTTTTCTCCCTCTCCTCCTTCTCCTTTGTCTCCCTTTCCTCCTTCTCCTCCTTCTCTCTTTCCTCCTTCTCTTCTTCAACTCCTTCCCTTACTACCCTTGAATTTGAACCCCAAAGAATATTATACATATACTCATCTGCATTTTGAGATATTCTTGTATCAATAATTATTTTTCTCATAATAGGATACCAATAAGATTTGTTGATGATTTCTAAAAGAGTTTTATATTTCATAACTTTGAGAAGTTCATTTTTATTTAATATTTTAAACAAGTCTCTATTTGTGGGTTTAGCAATATCAGTATAAGGCCAGTTCTTTATGACAAAATGCCCATGTATATGCTCCAAATCATAAGGTATGTAATACCGAGCACCCTTTTCTTGTAGGTATCCTTGAATACAAAAATTATAATTCTCTTGTAGTCTTCTTCCTGCCATTTATGTATCAGAAATATATGTGAGATTAATATTATGACAGGTAATACCACCCCATCTTACCACTACCAAATCGGTTTGTATTCCTCGGCTTTCTATCCTTATCTCATTACCTTCCTTCTTTGTCATGCTAACCATCGCTATACTATCATATATTTTTCTTTTCTTAAAATCATGTATTTGTTGTTTACTAATTGTACTTCCACATAAATCCTTATCCTCGCCAAGCGGATAATATTCTTCTTTACGAGACTGATTCAAATCATGTAGGTCTTCTAAGTTTATTGAAAAATACCAATTATACCCTAAATCAGGCATATCATACCCCCATTTATTAATTTGCATATGAACTATATGTCCTTCTTTATAAAATTCAATTGTAAGCAGGTAGTTAAATTCAATGAGGAAAGGTGTATGGTCAGTATAACCAGGTGTTGTGGTTGTAAATTTTACTTGTTTAACAAAACGTGCTGTTTTCTTTAAAAATATATATTGTGATAAATCACTGAATCTAATTAAGTCATTCGCATCTGTAGGGTTTGGATAATTGATTAATTTATAAGTATTCTTCATATTAATATTTTTACTTATACTATATTTTTGTCGTTCAGCCTGTGCCTTTGTATAATAATTTGATAAATCAATATCCTGAGAGGATTCCACAAAGATAGAACCATCTTTTCCAACATAAGTCATTTATATTAGATTAAAAATGATATCATAAAAAATTTCATTATTGTTGAGTTGAAATAATACATATAAACATAATTGACCACAACATTTAGAATTAATTTCTTGAACTTGAAATGTTTGATAAACACCATTCTGTAAGAATAGTATTATTTCAACAGGTGGTGGCATACCATAACTATCAAAATAATATTTATCCTGACTATTATGAATACAAACCCAATGAGAACCATTCTGTGTGTCTAAATTCATAATAATATTCTTTGTATTCTTATTTATATGTATTAATTCATCTCTCATACAAATAACCACATTATCAATTTTTAGTGTTTTACAATACTTAGCTAGTTCTATATTTGACGTTGTATTCTTTCCAAATTGTTTAAACCATTTATCCATTTATTTATGAGAAAGATACAATCCATTACCCCGTTTAGTTAGTTTAACACCCGCTTGAGCGATAGAGGCAAGCATATCTCCAACCAACAATCTAGCTTTTTCAGGTAGACTTTCAAGTTTTTGAGCAAAATCTACAATTACACCACTTCCACTAATTTGTTTCTCCAACTTCTTGTAATGTCTTTCCAATTCTTTTTGAGCTTTTAGTTGTGCCTTCCTTTCGTTAGCAGTTTTTACCGCTGCTGAAATACCACCAGTCAATGCTCCCGCCGCACCTAAACCAGCAAATAAAGGAATTAGAAACAGGAGAAATCCTCCTCTTGACTCGTCTATTGAATATTTCTTTAACATAGGTTTTGTCATTTTAATTTTAAGTGAACCAGTATCATTTAGTATCATTTTTGTTGAATTTTGTAAGTGATTCTTCACCATTGGGAGATAGGGCCAAAAACGATACATGGCAGGACACCTCAAAAAGTTATGGATGGATTTGGATGAAACTTGGACAGGTTATGTATGTGACAAATAAGAATATATTCCATTTTGGTGAAGATCTGAATATGGATTCGGATATGAGATTTATATAATTTTTTAAGTGATTCTTCACCACTGAGTGACTTGGCCAACCAGGCGGAGGTATGCTCTCGACTGAGTGCCGTTCTTGTTTCAGTCTGTCATGATTCATTAATTAATTCCGTCATCATCTCTCTATAATGCAAGCAATCTCTGTGTGTCTGTGTGTCTGTCTGTGTGTATGTCTGTGACCGCTGTTTCTCGACAACCCCTGGTCTGATCTAAGTGAAACTTGCCAGGTATATTGCTGGGGACCTGAGGATGTGCCTTTTCAAGGTTTGCTATTAATCGGACAAGTGGTTACCAAGTTATGGCCATTTATTTAGCAAACACATACGTTTTGTACGTGAACGAAGGAACAGCGAAGGACGAGAGCGAAGGAATGGCGAAGGACGAGAGCGAAGACCAAAGGAACGATAAAAGTTTTAATTTTTCTTTGCACGTACGGTCAAGCTACAGCGAAGGAACCACGTGTGTGTTTGTTGTTCTCTTCTCTTTGTGCTTTTCCTTGCGATGAAATTGCAAAATGGCAAAATATGTTGGCGCTAATTGAAGAATTGGCCATGAAAACTAATTTGCGATTAATCGTAACTGCGATATGCGAACTTCCGGACAGTGAGGCCTTATTTTTGGTACGTACATCAACGTACATATGTCCACGTACTTACCTCCCCGCACGTACGGGCACGCACTAGTACTGATATGATTTGCTTATTGTATCGTTTTGCATTCTTTGAAGTAAATCGATTGTATTTCATTTTGTTTGCTTGACATTTTTCGAATCAGGTTGCAAGCTCCCCTGAGCTGCATTGTGGCAGTCCAAACTCTGGAGCCTCCACTGCTTGCATAAAAACAAAAGTTCAAGTTCCCCAAAACCGCTCGGTCAGCTTGCGGGGATAGGACCTAGGGGCGCTGAATATGCCGAGGGCCATGGAGCCGAATTTATTAAATTCTTAAGTGATCTCACTGTTAAACCAGATATCATATATGTCCAATGCACCTGGTTAAAAGGTCATATCCAATTTAGGATTCCTGATTACACTTTCATTTGCAAGGATATATCTAGTGGGGTAGGAGGTGGATGTGGGGTGTTTGTCAGGTTTGGTATTTCTCACAGCGTAACTGACTGATGATTCAATATGTTGAATTGGAATGCAATGTGATCGCAATTCCCTGCTCGAGGGAGACCTTCACCATTGTTAATTTCTACAAGCCTTGCGAGCCACTGAACCCCGATTCTCCACAGGAGGTTTTACGCAGGTGTGAAGGGCCAACCCTCTGGTACAGTGCTTTTAACAGTCACAACACCCTTCGGGGTTCCAAATGTATGGACAGCAATGGGGTTTGTATTGAGAAGATAATTCATGAGTTTGATTTGGTGCTTTTAAATGATGGTAGCGGGACATTTGTGAATTCATCCTCTGGGCAGTCCTCTACCCTCAATCTCACCTATGTCTCCGCTTCTCTAGCAGCAAGGTGTGAATGATAGGTCCTTCCGGACAGCTTGGGTAGCGGCCACCTGCCAGTGGTCACCCAATTCAAATTGGAAAGGGAAGAAGACGATATGGATGGACCCCCTCATGGAATCTTTCCAAGGCTAAATGGGCAAATTTCCCAAGGCGTTGCTCCGAGGTAGTCAAATCTGAGCTCAGTCACGAGAATATTGACACCTTAATATTCTTTAAACCGCTTTGTGCACTGCTTTGTTTCCAATTCAACACTCAATGATCGGGGACACCTTATTTCTGATTTTCCATCTCGTACAGACTCTGATATTCTTGTTCCAGTTATCACTACAGAGGGTTGCCAGAATTATTCGTATTTTGGATGCCTCAAAAGCGACTGGTCCTGATGGAATCCCTGTGACTGTGTTGAAGATGTGTTGTCCCAAACTGTCACCGATTCTTGACAAGCCATTCAACATGTGTTGTCTGCTTCAGTGTTTCCTTCATCATAGAAAGTGGATTCTTTTGTCCATGTTTTCAAGGGTGCCGGTGAGCATTCTGAACCAATTAACTATTGCCCCATCAGCATGCTTCCTGTAATAAGGTATTTGAATGCTTCATCAATGAACAACATCTCAGCCATCTGGAGGACAATGAACTTCTCACTGACTGCCAGTTTGGCTTTCACTATTCTCGCTCTACTGGTGATCTGCTATCCTTAATTATGGCTCATCTCAACAAGGCATTAGAGCTCAAGGGTGAAGCTCGATTAGTTGCATTGGATCTCTCAAAAGCCTTTGATAAAGTTTGGCACAAGGGGCTGCTCCACAAGTTTCAGTCATATGGTGCATCTGGAGTGATGCATTCAATCATCTCAGCTTTCCTTACAAATCACAAGATTAAGGTTGTACTTGAGGGTCAATCTTCTCCTCCTTGCTCCATCAATTCTGGTGTTCCACAGGATTCTGTCCTTGGTCGCACATTTTTCCTTGTTTATATCAATGATCTTCCTGATAATGTTCTATCTCAGCTAGCCATGTATGCTGATGATTCCTCACTCTGCTGTACATCTGCTGATTCACTGAATGCCACACGTAATGAGGTTGGTGTTTCTCTGGACAATAATTGAGAGAATGTGTTGAAATGGGGGCACGACTGGCTGGTAACCTTCAATGCAAAGAAAACTAAACTGTTGTCCATATCGAGCTCCAGAAACAGGTATTTCCCTTCGGTGCACATGGGGTCTTCAACCTTAACAGATTCATTGGAGCTTCGGCTTCTTGGGCTTGACATGTCTTCTCACCTCCGTTGGGATAAGTACATTTCTGGTATTGCCAAGAGTGCTTCCAAGTGAGTTGGTTGTTTTTATCGAGCACAGAGGTATTTACCTCCTGAGGCTGTTTTGTACCTGTAGAAGGCAACTATACGTCCCCTCATGGAGTACTGTTGGCAGTGGCGTATCGAAGGGGGGAGGGGGGATGGGGGGAGCTATTTTAAAATTCCCCCCGGACCCCCAATGGAGGGGGGGCCCCCAAATGGATCTCAGGATCTGTATTTTTTTTAATTAAACAAAAAATAAAGGGAGGTCTGGGAGGCCCACTCAAAATACCCTGATGTGAATGAAAACATTTTTTTAAATTCAATAATCGTATCTGGGATCGGGACCTTCTGCACTCTCCTTGTGGGAGCCCAAAACCTTATTTTTTGGCCCAAAACCAAATGTGGCAAGCTGGAGCACCAGCCTGCCACTTATCTTTACTTGATAGGCTCCAGAAACGCATTGTCAACTTGGTTGGTGTGGAGATGTGCGCAGCTCTTCAACCACGCTCTCACCGTAGGTCGATTGCCACTTGGTTTGTTCTGCAGATATTTTCATGGCAAATGTTCTGTTGGACTTTCTGACTTGTTTCCTCCCATTCGAGTGTTTGGATGTAAGACTCGGTTTGCCATCTCCGCACACACATACACTATAGCCGATCCAAGATGCAGAACGAAGGGCGATGCAGATAGTTTTATCCTTCGTGCTGTCTCACTCTGGAATTCACTACCTGCAACATGCTTCCCATTATCCTACGATCTACATGGTTTTAAGAGGAATGTCAGTTCATACTTCCGACATATTTGAGGTTCAATTGCATTTTACCCAACCTCTGCTACTTCCTGTGTCTCTTGTTATTGTGTCTTCCTGTGTCTCAAGATGTTTTCTTGTTATTATATATTTTTATTTTGTTTTGCTTTATCCGTATCTTTTTCTAACCTTCTCTAAGCCCCTTCCCTACAGTGGCTGTATGCCTTGTCTGGGATGATATCCATTAAAATATATACATATGTGTTGATATAAATTAAAATGAACTTTTTCAATGCCATATACCACATTGCTCATAAGTGGGCAGCTTAGCCCAAATATTCAAAAGAATTGTGCATTTTGTGAAACAAGCACCAAATTTGGCACAAATGTACATTAATATGTTGCGAACATTTTCAGATATTGGGCCACTTGAAATTCCGTAATTTTTTTTTTCAAATTTTTTCAAATTTCGTAATTTCAAATTTTTCGGGTGACACCGTCACAATTTCAGTCTTCGAGGCGGGCCGATAGGCAAAGTGTGACCGGAAGGGACGAGGTTCTCCTGACCACGTGGCCCTCGATCTGGGAAGCGAGAGGCGTTCCATTAGTGGACGCGCCCCTCACGCCCGACTTTTGGGCGGCCCCGGCAGGCCGTTTGTTTTGACGTTCCGTGACAGGCCCCGCACCCCCACCTCCGGGCCGACCGGAAGCTTGTGCTGAGTACATCATACCTGAACAACTCAGTGAGGCAGAACACAGCAGTGCACACCAGGGTGACCCCTTCAGTGCATAAACCAATTAACCTGTCCACTGCAGGGCATATAGAAATGAAGTTATTTTCTGCATATAATAATAATATAAGTTCAGTTCTATATAACAATTTCTGTTATCACCACTACCACTACAACTACCACTACTACAAGCTTTGTCTGGAATTTTGTGGACTAACAGACAAACAGACATACAGACAAGCTGGGATCAAAACATTACCTCCTTCCACCATTGAGTGTAGAGGTAAACAGCATGGAAATTATATCATGCCCTAGATTTAATTCATGCTTACCCGTGTATTTGCTTCACTGGTTCACAAGGTCTTTTGCATACATGTAATTCAGACTCTCGTCTTCATTGCTGACCACACAATGTTCGCAACATATTAATGTACATTTGTGCCAAATTTGGTGCTTTTATCACAAAATGCACAATTCTTTTGAATATTTGGGCTAAGCCGCCCCACTATATCGGCCGGCCTCGAAGACCGAAATTGTGACGGTGTCACCCGAAAAATTTGAAATTACGAAATTTGAAAAAATTTGAAAAAAAAAATTACGGAATTTCAAGTGGCCCAATATCTGAAAATGTTCGCAACATATTAATGTACATTTGTGCCAAATTGGTGCTTGTATCACAAAATGCACAACAGGTTTGCTATGCTGCTACACTACATGGGTCTATCCCTCTTTGTAAAAGTTTTGTCGGTCAGACAATTTAAGTCCCCTGGTGAAATGATGAATGTAAGCAGGCCATCTGGGCCAGGAGGGCCACCTTCAAAAGAGTAAGAAAAATCTCTGCTGCCCCAAGATGCTATCGAGTTGAAAAGGAGAAGAGCTCAAGCCCAGCGGGTAATTAAACGTGCCAAGACAGCTTCTTGGCGTTCCTTCTGCTCATCTATCAGGACGCCTCTCTCCGCTCTGTCCGGAGAAGGGCGAAAGCATGTATGGAAGCAAAAGTGGAGGGAGATCCATCCCCCAACTTGTCTGTGACGAGTTAGTCCACTCGAACTGGGACAAGGCCTTGGAGTCCATTTTTCCAATCTAGTAGGAGACATGCTATTTGACTCGGAGTCCAATGAGGATAAGTCTCATTTCGCCATCCAGCAAAAAGCCATTCTCAGTGATGTTGGTCCTGCTAGCTCCCCACTTAACCAGGACTTCTCGCTGTGAGAACTCAAGCAAGCCATCTCAAGGTCCAAGAATAGTGCTCCTGCCCCCGAATCCCCAACTCATTCAATGTTCAAGCACATGTAAAATAGGGTCTTGGATGTCTGTTATTGTGCTCATCCATAAGGTTTGGTCTTCAGGAATTCTCCCCAGTCCCTGGAAGCATTCCACTTTCAAACCCCATTCTCAAACCAGGTAAAGATCCCACACATCCATCCTCATACCGTACAAAAGCACACATTTGTTATCAGCAAACTAATGGAGACTATGGTGAACAAACGGCTGATTTTCTTCTTGGAAAAAAACAACATGCTGCATCGGTACCACAGTGGATTCAGGAGGAGTCGCTCCTCCACAGGCCATATAGCTTCACTGTCCAATGATATCAGGAAATATCTCACCGATCACAAGTCGTGTTGGGAGTGCTCCTTGACATCCACAAGGACAATGAGACACTCTGGAGGGAAGGTCTTCTGGACAAGTCACTAATGAGGTATCAAGGGCAGAATCTACTGGTGGATCCGGGACTTTCTGTCTGGCAGATCCTTTCAAGTGTGAGTTGGGGTAGTCCCGTCCTCCGCATTTCTCATAGATAATGGCATCCCCCAGGGTAGTCTTTTTACATTATGATCAATGATGTTGCCTTTTCTTCAGAATGTCTGTGCAGGTTTTTTTTTTTTTTTTTTTTTTTGTATACTGAATCGAGGCTCGTGAAAGAGCTGAAAGTCTCTGTTTGCAAACGGCATTGCAATATGGGCCCAGGGCAGGAATCTCACTTACACAGCCAAATCAATCCAGGCTGACATTTTCAGGATCAAGCAATGGACCAAAAAATGGGGCTTCGTTATTTCTGGTTCCAAGTGCAAATTTTGTAATTTTCACCCGCAAGAGGAAGGTAGAAGATGTCATGATAACAATTACCATAAACCTTCGACTATAACGTGCACTTTTTTTTAACCCAAACATCTTTTTAAAGTTAGAGGTGCGTACAAAACATAGGTCTGATTTTTTGTAAGATTTTTTCAGATTGAAACGATACCAAAAGCCAAAATCCTTCTGGGAGAATGTCCTGTGGACAGATGAGAGCAAATTAGAGGTTTTGGGGAAAGCACATCATCTCCATTTTTACAGAAAACAAAACGAAGCCTTCAAAGAAAAGAACACCTTCCTTACAGTCAAACATGGAGGAGGTTCTGTGCTGCCTCTGGCACGAGGTGCCTTTAATGTGTGCCTGGAATCGTGAAATCAGGGGATTACCAAGACATTTTGGAGTGCAATGTTCAACCCAGTGTCAGAAAGCTGGGTCTCCGTCAAAGGTCATGGGTCTTGCAGCAGGACAATGACCCCAACACACTTCAAAAAGTACCCTGGAATGGTTCAAGACAAAACGCTGGACTGTTCTGAAGTGGCCAGCAATGAGTCCAGATCTAAATCCCATTGAACACCTGTGGGAAGATCTGAAAACAGCAGTTGGAAGAAGGCACCCTTCAGATCTTGGAGAACTGGAGCAGTTTGCACAAGAACAGTTGTGTGTCTTCTACACACTCGCTCTGTACATGTCAAATTATGTACTCCACTACCTGGATGTGTTTGTTGTACTCTCGCCCTGTACACTTCAAATCAGGTACTCTCATCAACTTTGCTCTCTCATTACACCTCATTTTCCTGCGGTTTCTGCAATATGTTTTAAGGATAAATCGATCCTGTCTGATTGGTGATTATTCAGATTCATGGGGAGAATGAATATATATTGTTAAATAATGTCTATTTTGGGCACAAAGAAAGATCTTGATGAGAAAACGGGAACACGTGGTTCGGGTCATCCCGCTCTATGGAAAAAATTGCTTTTAATGGATTCATAATTAATTTTATGAAATGCCTCAAAAAAAAATTGTCACAACTACTATTATATAGGGAATGTAGATTTATACAAATCAGAAGACGACGATGGTTCACAAGAGAGCGGTACTCAATGACAAAGGACGGACTACAACCGAAACAGGCCCGGACAGGCCAGGCACGGAAATGTCAAAACGAAGGTTACTGACCTAGAAAATAATGTATAATTGTGGGGCTTCAGGCCCCCCGCCTCCCACTTTGTGCCCCCCCCCCCTTTGTGTTCTTATTATTGTTTGACCTATTACCAAGTATGACCAACTATATGCTTTGTTTTAATTGATTGCTGTATCCTTTTAATACTATTATTCATTTTTATCCTTATAAGGAATTATCCCCTACTCTGTGAAAGAAACCAGCAGTATCTTTCTAGCCTCTATCAGAATTTTGGTATGTGGGACCTGAGATCCTCCTCCCAGTATTATGCTAATAATGTTGCTCAATTAACAAAATATAACCAATTTATATGTGTTGCTTTGCTTAAACTTTATATTTCCTGTTAAGAAGTTAAGTTACTGTGCTGGCATATTCTCTTTATTGTTCCTGCTCTAACTGTGGCTCTATTGTATAAAGTTACTAGCCGTTACCACTCAATCAGATCTATACCGACACTTTTACGATCGGCTATCCTTATCTTCATGTGCTTTTCCTGACCTTCAACCAATGTTTATCCAAACTACGGACATGTGTTCATCTGGGCATAAGCCTGGCATGGTCTTCAGTTAAAACCCTTTCTTCCTTACTGAACAAAGGGTGAGATCAAAGAGTGAGCCGCTGAGTCACCCTTTATCTTTCAATTGTGATCGCTATATAAAGCAAAACCCTGTTCAGCTTTTTCGGAGCATCTTGTTGGAACGTTGGTCTTTGGAGCTTCTGTCCGACATGTTTTGCTCTCCACAAGCTTGTGTGTGTTTGACGAATCAAATAAATATATCAGTTGGTCCTTCTCTCAGTCATGAGTCTTGAGTCCTAAGTCAACGGATCCCGTCAAATGGCGAGCCAGGCAGGAGTCAGCTCGGGCAGACTCGGAACGCGGCTCCAGGTGCGAGTGAGTGGAAAAAAACACCAGCTGGTTTGATTGGTCTGGGTGAGGTGAGCCTTGGGTTTATTTTGTTATAGACTGGGATTTTAGACTAAATTGGAAACCACTCTGTCACAGAGGTGCCGTCTGCCCGTTCCCTGCTCGAGCCTGATCCTCGAACAAAATTTAAGAACGAGCCATTTTGGGGCTCCGGAGCAACTGACTGTTTATGGATTCGTCGGGGTAACGTTACGGGGGAGTAAGGTGCCCCAAGAAGGCGCCGAGGATAGGGAATAGATTTGTTTCGTAAGGTCCAGTTAGCATACGGAGGGAAGAGTGAGATGATGCGGGCGGGCCTCTTTAAGAGTTAGGTTAGAGAGCTGAGATGAGGCGGGCGAGCCTCTCGGAGTTAGGTTAGAAATCTGTGAAGGCAGGGTGAGCCTCTCAGAAATATCCCAGCATTTTTATTGGAAAATCTTTTGTTGGTGGAGGGAGGCGGCTGTGAGGCGGGCGAGCCTCCCGATGGCCTGAGGAAGCAGGCAAACTAATTGCAGGATACTGCAGGACAAGGCGATTAAGGGAGTAGGTAAGCGAGTCAGCGAGCGACCAATGTCGCTCGTTGAAAATCAAGACCTGTGGAAGGGTTAGGTAGATCAAGCCCCTACCCTCCAAGCCCTAAGCTCTGTCCCAGGGCTTCAGGCAACACCGCCCCCCTGCGCAGCGAGCCCCCCCCCCCTGCACCCCCACACCCCCTGCCTCACCCTTCTCACCCCAACTCACCCCGTCCCAAAATCCCTTTTCCTTTGAATGAAGTGAGACGTATATGAATGAATGGGGATTGTTGCACAAGATGTTGAAATATTGCCTAGGTTGGCAGGGGAGCGGCAGTTGGGAGGTGCATGGTTGGAGTCGGTCCGGTGTTCGTGCGACGCCTGGGAGACTCACTGGTATATGTGAATGAATGCATGGATGTATATTGCAGTGTTGGGATTTGTGTGGAGGCACGAGGGTGCGCGCCGGGACGGGGGGGGGGGGGGCGGCGTGGCGTCGTCGCGTTGAGTTGGTTGCGCCAGGTCGATCGGCGATCTCTGAATTTAAATCGGATTTTTGTCGTGTGTATTCGTCATTGACGTGTGTGTTTGGCCGATTTATCTGTCTGCATGAAATATGCAAAGGAGATGGGTTTCGTTGTGAAGTTTGGGTAAATCGGTTGCTTGCGGTGCGGGAATCCATGCCGGGAATGTCGATTTTAGCGTCTATCCGAGGGTACGAGCCTGTGGTTTCTGCCGTGCGGCTCCGTGGAAGTTTGGGTATAGAGTTATTGCGCATTCGGGTGGGAGCCGAGCGAGCCGCGAGTCACGTGTGCGCTGTATGGGGGGCCCTAGGTTTGGGGCGGTGGGAGTCAATGAGTTGTTGTTGAGAGGGATTAAAGTGGCATGCTGTCATGGTGTGGAATGATGTTATGGTGTGGACTGCTGTCAGAGGTGCGAAATACACACCTTTGATCTGGCGGGGAGGTATTTTGGTAACCTACTTCCGTGAGTTTCATTGGATGGGAAATGCGAGCCCTGCCGGAATTTGGAATTCGTTGAATTAAAATTCAGAACATGGGATTTGCTCAGAGTGCCGGCGATAACTTGCCTACGCTCAGAGGGGATGTGTCCCGCACAGGAGAAGAACCCTGCTATGAGGTTGCTCGGAGGATGTGTGCCCAAATGCATTGTGGGCCATTGAGACTTTGTTGGATGTCGGACGTTCGTGTCAGACGTTCGTGTGTTTCATGCAGTGTGCTGTGCGCCATGTCAGTATAGTGGGCGTCTTGCGGTGCGGGAATCCATGCCGGGAATGTTGATTTTAGCGTCTATCCGAGGGTACGAGCCTGTGGTTTCTGCCGTGCAGCAGACGTTCGTGTCAGACATTCGTGTCAAACGTTCGTGTCAGACGTTCGTGTGTTTCATGCAGTGTGCTGTGCGCCATGTCAGTATAGTGGGCGTCTGTGACATGCCATGCAATGTCATAAGGAATACGTTGTTTAAGATGGAATTATAAGGGGGAATGCTGAATAAACGTTGATGTAACGTGGAGTATATAAATTGAGGCCATTGACGTGTGTTGGTCGAATGGAGGATTTCAGGACAGTAATTAATTTCCGGTGCCGACCGGAAACCTTATCTACAGTAAAGGAGGTACAGTGTGGATGATGAGATTCAGAGAGATCTCCGAATGAGGTAGATGAGGTTGTCTAGAGCAGATGAAATAGAGAATAGCAGTTGCAAGATCAAGGTACGGATGGGATGCGGAATGGCAGCTGGGACGTAAGGTGCATCGGTACATCTCATCTGTGTTGATCAATGCGCCGGACAACGGGTTTGCTGGCGAGCGATGGTGGTAAGGTTTAGTTATCAAAATGCATGTGGTTCTAAGGGCAGATTATGCGGGACAAGCTGCCTCACAGGCGGATGGGGGAAACATTGGAGACATGGTGGTTTGGAAAAGATAATGTGGTAGAACGCTCATCCATGGAAGGAGAACGGTCGGGGTTTGATGTGGTTCACGCCGGGCGAATGATGGGTGTTTCGTTTTGTGGATGGGGTGCGTAATATGCATCTTGGGGATGCGTCGGGGTGAAGGGACTCAGAAAGAGATAAAAGAGGGACTTATAGCGACGATGAGGGAATGTCAGATGGTACATGAGGGGTTGACAAAGAGGTTGGACGAGGTGACAGAAGCAATGGAGACGAAAGAACGGGAGGTAAGGACGCACATAGAGACGACTAAGGTAACATTAGAGGAAGAAATTGGGGGGGGCACATGGAAGCGCGTGAGGGGGAGTGTTACAGGGGATGTAACGGAAGAATGCACACCTGTGGTGAGTGTTACGGAGGGTGTAACGGGAGAGTGTGCGCAAGAGGATGTGCGGAAAAGGTGTGTAACAGAGGAGTGCATGATTACAGAGTGTGCTGTCAAGAGTAAGGGTGAATGCGCGACCGAGCGTGGTGGTGAGAGTAGTGAGAGTGACACGGAGCACGAGTTGGTTGTGGCAGGTGCGAGAGGATGTACACCTGGAATGAAAGGATGCACACCTGGAATGGTCGAGCGTGTGTGGGAATGCACGCTTGAGTTGGTAGTAGAGCACGTGATTGGGTGTGCGGAGGAGTTGTCACAGAGGAGTGGGCACGAGGAGATGTGTTGATGAAGTGTGCGAACGACGAGCGTGTGCCAAGGTGTGCTGTGGTCAGGTGTGTAACAAAGCCTGGGAGCGGAATGAGTGTACCTGGGAGGATATTGTTCCAGGCACGGAGATGGTAGAGCATGCCTCCCAAGACAGGCTGTGGGGTTTTGGCGGGAGTTCCTGGACGGACCGGTTGGTTGTTGGTCTGGTACATACATCGGGTGGTTGCATTTGTAATGCCTAATGGAGTCTCACTGATTGCCGTTTACCAAGCTGTTAAACGACAGGCTGGGTTATATTGTTGGTTAAAACTGAAATTGTGTACGTAATTAGTGGACAGAAAAATATTGTTGGTACCCTCTTGTTGGTATTGCTGGTCACCGGTCTGGGTGTGTGCCCAGGTGTATTGTGGGTTATCTACGTAGACGGGTAGACGGGTATATGAGTAGACGGGCAGCGGAGTTCTGACCGTATTGGATAATTGAGGTTTGGTGATTATTGGTGATTATTGAGGGTGAACCATAGAGGAGGCCGTTGCAGTAGTCCAGACGGGAGATGATGAAGGCGTGGTTGAGGGTTTCTGCAGCCATGGAGGAGAGGGATGGACGGAGACGGGCGAGGTTTTTCAGGACGGAGACGGGCGATGTTTTTCAGGTGAAAGAAGGCTGTTTCGTGTATTCCGTGTATTGTATTGTGATTGTGTGATTATTATCGTGATTATTGTTTAGTGTATTGTGATCTGTTTAGTGTATTTGTCGAAGATTAGGGTGGCCGTGATGCCAAGATTCCAGATGTGAGGGGAGGTGGATACTGGGAAACCGTCAATGTTGAGGGCAAAGTTATGGGTGGATTTGGTGAGTATTTTTGGGCCAATGAGGATTATTTCAGATTTATCATAGTTAAGTTTGAGGAAGTTGATTTGAAGCCAGGATTTTATTTCAGTTATGCAATTTGTCAGGATAGAGTGGGTGGCGGTGGAGATGGATTTGGTGGAGATGAAAAGCTGGATGTCATCGGTGAAGCAGTGGAATTGGAGACCATGGTGCATTGGCCATGGTGCACGACGGATTAAGTGACTGAGGGGGGATAGGTACAGGATGAAGAGGAGGGGGCCAAGAACTGAACCTTGGGGGCCACCTTGAGGGGGAGCGAATTGTGGTGATTAAGCTGGTGTAGATGCTGTCAATTTTGCTTTGGAAGAATGAAAGGAAGGAGATGCAGTTTTCTACTGTGAATGACTGGGTGGTGGTATTCAGGGGGTTGAGGAGTTTGTTCGTAGTTGTATTTGAGGTTGTTTGTTCACGTTGTAGAGTTTGTTTATTTATTTGTTTGTTTATTTAGTTTGTTTATTGTAGAGAAGAGTGCTTTGGGTTTCCGGAGCCATAGTGGATAATTTGAGAGTGAGAGTAGTAGGCGGAGAGAGTAGAAGAGGGCATCTTTGTAGTGCTGTAGGTGGTCCTTGTAGGCTTGGGAGTGAATTGTGAGACCTGTTTTATTTATTTATATTAATATTTATTTATTGTGAGACCTTTCAAGTTGGCGAGCACGAGTTTTCATCAAGCGGAGTTCAGGGGTAAACCAGGGAGCAGAATGGGTGAAAGAAACTGATTTGGGTTTTTTATAGGCGCAAGCTGGTCAAGGCAGGATGAGGAGGATGGTGTGATTGACGGTGTCAAAAGCGGCGCTGAGGTGAGGAGGATGAGAATGTTGAGAATGTTGAGGTTGCCGGCGTCAGAGGAGAGGAGAAGGTCATTGGTGATTTTGAGGAGAGCAGTTTCAGTACTGTGGTTGGAGCAGAATCCGGATTGGAATGTTTCATACAGGTTATTGGCAGGGAGGTGATGTATGAGTTGAGTGACTACAGCGCGTTCCAAAACTTTTGACAGAAAAGGTAGGTTGGAGATGGGTCTGAAATTATTTAGGGTGTCAGGGTTGAGTCTAGGTTTTTCCAGAATGGGGGTGAAGTTTCACGAGTTTTTTGGGAAATCGGTATGGGTAGCTGGATAACATTATTTTGAATAAGTTATTAGTGATATGAGTAATTACATAAGTAATTATGAGTTATTATGAGTAATTAGTATTAGTATTAGTAAGTATGAGTATTAGTTATGAGCAAGTGATTATTTTAGTAAGTTACATGTTTCGTTTGTGGATCTGGGGACAAGCTAGTTTGATGGGACCTTGGGGTCTTCTGTGTGTCTATGTGTTTGTCTGTCTGTTACACTGGACTCTGGGATGTGTTTTCATGAGACGAATTTCAGAATTGATGGAAATTCAGTGAGTATGGTGGACAACGTGAAGTGGCTGATGCGAAGGAAGTGGTTGGGAAAGTTGGACCCCCCCCCCTTCACGAATACCCGGTAGGGTAGCTTAAAGGTAGGTAGAGGGAATAGGTAAATTGTGGTGGATATTGGCACCTGTGGTGTGTGTGGTAAAATGGTGTTTGGATGGGTGCATTAGTGACGTGTGTCCACACCAACAGGGGAAAGAGTAAAACAGGACACCTGCACTCAAACAGTGAGAATCTATTTTGAGTGAGTCACAGTGGGTGAGAAAAATTGACCAGACGGTAAGACATATGAAACTATTGTATTATTTTTATTTATTTATTTATTTTTCTATTTTTATTATTCTATTTTTATTTTCAATATTTATTTCCACTATTTTATTTTCAATAAATAGACCAGGTTATTTTTATTATTTGTTTATTTGCGACAATAAATAAATAACAGGGGGAGGTTAATTGTGGATTGTTGGTGGTAAAAATTGGTTGAAAGTCGAGTTGAAACAATTTATATTGGGATCTATTGTAGATATTGTAGATATTGTAGGGAATTTGGACAAGTATAACCATTGTAGATGGGCAGCTATTGTAGATATTGTAGGGAATTTGGAAAATGCGAGGTGTCCTCACATCTGCAGGTTCGGTGATAAAGAATTTGGAAGAATTTGGAGAGATAAATAGATAAAGAGATAAAGAATTTGGAGGCCACCAAAGGGCGGACACTGACGTTGCTCGGGGCAACGCAAGGGCGGACAGGAAGGGCCGCCAACCAAAGGATAGGACGCACAGATTGTCAACATATACCGCCAAAATTAGGGCAGGAATAGCGAGTTGGTTCAGAATGCCAGCGATAACCCACCGATGTGTGTCCCTGTGTCTGGCCGTCTAGCAGGCCATGGAGTTATATTTCTGAAACATGGATTTCAAAGAGGCAGGTGGGTGCCCTGAGAAAATTGTGGGTTGTGGAGTGGGCACTTTTTATGGGCGCTGGGGGCTGCTGTTGTGTGGACTGGGGTACGAGGGCGGCGTAGGTGACGTGAGGGGAATGCCACGCACTGCGACCGTCTCCCCCCAAGACCGAGGTTGTCGGGGACATTTGAAGGGGTGCGTATGTACTATGTGAATAAGGCTGCAGGAACGTGTGTACCGAGGTGCTTGGTGGAGTAGGCATGCTCGTAAAAGGACATAGTTTGAAGAGGGTGCTGCATGGTGGAGCATGCCCCCCAAGAAGGGCTGTGAAATGAGAACGGGTGAGCTCGGGTGCCGGTGCACCTGTGGTGACCTAGGGTGGTCTGGGACGAATGTTTTACTGGAAGGTGGTGTGATGTGGGATGTCGATCACAACCTGACGATGTTGTTCGTGGTGGAGGTCTTGTGTTAAAGTTGGGACGCGTTGCTAGGGATCTGGGTGGCTGGCACCTCATGTGGTTTGGCTCCTGAGTAAGGGGAGGGAGCAGTGGAAATATATTCACTGTAACAGGTGTTGTTAAAGCTGTTTGTTTAAGAGCATTGGGATGCCAAAAAGTGATAAAGGTGGTTGGCCTGCACTGGAAAGAGTGTGACAACGAATGGAAAGTTGTGGCTTTTATTTAACAAATTGTGCTAGGTTGCTACAACACAGGTTGACCCCTGTGCAGATTGGATCACGGCTCTGCAGACCAGGTGAGCAGAACTCCACCAGGTACGCTGGAATCACATCAATTGAATTATTGCTCAGAAAGGAAGGTATTTTCGGAAATTGGTGAAAGTAAAAATAACATTTGAATTTCCAGACATGACGCAGGAAATGCAGCTATGAATAGAGATGAGGTAACTAAATGCCAATTGGTGGGTCGGGGGGATAGGAATACGAATCAAGGCTTTAGTCCTTGCGTGTGTGAGTAAATGTTCCACAGGATGGACAATGCAGAAGACAACACCGGCAGGGGCCATGATGGTGTCCGTCAAGCTGACCATGGACCCAAATTAACATCCGGCTGACGACGTAACTGCGGACCGCAGATCCTGGAACGACGACCCGAATGAGTCACTGAGCAGCAATGATGAGATCTCCGCGTCTGAAGAATGTTCTTCCATTTTTAATGTTGCCAATAACGATTTTCAAAATGATTTTGATTATACTGAAAAATTGAATTTGGATTCGGATGTGGACTTGCTTTGGTCTTCACGGACCCCGTCTAGTAATTCTCATGTCACTTATGTCTCACGAGCTCACAGCAGTTCAACCCTTGCTGTCCCAGCCCTGGATTTTGACTCTGCTCCGGACCCAAATGCATTGCTGGGCCCGCCTGCCAGGAAGCCTATTATCCTGGATCCCTACATGTCGCATGCAGACGCAAATGACGACTTAAAGGAAGTTTCTTTTTTTATTTTATGGAATGTAAGGCTCTGTCTGACTGTTGGCCGTCCAGGCCGCAGACCTAACTCACTCGATACTGACGGTGTGTATTCCCCAGACCACCAGCATGTACGAGGCCTTATGGACATGGACATCGATTAAGCACCAAAGATCTGCAAGGACCGCGTCTGAGAAGGGTGGGGGGAGCTAGTTCCGCAGGGGAGGTTGCTGGCCCTCTGGCGGAGCACAACCTCATCTGGACCAGACTCCTTCGTTGTGGATCTGACACGCTATTCGATCTTCACGTCTCTATGGTCTCACACTACATGCTCACCACGCTATGCCTCAATAACAAATTGTCACAACTACTATTATATAGGGAATGTAGATTTATACAAATCAGGAGACGACGATGGTTCACAAGAGAGCGGTACTCAATGACAAAGGACGGACTACAACCGAAACAGGCCCGGACAGGCCAGGCACGGAAATGTCAAAACGAAGGTTACTGACCTAGAAAATAATGTATAATCAGTTATGAGGATAGTTAGCTACACAATACGGAAAATTCAGTTCGATTCCGAAAACTTTGAAACTTTGACCTTTGTGACCTTCAGAGGTCAAAGGTCTAAGATTCTGAAATTTGTTGGAAAAGTTGTATTTCATGATGTATGTGATAATATAAGATCATGTACGACATTTCACCCTATCAGGAAGCGAACAATGTAATAAAACCATCAAAAATCGACTTTTCTAAATGTTGTGACCTTGTGACCTTGACCTTGGGGCGAAAATGAAAAATTGAGCTCCGTGGGGCTAGACACATGACATTCACCGAACCAAATATCGAAACCCCTGTCAGATTCCACCAAACCCCTCGGATAAGATGTAGCTTGAACTCGATTACCCCCTAAAAAGACATTTTGTGGACACCATGGGCACCAAAGCCCACAATGGGCGCAATATGCCCACTCGAGGCAGGACACAACGACATCATGATATTGTGGCGGGCACAAGGGGCAATAATTCCGCGCACCAGTGGGGGGCGCGAACGCCCAGGCGGGGACCGATGGCACATGCCCCGCCCTTCGACCGATCGGCCACGCCCGGGGACTAGGCGTGGCCTCGGTACATATATGCGGGCTCTAAGCTCGAGCCCGCTTAGTGCTGCAGTTCGAGCTTTTGAAATAAAGACTCTTTGGTTTTAACAAATGCGTTGTGGCCTACCTCTTTGTCAAACAAGTTGTGTGTGCCCAGCACCACACTTCACTGGTGACCCCGATTTGGTTTAGCCGTCGCTGACCACCGAACGCGCCATGGCCACCAACGCCATCGCAGTAAAACTCCCAGAGTTTTGGGAAGCACAAATCGACGTGTGGTTCGTGCAGGCCGAAGCTCAATTTCAGCTTCGAGGCATAACGGCGGACGAGACCCGTTACTACCACGTGGTCGCCGCCCTCGGGCCCGGCACTGCTGCCCGAGTCGTGTCCATCCTGCGGCACCCGCCGGCCGTCCACAAGTACGAGGCGCTCAAACGTCTCCTCATCGCCACGTTCGGCCTCACTGAGATCGAACGGGCCGACCGCCTCCTGGACCTTCCCTAACTCGGCGACACACGACCATCCGTGCGGATGGATTTTATGCTGTCGCTGCTGGGTGACCAAGCCCCGGATTTCTTATTCTGGGCGCTTTTCCTACGCCAGCTACCTCTACAGGTACGCCTCGCGCTGGCCGGTTCCAAAATAAGGGAACCCCGCGCCCTCGCCGTAGAGGCCAACAAGTTTTTCGTGGCCTGCGACACGCGGTCGAGTTACGGTGCTGCCGTCGTGGATCCCGGGGCAGAGGCTACAGCGTCCCTCGTGGCTGCTGCGGCGCCCCGCCCACCACCACCGCCGCCGAGAACACCGCGGCCGCCGCCGCCGCCCCCGCAATCCTGGTGCTATTACCACGCCAGGTTCAGCCACGAGGCTAAGAAGTGTTGCCCGCCATGCTCTTTTGACAAGTCGGGAAACGCCCGGGCCGGCGCTCGTTAGCGGCCCTGAGCGTCGGCCATTCCGGCAGCCTCCTGTTCATTACGGACACCTTGTCCGGGCGCCGTTTCCTCTGCGATACAGGAGCGCAGGTAAGCGTCCTACCCGCCTCCGCATCCGACAAGCGAACCGCGTGCCGGGGCCCCGCGTTGCTTGCCGCCAACGGTACACCCATACGCACATTCGGAAAGCGCTGCCTCTCCCTGCGGTTCGGAGGGCAGCGCTTTCAATGGTCGTTTGTGACCGCCAGCGTGCCAATGGCATTGCTTGGTGCGGACTTCCTATGTGCAAATGGGTTGTTGATCGACGTGAAGCGCAGACGGCTCGTCCAGGCTGAAACCTTTAGCTCGCTCGCTTGTTCGCTGAGCGGCTCGTTGAGCGGCTCACTGAGCGGCTCACTGAGCGGCTCACCGAGCGGCTTGCCAAGCGGCTTGCTGGAAGGTTCCATCCCGGTGAGTTTCGTTTGCACGCTTCCGGCAGCGGACGACTTTACCCGCCTCCTCGCCAGTTTCCCGGCCCTCACGCGGCCCACCTTCTCAGCGGTGGCCGTTAAACACGGGGTTGAGCACCACATCCCCACGGTCGGGCCGCCGGTCTATGCCTGGGCACGCCGACTCGAGCCCACGAAGCTCGCCGTCGCGAAAGCGGCGTTCGCCACGCTAGAGCGGCTGGGGATCGTACGGCGCTCCAACAGCGCTTGGGCTTCGCCGCTGCACATTGTGCCGAAGCACGGCGGGGGGATGGTGGCCGTGCGGGGACTACCGCCGGCTCAATGATGCCACCACCCCCCACCGCTACCCGGTCCCACACATCCAGGACTTTTCCGCCCGGTTGGCAAACACGACCGTGCTTTCTAAGGTGGACCTAATCCGGGGGTACCATCAGGTCCCCGTCCAACCTGACGACGTCCCGAAGACGGCGTCATCACCCCTTTCGGCTTCTTCAAATTCCTAAGGATGCCCTTCGGGTTGAAGAATGCGGACCAAGCGTTCCAGCGGCTTATGGATAGCGTCTTGCACGACTTACCTTTCCTGTTTGTCTACCTGGACGACATCCTAGTCGCGAGCGCGTCCCGGGAGGAGCACCTGCTCCACCTCCGCACGCTTTTCGAACGCCTGGGCCAGCATGGCCTAATCATCAACCCCGCCAAGTACCGTTTCGGCATTGCCACCATCGACTTCTTGGGGCACCGCATCACCGAGCACGGGGCCGTCCCTTTACCGGCCAAGGTGGAGGTGGTAAGGGATTTTCCGCGGCCACGCACGATCAAGGGGCTCCAGGAGTTCCTGGGCATGGTAAACTTTACCACTGCTTCGTGCCCCACGTCGCCCGGCTCCTCCGCCCCTTGCACGAGGCCCTTCGGGGCAAGCCGGGCAAAGGTGACATCGCATGGTCGGAGCCGATGGCCGTGGCGTTCGCGGGCGCAAAGCTGGCTCTGGCCGACGCCACCATGCTGGCGCACCCAGCGCCCGATCGCCCTCACCACCGACGAGTCAGACTTCGCGGTGGGCGCGGTGCACGAGCAATGGGTGCGTGGTGCTTGGCAACCGCTGGCGTTTTTTAGCCGGCAGCTTCGCCCGCATGAACGCCGGTAGAGCACCTTCGACCGCGAGTTGCTCGGGCTCCACCTGGCGGTCCGACACTTCCGCCATCTGCTGGAGGGCCGCCCGTTCACGGCCTTTGTTGACCACAAGCCCCTTGTGTTCGCGATAGCCAAGGTCGCTGAGCCATGGTCGGCACGGCAGCAGCGCCACCTCTCAGCCGTGTCCGAGTACACGACGGACATCCATCACGTGGCGGGTAAGGACAACCCGGTGGCGGATTGCCTTTCCCGGTCCGTCGTGCACGCGGTCCACCTCGGGGTCGACTATGCCCGGATGGCGGAGGCCCAGACCGCCGACCCCGGCGTCTAGGCCTTGCAGACCGCTGTCACGGGCCTCCGCGTCACAGAGGTGCCGTTCGACGCCGCGGGCACGGCCCTCCTATGCGACGTCTCCCTCGGCCGGCCTCGCCCCATCGTGCCCGCTGGCTGGCAGCGCCCAGTGTTCGACGCCATCCATGGCCTGTCCCACCCTGGCACAAAGGCATCCCAGAAACTCGTCGGGGCGAAGTTCGTCTGGCATGGCCTCAGGAAGGATGTCCGCGACTGGGCCAGGACGTGCCTCGTGTGCCAGCGCGCAAAGGTCCACCGCCACACCCAGGCCCCGTTGGCCCCGTTTGTGGTGCCCGAGCGTCGGTTCGACCACGTGCACGTCGACTTGGTGGGACCTCTGCCCCCCTCGCGAGGGTTCACCCACCTCCTCACCATGGTCGACCGCACCACACGGTGGCCGGAGGCCGTCCCATTGGCGGTGACATCTGCGGCGGAGGTGGCGCAAGCCTTTATCGCCACTTGGGTGGCCCGGTTCGGTGTCCCCTCAGACATCTCGTCCGACCACGGCCCCCAGTTCACCCCGGAGCTCTGGGCCGCGGTGGCGCAAGGGCTCGGGGTGAAACTACACCGCACCACGGCCTACCACCCCCAGGCCAATGGCTTGTGCGAGCGCTTTCATCGCTCCATGAAGGCCGCGCTCAGGGCCAGCCTCCACGACGGCGGCTAGGTCGACAGACTCCCCTGGGTCCTGCTGGGCCTCAGCACAGCGCCCAAGGATGACCTGCGCGCGTCCTCAGCGGAGCTGGTCTTCGGGCAACCACTGCGGGTACCGGGGGAATTTATCCCTGACTCCACGGCCCCTTGGTCCACGGTGCAACAGCGCTCCACCCTTCAGGAGACCGCCCGGAGGTTCGCCCCGGTGCCAACGGCACACCACGGTTGCCGCCTTCCCACGTCGCCCCGGAGCTTCGCACGGCAAAGTACGTGCGCATCCGGCACGACGCCCACCTGGCACCGCTACGGCCCCCGTACGACGGGCCCTTCCGCGTGCTGGAGACCGGGGACAAATTTTTCACGGTCAACATCGGCGGTGCCCCGGATCACATTTCCGTGGACCGCCTCAAGCCGGCCCACCTCGATCCGGACCACCCCCCGCCAGCAGCTCTGCCTCCGCGTCAAGGCCGCACCCCGGCGGTCGGACCCCCGGCACCCCCACCAGCAGCTCTGCCTCCGCGTCAAGGCCGCACCCTGGCGGTCGGACCCCCGGCACCCCCCAGCCCCGCTACCCCCCAGCCCTGCACCCATCGCCAGGGGGCGTTTCGGCCGGGTCATCCGGCTTCCCCGCAAACTCACCCTTCAGGTGCGTGGGAATTCTGGGGGGGGGGGGGCGCGTGTGGCGGGCACAAGGGGCAATAATTCCGCGCACCAGTGGGGGGCGCGAACGCCCAGGCGGGGACCGATGGCACATGCCCCGCCCTTCGACCGATCGGCCACGCCCGGGGAATAGGCGTGGCCTCGGTACATATATGCGGGCTCTAAGCTCGAGCCCGCTTCGTGCTGCAGTTCGAGCTTTCGAAATAAAGACTCTTTGGTTTTAACAAACGCGTTGTGGCCTACCTCTTTGGCAAGCAAGTTGTGTGTGCGCAGCACCACGCTTCAATATCATCCTCCCACCCAAGTTTCATCAAGATCAGATATCATCGGGTTGTTATGCTGCCGACAGACACACAAACACACAGACAGACGCACACACATTACGAATATAGTGGTCACTTGATAACTCATGAACCAAAAATCCAAGGGAAGAGAGGTTGGTTCAAACGTCTCCTCAAAATCGTACATTAACGAAGCTGCTCATGAATCAAAATGTCTGTTCGACCTCCGATTACAACGAACGGAATCGATTAACCGGCACAGGAGATGGACACGATATTTGTTGTATTCTGAAGTATGAAGGAGCAAGCCAAACACCGTAACTCCAAACAGCATAATCAGAGCGATCGTTTAATCCATTCAAACTCAAGCCAGCCACGTCCCGTTCTCTCCCTCTGCGTGATCACGTCATCACGTCATCCGTAGCACACGTGACACATTGTGTTCAAAATATATTGTAATAGACAATGAGACGAGACCCCACAATATTGCACGAGGGAAGCCGATCATGAGATCGACACAATCTTGTACGAGGGAACCAGATCAGGACATCGACGCGATTTTGTACGAGGGAACCAGATCAGGACATCGACACGATCTTGTACGAGGGAACCCTATCAGGATATCGACACAATCTTGTACGAGGGAACCATATCAGGACATCGACACGATCTTGTACGAGGGAACCCGATCAGGAGATCGACACGATCTTGTACGAGGAAACCCTATCAGGAGATCGACACGATCTTGTACGAGGGACCCTGTGATGAAATCGTCATCCAAGTTACGACACTGATGTTATTCGCCTCATGGCTGCTACGCGACCCTTTCTCGGTTCCTATATATATATCAGCGCGGACAGGCGATGTAGATCCATCACCGCGATGTAACTCTAGCGATGTAACTCTAGAGCTTCTCTGGGCTTCCATAGAAAGGTAACGATTCTGCTATATGTATCAAAGCTTTTATAGTCATACCACCTGTCCGCACCTGTATTCACCTGTATGTAATATTAATACAATGTTTATTGGTTTCTCTCTAGATGCTGCTGAGAACGAATTACGATTAAACCTACCTACCTTATGGGTTGCTGTTGTATCTTGATTTTCACAACACTTAATCGTAATTCCTCTCCTGACATCGCTCCTGCACTGCTCGCCTCGGAGAAGAATGCCCAGCGGAGGACCCGTCGAGCTAGCTCCAGCAACGGAGCTCCGACTACTCTCGCTGCCGGCCTGCCTCGAAAGATGGGACGTCGCAAGCCTTTTCGCGGGACCGCGTCGTCAAAGCGCGACCTGCTCTCCTGAGACCCGAACGCCAGAGCAGGTGTGACGGACTCCGGCAGGATGCCTGGAGAACGATGCTACTGGGCAACATCCTGCGGCCAAAACCCCGTCGGAACGACGGACCCGCTTGGAGCCGCCGGCCTACCCGGCCTACCCTACCCGGCCTACCCTACCCGGAGGAGGCGATTCCACCGAGTAGCGAGTGGTCGGAGTGTTTCGGCCCGCGCGGTGGAGGCGATTCCACCGAGCAGCGAGTGGTCGGAGTGTGCCGGCCGTGTGGAGCCATGGCCGACATGGGAGTCGTGATCACTCGCATGGGAATCTCATCTCGGGCCGAGGCACGCAAATCTAGGATGATTCTCTCGGATGGAGCCGTTAGCGTTTCGAGCAACCGAGGCTAGACTCGTACCTTCGGCGCCAAGCGGGTCCGTCGTTCCGACGGGGTTGCGGCCCAGGACATTTCCCAGTGGCCTCCTTCAGCAGGCGCCTTGCCGGAGTCCGTCACGCCTGCTCCGGCGTCCGGGCCCCAGGAGAGCAGTTCGCGCTTTGACGGCGCGGTTCCGCAAAATGCTTGCGCTTCCGGTCCCGTCGAGGTAGACCGGCAGCGAGAGTCGTCGGAGCTCCGTGGCTGGAGCTGGCTCGATGGGCTCTCAGCTGGTCATTCTTCTCCGAGGTGGGCCGCGCAGGAGCATGGAGAATGTCGGGAAACGCTCGTCTGAGATCAGCGTTCATCCGGCCATCGCCAGACTCGTGTCCCACCATTCCCGAAGATCTTGATTGAGATTAAGTGTTGTGGAAATCAACCAGATTCACAACGTGTTCCATATGTATGGTTTAATCTCAATCAGATCTGTACATCATCCTGTAAAGTACATCAAGCAACATACATGTCAGGATCTAGGCATCATATGAGAAGATTGAATATATCAGTCAATGCAAGCAAACCTAGAATATAGGCGGGTACGTACCATTCAATTCTACATGGCATTGTATAATGATGTCGCAGGAGTGGCCTCGAGTCGCGGACGTCCGAGGTCTTATAGACACCGCCCAGCGGTTTAAGGGAGCACCAAACCTGGGTTCAACTTTGGTACAATTTCACCACACAGTGTCAAAACCTTTTTGGTTTTCAACATACACATTTCTATCTTAATTATTAAAACATAAAGAATCCTTAGGAATGCCTTCACTCTCTCCTCCATTTATTTACAAATAAAAACTAACTAAAGTCAATAACACCAACATCATCAACTATATGACCTTTGTCTTCTTCATGTAAATCTCCTCGCTGAACTCATCTCAACCATTTTTAAAATCATTATCTTAGTAAGAGTCGTTAATTCTTTATTTTCCTCTTCGGTGCGTTGAGATTGATTTATTTGCTGTAATACACTCAATCTTTTACGAATCTCACTGATTTCCATCTTTTTCCTCCCTCTCTCTTTGCTCCCTTTCCTCCCTCTCCTCCTTTTCCTTTTTCTCTCTTTCCTCCTTCTCCTTTTTCTCCCTTTCATCCTTCTCCTTTTCTTCCTTTCATCCTTCTCCTTTTTCTCCCTCTCCTCCTTCTCCTTTTTCTCCCTTTCCTCCCTCTCCTCCTTCTCCTTTTTCTCCCTCTCCTCCTTCTCCTTTGTCTCCCTTTCCTCCTTCTCCTCCTTCTCTCTTTCCTCCTTCTCTTCTTCAACTCCTTCCCTTACTACCCTTGAATTTGAACCCCAAAGAATATTATACATATACTCATCTGCATTTTGAGATATTCTTGTATCAATAATTATTTTTCTCATAATAGGATACCAATAAGATTTGTTGATGATTTCTAAAAGAGTTTTATATTTCATAACTTTGAGAAGTTCATTTTTATTTAATATTTTAAACAAGTCTCTATTTGTGGGTTTAGCAATATCAGTATAAGGCCAGTTCTTTATGACAAAATGCCCATGTATATGCTCCAAATCATAAGGTATGTAATACCGAGCATCCTTTTCTTGTAGGTATCCTTGAATACAAAAATTATAATTCTCTTGTAGTCTTCTTCCTGCCATTTATGTATCAGAAATATATGTGAGATTAATATTATGACAGGTAATACCACCCCATCTTACCACTACCAAATCGGTTTGTATTCCTCGGCTTTCTATCCTTATCTCATTACCTTCCTTCTTTGTCATGCTAACCATCGCTATACTATCATATATTTTTCTTTTCTTAAAATCATGTATTTGTTGTTTACTAATTGTACTTCCACATAAATCCTTATCCTCGCCAAGCGGATAATATTCTTCTTTACGAGACTGATTCAAATCATGTAGGTCTTCTAAGTTTATTGAAAAATACCAATTATACCCTAAATCAGGCATATCATACCCCCATTTATTAATTCGCATATGAACTATATGTCCTTCTTTATAAAATTCAATTGTAAGCAGGTAGTTAAATTCAATGAGGAAAGGTGTATGGTCAGTATAACCAGGTGTTGTGGTTGTAAATTTTACTTGTTTAACAAAACGTGCTGTTTTCTTTAAAAATATATATTGTGATAAATCACTGAATCTAATTAAGTCATTCGCATCTGTAGGGTTTGGATAATTGATTAATTTATAAGTATTCTTCATATTAATATTTTTACTTATACTATATTTTTGTCGTTCAGCCTGTGCCTTTGTATAATAATTTGATAAATCAATATCCTGAGAGGATTCCACAAAGATAGAACCATCTTTTCCAACATAAGTCATTTATATTAGATTAAAAATGATATCATAAAAAATTTCATTATTGTTGAGTTGAAATAATACATATAAACATAATTGACCACAACATTTAGAATTAATTTCTTGAACTTGAAATGTTTGATAAACACCATTCTGTAAGAATAGTATTATTTCAACAGGTGGTGGCATACCATAACTATCAAAATAATATTTATCCTGACTATTATGAATACAAACCCAATGAGAACCATTCTGTGTGTCTAAATTCATAATAATATTCTTTGTATTCTTATTTATATGTATTAATTAATCTCTCATACAAATAACCACATTATCAATTTTTAGTGTTTTACAATACTTAGCTAGTTCTATATTTGACGTTGTATTCTTTCCAAATTGTTTAAACCATTTATCCATTTATTTATGAGAAAGATACAATCCATTACCCCGTTTAGTTAGTTTAACACCCGCTTGAGCGATAGAGGCAAGCATATCTCCAACCAACAATCTAGCTTTTTCAGGTAGACTTTCAAGTTTTTGAGCAAAATCTACAATTACACCACTTCCACTAATTTGTTTCTCCAACTTCTTGTAATGTCTTTCCAATTCTTTTTGAGCTTTTAGTTGTGCCTTCCTTTCGTTAGCAGTTTTTACCGCTGCTGAAATACCACCAGTCAATGCTCCCGCCGCACCTAAACCAGCAAATAAAGGAATTAGAAACAGGAGAAATCCTCCTCTTGACTCGTCTATTGAATATTTCTTTAACATAGGTTTTGTCATTTTAATTTTAAGTGAACCAGTATCATTTAGTATCATTTTTGTTGAATTTTGTAAGTGATTCTTCACCATTGGGAGATAGGGCCAAAAACGATACATGGCAGGACACCTCAAAAAGTTATGGATGGATTTGGATGAAACTTGGACAGGTTATGTATGTGACAAATAAGAATATATTCCATTTTGGTGAAGATCTGAATATGGATTCGGATATGAGATTTATATAATTTTTTAAGTGATTCTTCACCACTGAGTGACTTGGCCAACCAGGCGGAGGTATGCTCTCGACTGAGTGCCGTTCTTGTTTCAGTCTGTCATGATTCATTAATTAATTCCGTCATCATCTATCTATAATTCCAGTAATCTCTGTGTGTGTGTGTGTGTGTGTATGTCTGTGTGTCTGTGTGTTTGTCTGTGACCGCTGTTTCTCGACAACCACGGGTCCGATATACTTGAAACTTGCCAGGTATATTGCTGGGGACCTGAGGATGTGCCTTTTCAAGGTTTCATATTAATCGGAGAAGTAGTTACCGAGCTATGTCCAAAAAACGATTCAACCAATCAGAGAGCAGCGAGCTATCACGTGTGCCGAACGTGGCGAGCAGACGCTGCCTCGGACGGCACATTTGAGAGCGTATTCATTTATTTGACGTTGCAATCTGTGTTGATTGTTGTAAGGTACGATCGATTGTAGTACACGTTTATAATAACTCTGCCGATACAGGCCCGATTAACTGCAGCGCCATCCGAGCTGCGGCGTCGGGACGATACATTCATTGTACGGTCACATCACGCACTTACGGGCACGCCCATGGGCCCATGGGCACGCCCATGCATGCATGGGCGAAGACTTTTTTTTTTTTTTTTGGCAAGGAACGGGCACCCACGTACGGGCACGTCCTAGTCTCTCTATAATGCAAGCAATCTCTGTGTGTCTGTGTGTCTGTCTGTGTGTATGTCTGTGACCGCTGTTTCTCGACAACCCCTGGTCTGATCTAAGTGAAACTTGCCAGGTATATTGCTGGGGACCTGAGGATGTGCCTTTTCAAGGTTTGCTATTAATCGGACAAGTGGTTACCAAGTTATGGCCATTTATTTAGCAAACACATACGTTTTGTACGTGAACGAAGGAACAGCGAAGGACGAGAGCGAAGGAATGGCGAAGGACGAGAGCGAAGACCAAAGGAACGATAAAAGTTTTAATTTTTCTTTGCACGTACGGTCAAGCTACAGCGAAGGAACCACGTGTGTGTTTGTTGTTCCCTTCTCTTTGTGCTTTTCCTTGCGATGAAATTGCAAAATGGCAAAATATGTTGGCGCTAATTGAAGAATTGGCCATGAAAACTAATTTGCGATTAATCGTAACTGCGATATGCGAACTTCCGGACAGTGAGGCCTTATTTTTGGTACGTACGTCAACGTACATATGTCCACGTACTTACCTCCCCGCACGTACGGGCACGCACTAGTACTGATATGATTTGCTTATTGTATCGTTTTGCATTCTTTGAAGTAAATTGATTGTATTTCATTTTGTTTGCTTGACATTTTTCGAATCAGGTTGCAAGCTCCCCTGAGCTGCATTGTGGCAGTCCAAACTCTGGAGCCTCCACTGCTTGCATAAAAACAAAAGTTCAAGTTCCCCAAAACCGCTCGGTCAGCTTGCGGGGATAGGACCTAGGGGCGCTGAATATGCCGAGGGCCATGGAGCCGAATTTATTAAATTCTTAAGTGATCTCACTGTTAAACCAGATATCATATATGTCCAATGCACCTGGTTAAAAGGTCATATCCAATTTAGGATTCCTGATTACACTTTCATTTGCAAGGATATATCTAGTGGGGTAGGAGGTGGATGTGGGGTGTTTGTCAGGTTTGGTATTTCTCACAGCGTAACTGACTGATGATTCAATATGTTGAATTGGAATGCAATGTGATCGCAATTCCCTGCTCGAGGGAGACCTTCACCATTGTTAATTTCTACAAGCCTTGCGAGCCACTGAACCCCGATTCTCCACAGGAGGTTTTACGCAGGTGTGAAGGGCCAACCCTCTGGTACAGTGCTTTTAACAGTCACAACACCCTTCGGGGTTCCAAATGTATGGACAGCAATGGGGTTTGTATTGAGAAGATAATTCATGAGTTTGATTTGGTGCTTTTAAATGATGGTAGCGGGACATTTGTGAATTCATCCTCTGAGCAGTCCTCTACCCTCAATCTCACCTATGTCTCCGCTTCTCTAGCAGCAAGGTGTGAATGATAGGTCCTTCCGGACAGCTTGGGTAGCGGCCACCTGCCAGTGGTCACCCAATTCAAATTGGAAAGGGAAGAAGACGATATGGATGGACCCCCTCATGGAATCTTTCCCAGGCTAAATGGGCAAATTTCCCAAAGCGTTGCTCCGAGGTAGTCAAATCTGAGCTCACTCACGAGAATATTGACACCTTAATATTCTTTAAACCGCTTTGTGCACTGCTTTGTTTCCAATTCAACACTCAATGATCGGGGACACCTTATTTCTGATTTTCCATCTCGTACAGACTCTGATATTCTTGTTCCAGTTATCACTACAGAGGGTTGCCAGAATTATTCGTATTTTGGATGCCTCAAAAGCGACTGGTCCTGATGGAATCCCTGTGACTGTGTTGAAGATGTGTTGTCCCAAACTGTCACCGATTCTTGACAAGCCATTCAACATGTGTTGTCTGCTTCAGTGTTTCCTTCATCATAGAAAGTGGATTCTTTTGTCCATGTTTTCAAGGGTGCCGGTGAGCATTCTGAACCAATTAACTATTGCCCCATCAGCATGCTTCCTGTAATAAGGTATTTGAATGCTTCATCAATGAACAACATCTCAGCCATCTGGAGGACAATGAACTTCTCACTGACTGCCAGTTTGGCTTTCACTATTCTCGCTCTACTGGTGATCTGCTATCCTTAATTACGGCTCATCTCAACAAGGCATTAGAGCTCAAGGGTGAAGCTCGATTAGTTGCATTGGATCTCTCAAAAGCCTTTGATAAAGTTTGGCACAAGGGGCTGCTCCACAAGTTTCAGTCATATGGTGCATCTGGAGTGATGCATTCAATCATCTCAGCTTTCCTTACAAATCACAAGATTAAGGTTGTACTTGAGGGTCAATCTTCTCCTCCTTGCTCCATCAATTCTGGTGTTCCACAGGATTCTGTCCTTGGTCACACATTTTTCCTTGTTTATATCAATGATCTTCCTGATAATGTTTTATCTCAGCTAGCCATGTATGCTGATGATTCCTCACTCTGCTGTACATCTGCTGATTCACTGAATGCCACACGTAATGAGGTTGGTGTTTCTCTGGACAATAATTGAGAGAATGTGTTGAAATGGGGGCACGACTGGCTGGTAACCTTCAATGCAAAGAAAACTAAACTGTTGTCCATATCTAGCTCCAGAAACAGGTATTTCCCTTCGGTGCACATGGGGTCTTCAACCTTAACAGATTCATTGGAGCTTCGGCTTCTTGGGCTTGACATGTCTTCTCACCTCCGTTGGGATAAGTACATTTCTGGTATTGCCAAGAGTGCTTCCAAGTGAGTTGGTTGTTTTTATCGAGCACAGAGGTATTTACCTCCTGAGGCTGTTTTGTACCTGTAGAAGGCAACTATACGTCCCCTCATGGAGTACTGTTGGCAGTGGCGTATCGAAGGGGGGAGGGGGGATGGGGGGAGCTATTTTAAAATTCCCCCCCGGGCCCCCAATGGAGGGGGGCCCCCAAATGGATCTCAGGATCTGTATTTTTTTTAATTAAACAAAAAATAAAGGGAGGTCTGGGAGGCCCACTCAAAATACCCTGATGTGAATGAAAACATTTTTTTAAATTCAATAATCGTATCTGGGATCGGGACCTTCTGCACTCTCCTTGTGGGAGCCCAAAACCTTATTTTTTGGCCCAAAACCAAATGTGGCAAGCTGGAGCACCAGCCTGCCACTTATCTTTACTTGATAGGCTCCAGAAACGCATTGTCAACTTGGTTGGTGTGGAGATGTGCGCAGCTCTTCAACCACGCTCTCACCGTAGGTCGATTGCCACTTGGTTTGTTCTGCAGATATTTTCATGGCAAATGTTCTGTTGGACTTTCTGACTTGTTTCCTCCCATTCGAGTGTTTGGATGTAAGACTCGGTTTGCCATCTCCGCACTCACATACACTATAGCCGATCCAAGATGCAGAACGAAGGGCGATGCAGATAGTTTTATCCTTCGTGCTGTCTCACTCTGGAATTCACTACCTGCAACATGCTTCCCATTATCCTACGATCTACATGGTTTTAAGAGGAATGTCAGTTCATACTTCCGACATATTTGAGGTTCAATTGCATTTTACCCAACCTCTGCTACTTCCTGTGTCTCTTGTTATTGTGTCTTCCTGTGTCTCAATATGTTTTCTTGTTATTATATATTTTTATTTTGTATTGCTTTATCTGTATCTTTTTCTAACCTTCTCTAAGCCCCTTCCCTACAGTGGCTGTATGCCTTGTCTGGGATGATATCCATTAAAATATATACATATGTGTTGATATAAATTAAAATGAACTTTTTCAATGCCATATACCACATTGCTCATTAGTGGGCGGCTTAGCCCAAATATTCAAAAGAATTGTGCATTTTGTGAAACAAGCACCAAATTTGGCACAAATGTACATTAATATGTTGCGAACATTTTCAGATATTGGGCCACTTGAAATTCCGTAATTTTTTTTTTCAAATTTTTTCAAATTTCGTAATTTCAAATTTTTCGGGTGACACCGTCACAATTTCGGTCTTCGAGGCCGGCCGATAGGCAAAGTGTGACCGGAAGGGACGAGGTTCTCCTGACCACGTGGCCCTCGATCTGGGAAGCGAGAGGCGTTCCATTAGTGGACGCGCCCCTCACGCCCGACTTTTGGGCGGCCCCGGCAGGCCGTTTGTTTTGACGTTCCGTGACAGGCCCCGCACCCCCACCTCCGGGCCGACTGGAAGCTTGTGCTGAGTACATCATACCTGAACAACTCAGTGAGGCAGAACACAGCAGTGCACACCAGGGTGACCCCTTCAGTGCATAAACCAATTAACCTGTCCACTGCAGGGCATATAGAAATGAAGTTATTTTCTGCATATAATAATAATATAAGTTCAGTTCTATATAACAATTTCTGTTATCACCACTACCACTACAACTACCACTACTACAAGCTTTGTCTGGAATTTTGTGGACTAACAGACAAACAGACATACAGACAAGCTGGGATCAAAACATTACCTCCTTCCACCATTGAGTGTAGAGGTAAACATCATGGAAATTATATCATGCCCTAGATTTAATTCATGCTTACCCGTGTATTTGCTTCACTGGTTCACAAGGTCTTTTGCATACATGTAATTCAGACTCTCGTCTTCATTGCTGACCACACAATGTTCGCAACATATTAATGTACATTTGTGCCAAATTTGGTGCTTTTATCACAAAATGCACAATTCTTTTGAATATTTGGGCTAAGCCGCCCCACTATATCAGCCGGCCTCGAAGACCGAAATTGTGACGGTGTCACCCGAAAAATTTGAAATTACGAAATTTGAAAAAATTTGAAAAAAAAAATTACGGAATTTCAAGTGGCCCAATATCTGAAAATGTTCGCAACATATTAATGTACATTTGTGCCAAATTGGTGCTTGTATCACAAAATGCACAACAGGTTTGCTATGCTGCTACACTACATGGGTCTATCCCTCTTTGTAAAAGTTTTGTCGGTCAGACAATTTAAGTCCCCTGGTGAAATGATGAATGTAAGCAGGCCATCTGGGCCAGGAGGGCCACCTTCAAAAGAGTAAGAAAAATCTCTGCTGCCCCAAGATGCTATCGAGTTGAAAAGGAGAAGAGCTCAAGCCCAGCGGGTAATTAAACGTGCCAAGACAGCTTCTTGGCGTTCCTTCTGCTCATCTATCAGGACGCCTCTCTCCGCTCTGTCCGGAGAAGGGCGAAAGCATGTATGGAAGCAAAAGTGGAGGGAGATCCATCCCCCAACTTGTCTGTGACGAGTTAGTCCACTCGAACTGGGACAAGGCCTTGGAGTCCATTTTTCCAATCTAGTAGGAGACATGCTATTTGACTCGGAGTCCAATGAGGATAAGTCTCATTTCGCCATCCAGCAAAAAGCCATTCTCAGTGATGTTGGTCCTGCTAGCTCCCCACTTAACCAGGACTTCTCGCTGTGAGAACTCAAGCAAGCCATCTCAAGGTCCAAGAATAGTGCTCCTGCCCCCGAATCCCCAACTCATTCAATGTTCAAGCACATGTAAAATAGGGTCTTGGATGTCTGTTATTGTGCTCATCCATAAGGTTTGGTCTTCAGGAATTCTCCCCAGTCCCTGGAAGCATTCCACTTTCAAACCCCATTCTCAAACCAGGTAAAGATCCCACACATCCATCCTCATACCGTACAAAAGCACACATTTGTTATCAGCAAACTAATGGAGACTATGGTGAACAAACGGCTGATTTTCTTCTTGGAAAAAAACAACATGCTGCATCGGTACCACAGTGGATTCAGGAGGAGTCGCTCCTCCACAGGCCATATAGCTTCACTGTCCAATGATATCAGGAAATATCTCACCGATCACAAGTCGTGTTGGGAGTGCTCCTTGACATCCACAAGGACAATGAGACACTCTGGAGGGAAGGTCTTCTGGACAAGTCACTAATGAGGTATCAAGGGCAGAATCTACTGGTGGATCCGGGACTTTCTGTCTGGCAGATCCTTTCAAGTGTGAGTTGGGGTAGTCCCGTCCTCCGTATTTCTCATAGATAATGGCATCCCCCAGGGTAGTCTTTTTACATAATGATCAATGATGTTGCCTTTTCTTCAGAATGTCTGTGCAGTTTTTTTTTGTTTTTTTTGTATACTGAATCGAGGCTCGTGAAAGAGCTGAAAGTCTCTGTTTGCAAACGGCATTGCAATATGGGCCCAGGGCAGGAATCTCACTTACACAGCCAAATCAATCCAGGCTGACATTTTCAGGATCAAGCAATGGACCAAAAAATGGGGCTTCGTTATTTCTGGTTCCAAGTGCAAATTTTGTAATTTTCACCCGCAAGAGGAAGGTAGAAGATGTCATGATAACAATTACCATCAACCTTCGACTATAACGTGCACTTTTTTTTAACCCAAACATCTTTTTAAAGTTAGAGGTGCGTACAAAACATAGGTCTGATTTTTTGTAAGATTTTTTCAGATTGAAACGATACCAAAAGCCAAAATCCTTCTGGGAGAATGTCCTGTGGACAGATGAGAGCAAATTAGAGGTTTTGGGGAAAGCACATCATCTCCATTTTTACAGAAAACAAAATGAAGCCTTCAAAGAAAAGAACACCTTCCCTACAGTCAAACATGGAGGAGGTTCTGTGCTGCCTCTGGCACGAGGTGCCTTTAATGTGTGCCTGGAATCGTGAAATCAGGGGATTACCAAGACATTTTGGAGTGCAATGTTCAACCCAGTGTCAGAAAGCTGGGTCTCCGTCAAAGGTCATGGGTCTTGCAGCAGGACAATGACCCCAACACACTTCAAAAAGTACCCTGGAATGGTTCAAGACAAAACGCTGGACTGTTCTGAAGTGGCCAGCAATGAGTCCAGATCTAAATCCCATTGAACACCTGTGGGAAGATCTGAAAACAGCAGTTGGAAGAAGGCACCCTTCAGATCTTGGAGAACTGGAGCAGTTTGCACAAGAACAGTTGTGTGTCTTCTACACACTCGCTCTGTACATGTCAAATTATGTACTCCACTACCTGGATGTGTTTGTTGTACTCTCGCCCTGTACACTTCGAATCAGGTACTCTCATCACCTTTGCTCTCTCATTACACCTCATTTTCCTGCGGTTTCTGCAATATGTTTTAAGGATAAATCGATCCTGTCTGATTGGTGATTATTCAGATTCATGGGGAGAATGAATATATATTGTTAAATAATGTCTATTTTGGGCACAAAGAAAGATCTTGATGAGAAAACGGGAACACGTGGTTCGGGTCATCCCGCTCTATGGAAAAAATTGCTTTTAATGGATTCATAATTAATTTTATGAAATGCCTCAAAAAAAAATTGTCACAACTACTATTATATAGGGAATGTAGATTTATACAAATCAGGAGACGACGATGGTTCACAAGAGAGCGGTACTCAATGACAAAGGACGGACTACAACCGAAACAGGCCCGGACAGGCCAGGCACGGAAATGTCAAAACGAAGGTTACTGACCTAGAAAATAATGTATAATTGTGGGGCTTCAGGCCCCCCCCTCCCCACTTTGTGCCCCCCCCCCTTTGTGTTCTTATTATTGTTTGACCTATTACCAAGTATGACCAACTATATGCTTTGTTTTAATTGATTGCTGTATCCTTTTAATACTATTATTCATTTTTATCCTTATAAGGAATTATCCCTTACTCTGTGAAAGAAACCAGCAGTATCTTTCTAGCCTCTATCAGAATTTTGGTATGTGGGACCTGAGATCCTCCTCCCAGTATTATGCTAATAATGTTGCAAAATTAACAAAATATAACCAATTTATATGTGTTGCTTTGCTTAAACTTTATATTTCCTGTTAAGAAGTTAAGTTACTGTGCTGGCATATTCTCTTTATTGTTCCTGCTCTAACTGTGGCTCTATTGTATAAAGTTACTAGCCGTTACCACTCAATCAGATCTATACCGACACTTTTACGATCGGCTATCCTTATCTTCATGTGCTTTTCCTGACCTTCAACCAATGTTTATCCAAACTACGGACATGTGTTCATCTGGGCATAAGCCTGGCATGGTCTTCAGTTAAAACCCTTTCTTCCTTACTGAACAAAGGGTGAGATCAAAGAGTGAGCCGCTGAGTCACCCTTTATCTTTCAATTGTGATCGCTATATAAAGCAAAACCCTGTTCAGCTTTTTCGGAGCATCTTGTTGGAACGTTGGTCTTTGGAGCTTCTGTCCGACGTGTTTTGCTCTCCACAAGCTTGTGTGTGTTTGACGAATCAAATAAATATATCAGTTGGTCCTTCTCTCAGTCATGAGTCTTGAGTCCTAAGTCAACGGATCCCGTCAAATGGCGAGCCAGGCAGGAGTCAGCTCGGGCAGACTCGGAACGCGGCTCCAGGTGCGAGTGAGTGGAAAAAAACACCAGCTGGTTTGATTGGTCTGGGTGAGGTGAGCCTTGGGTTTATTTTGTTATAGACTGGGATTTTAGACTAAATTGGAAACCACTCTGTCGCAGAGGTGCCGTCTGCCCGTTCCCTGCTCGAGCCCGATCCTCGAACAAAATTTAAGAACGAGCCATTTTGGGGCTCCGGAGCAACTGACTGTTTATGGATTCGTCGGGGTAACGTTACGGGGGAGTAAGGTGCCCCAAGAAGGCGCCGAGGATAGGGAATAGATTTGTTTCGTAAGGTCCAGTTAGCATACGGAGGGAAGAGTGAGATGATGCGGGCGGGCCTCTTTAAGAGTTAGGTTAGAGAGCTGAGATGAGGCGGGCGAGCCTCTCGGAGTTAGGTTAGAAATCTGTGAAGGCAGGGTGAGCCTCTCAGAAATATCCCAGCATTTTTATTGGAAAATCTTTTGTTGGTGGAGGGAGGCGGCTGTGAGGCGGGCGAGCCTCTCGATGGCCTGAGGAAGCAGGCAAACTAATTGCAGGATACTGCAGGACAAGGCGATTAAGGGAGTAGGTAAGCGAGTCAGCGAGCGACCAATGTCGCTCGTTGAAAATCAAGACCTGTGGAAGGGTTAGGTAGATCAAGCCCCTACCCTCCAAGCCCTAAGCTCTGTCCCAGGGCTTCAGGCAACACCCCCCCCCCCTGCGCAGCGAGCCCCCCCCCCCTGCACCCCACCCCCTGCCTCACCCTTCTCACCCCAACTCACCCCGTCCCAAAATCCCTTTTCCTTTGAATGAAGTGAGACGTATATGAATGAATGGGGATTGTTGCACAAGATGTTGAAATATTGCCTAGGTTGGCAGGGGAGCGGCAGTTGGGAGGTGCATGGTTGGAGTCGGTCCGGTGTTCGTGCGACGCCTGGGAGACTCACTGGTATATGTGAATGAATGCATGGATGTATATTGCAGTGTTGGGATTTGTGTGGAGGCACGAGGGTGCGCGCCGGGACGGGGGGGGGGGGGGGCGGCGTGGCGTCGTCGCGTTGAGTTGGTTGCGCCAGGTCGATCGGCGATCTCTGAATTTAAATCGGATTTTTGTCGTGTGTATTCGTCATTGACGTGTGTGTTTGGCCGATTTATCTGTCTGCATGAAATATGCAAAGGAGATGGGTTTCGGTGTGAAGTTTGGGTAAATCGGTTGCTTGCGGTGCGGGAATCCATGCCGGGAATGTCGATTTTAGCGTCTATCCGAGGGTACGAGCCTGTGGTTTCTGCCGTGCGGCTCCGTGGAAGTTTGGGTATAGAGTTATTGCGCATTCGGGTGGGAGCCGAGCAAGCCGTGAGTCACGTGTGCGCTGTATGGGGGGCCCTAGGTTTGGGGCGGTGGGAGTCAATGAGTTGTTGTTGAGAGGGATTAAAGTGGCATGCTGTCATGGTGTGGAATGATGTTATGGTGTGGACTGCTGTCAGAGGTGCGAAATACACACCTTTGATCTGGCGGGGAGGTATTTTGGTAACCTACTTCCGTGAGTTTCATTGGATGGGAAATGCGAGCCCTGCCGGAATTTGGAATTCGTTGAATTAAAATTCAGAACATGGGATTTGCTCAGAGTGCCGGCGATAACTTGCCTACGCTCAGAGGGGATGTGTCCCGCACAGGAGAAGAACCCTGCTATGAGGTTGCTCGGAGGATGTGTGCCCAAATGCATTGTGGGCCATTGCGACTTTGTTGGATGTCGAACGTTCGTGTCAGACGTTCGTGTGTTTCATGCAGTGTGCTGTGCGCCATGTCAGTATAGTGGGCGTCTTGCGGTGCGGGAATCCATGCCGGGAATGTTGATTTTAGCGTCTATCCGAGGGTACGAGCCTGTGGTTTCTGCCGTGCAGCAGACGTTCGTGTCAGACATTCGTGTCAGACGTTCGTGTCAGACGTTCGTGTGTTTCATGCAGTGTGCTGTGCGCCATGTCAGTATAGTGGGCGTCTGTGACATGCCATGCAATGTCATAAGGAATACGTTGTTTAAGATGGAATTATAAGGGGGAATGCTGAATAAACGTTGATGTAACGTGGAGTATATAAATTGAGGCCATTGACGTGTGTTGGTCGAATGGAGGATTTCAGGACAGTAATGAATTTCCGGTGCCGACCGGAAACCTTATCTACAGTAAAGGAGGTACAGTGTGGATGATGAGATTCAGAGAGATCTCCGAATGAGGTAGATGAGGTTGTCTAGAGCAGATGAAATAGAGAATAGCAGTTGCAAGATCAAGGTACGGATGGGATGCGGAATGGCAGCTGGGACGTAAGGTGCATCGGTACATCTCATCTGTGTTGATCAATGCGCCGGACAACGGGTTTGCTGGCGAGCGATGGTGGTAAGGTTTAGTTATCAAAATGCATGTGGTTCTAAGGGCAGATTATGCGGGACAAGCTGCCTCACAGGCAGATGGGGGAAACATTGGAGACGTGGTGGTTTGGAAAAGATAATGTGGTAGAACGCTCATCCATGGAAGGAGAACGGTCGGGGTTTGATGTGGTTCACGCCGGGCGAATGATGGGTGTTTCGTTTTGTGGATGGGGTGCGTAATATGCATCTTGGGGATGCGTCGGGGCGAAGGGACTCAGAAAGAGATAAAAGAGGGACTTATAGTGACGATGAGGGAATGTCAGATGGTACATGAGGGGTTGACAAAGAGGTTGGACGAGGTGACAGAAGCAATGGAGACGAAAGAACGGGAGGTAAGGACGCACATAGAGACGACTAAGGTAACATTAGAGGAAGAAATTGGGGGGGGCACATGGAAGCGCGTGAGGGGGAGTGTTACAGGGGATGTAACGGAAGAATGCACACCTGTGGTGAGTGTTACGGAGGGTGTAACGGGAGAGTGTGCGCAAGAGGATGTGCGGAAAAGGTATGTAACAGAGGAGTGCATGATTACAGAGTGTGCTGTCAAGAGTAAGGGTGAATGCGCGACCGAGCGTGGTGGTGAGAGTAGTGAGAGTGACACGGAGCACGAGTTGGTTGTGGCAGGTGCGAGAGGATGTACACCTGGAATGAAAGGATGCACACCTGGAATGGTCGAGCGTGTGTGGGAATGCACGCTTGAGTTGGTAGTAGAGCACGTGATTGGGTGTGCGGAGGAGTTGTCACAGAGGAGTGGGCGCGAGGAGATGTGTTGACGAAGTGTGCGAACGACGAGCGTGTGCCAAGGTGTGCTGTGGTCAGGTGTGTAACGAAGCCTGGGAGCGGAATGAGTATACCTGGGAGGATATTGTTCCAGGCACGGAGATGGTAGAGCATGCCTCCCAAGACAGGCTGTGGGGTTTTGGCGGGAGTTCCTGGATGGACCGGTTGGTTGTTGGTCTGGTACATACATCGGGTGGTTGCATTTGTAATGCCTAATGGAGTCTCACTGATTGCCGTTTACCAAGCTGTTAAACGACAGGCTGGGTTATATTGTTGGTTAAAACTGAAATTGTGTACGTAATTAGTGGACAGAAAAATATTGTTGGTACCCTCTTGTTGGTATTGCTGGTCACCGGTCCGGGTGTGTGCCCAGGTGTATTGTGGGTTATCTACGTAGACGGGTAGACGGGTATATGAGTAGACGGGCAGCGGAGTTCTGACCGTATTGGATAATTGAGGTTTGGTGATTATTGGTGATTATTGAGGGTGAACCATAGAGGAGGCCGTTGCAGTAGTCCAGACGGGAGATGATGAAGGCGTGGTTGAGGGTTTCTGCAGCCATGGAGGAGAGGGATGGACGGAGACGGGCGAGGTTTTTCAGGACGGAGACGGGCGATGTTTTTCAGGTGAAAGAAGGCTGTTTCGTGTATTCCGTGTATTGTATTGTGATTGTGTGATTATTATCGTGATTATTGTTTAGTGTATTGTGATCTGTTTAGTGTATTTGTCGAAGATTAGGGTGGCCGTGATGCCAAGATTCCAGATGTGAGGGCAGGTGGATACTGGGAAACCGTCAATGTTGAGGGCAAAGTTATGGGTGGATTTGGTGAGTATTTTTGGGCCAATGAGGATTATTTCAGATTTATCATAGTTAAGTTTGAGGAAGTTGATTTGAAGCCAGGATTTTATTTCAGTTATGCAATTTGTCAGGATAGAGTGGGTGGCGGTGGAGATGGATTTGGTGGAGATGAAAAGCTGGATGTCATCGGTGAAGCAGTGGAATTGGAGACCATGGTGCATTGGCCATGGTGCACGACGGATTAAGTGACTGAGGGGGGATAGGTACAGGATGAAGAGGAGGGGGCCAAGAACTGAACCTTGGGGGCCACCTTGAGGGGGAGCGAATTGTGGTGATTAAGCTGGTGTAGATGCTGTCAATTTTGCTTTGGAAGAATGAAAGGAAGGAGATGCAGTTTTCTACTGTGAATGACTGGGTGGTGGTATTCAGGGGGTTGAGGAGTTTGTTCGTAGTTGTATTTGAGGTTGTTTGTTCACGTTGTAGAGTTTGTTTATTTATTTGTTTGTTTATTTAGTTTGTTTATTGTAGAGAAGAGTGCTTTGGGTTTCCGGAGCCATAGTGGATAATTTGAGAGTGAGAGTTGTAGGCGGAGAGAGTAGAAAGAGGGCATCTTTGTAGTGCTGTAGGTGGTCCTTGTAGGCTTGGGAGTGAATTGTGAGACCTGTTTTATTTATTTATATTTATATTTATTTATTGTGAGACCTTTCAAGTTGGCGAGCACGAGTTTTCATCAAGCGGGGTTCAGGGGTAAACCAGGGAGCAGAATGGGTGAAAGAAACTGATTTGGGTTTTTTATAGGCGCAAGCTGGTCAAGGCGGGATGAGGAGGATGGTGTGATTGACGGTGTCAAAAGCGGCGCTGAGGTGAGGAGGATGAGAATGTTGAGAATGTTGAGGTTGCCGGCGTCAGAGGAGATGAGAAGGTCATTGGTGATTTTGAGGAGAGCAGTTTCAGTACTGTGGTTGGAGCAGAATCCGGATTGGAATGTTTCATACAGGTTATTGGCAGAGAGGTGATGTATGAGTTGAGTGGCTACAGCGCGTTCCAAAACTTTTGACAGAAAGGGTAGGTTGGAGATGGGTCTGAAATTATTTAGGGTGTCAGGGTTGAGTCTAGGTTTTTCCAGAATGGGGGTGAAGTTTCACGAGTTTTTTGGGAAATCGGTATGGGTAGCTGGATAACATTATTTTGAATAAGTTATTAGTGATATGAGTAATTACGTAAGTAATTATGAGTTATTATGAGTAATTAGTATTTGTATTAGTAAGTATGAGTATTAGTTATGAGCAAGTGATTATTTTAGTAAGTTACATGTTTCGTTTGTGGATCTGGGGACAAGCTAGTTTGATGGGACCTTGGGGTCTTCTGTGTGTCTATGTGTTTGTCTGTCTGTTACACTGGACTCTGGGATGTGTTTTCATGAGACGAATTTCAGAATTGATGGAAATTCAGTGAGTATGGTGGACAACGTGAAGTGGCTGATGCGAAGGAAGTGGTTGGGAAAGTTGGACCCCCCCCCCCCCTTCACGAATACCCGGTAGGGTAGCTTAAAGGTAGGTAGAGGGAATAGGTAAATTGTGGTGGATATTGGCACCTGTGGTGTGTGTGGTAAAATGGTGTTTGGATGGGTGCATTAGTGACGTGTGTCCACACCAACAGGGGAAAGAGTAAAACAGGACACCTGCACTCAAACAGTGAGAATCTATTTTGAGTGAGTCACAGTGGGTGAGAAAAATTGACCAGACGGTAAGACATATGAAACTATTGTATTATTTTTATTTATTTATTTATTTTTCTATTTTTATTATTCTATTTTTATTTTCAATATTTATTTCCACTATTTTTATTTTCAATAAATAGACCAGGTTATTTTTATTATTTGTTTATTTGCGACAATAAATAAATAACAGGGGGGGTTAATTGTGGATTGTTGGCGGTAAAAATTGGTTGAAAGTCGAGTTGAAACAATTTATATTGGGATCTATTGTAGATATTGTAGATATTGTAGGGAATTTGGACAAGTATAACCATTGTAGATGGGCAGCTATTGTAGATATTGTAGGGAATTTGGAAAATGCGAGGTGTCCTCACATCCGCAGGTTCGGTGATAAAGAATTTGGAAGAATTTGGAGAGATAAATAGATAAAGAGATAAAGAATTTGGAGGCCACCAAAGGGCGGACACTGACGTTGCTCGGGGCAACGCAAGGGCGGACAGGAAGGGCCGCCAACCAAAGGATAGGACGCACAGATTGTCAACATATACCGCCAAAATTAGGGCAGGAATAGCGAGTTGGTTCAGAATGCCAGCGATAACCCACCGATGTGTGTCCCTGTGTCTGGCCGTCTAGCAGGCCATGGAGTTATATTTCTGAAACATGGATTTCAAAGAGGCAGGTGGGTGCCCTGAGAAAATTGTGGGTTGCGGAGTGGGCACTTTTTATGGGCGCTGGGGGCTGCTGTTGTGTGGACTGGGGTACGAGGGCGGCGTAGGTGACGTGAGGGGAATGCCACGCACTGCGACCGTCTCCCCCCAAGACCGAGGTTGTCGGGGACATTTGAAGGGGTGCGTATGTACTATGTGAATAAGGCTGCAGGAACGTGTGTACCGAGGTGCTTGGTGGAGTAGGCATGCTCGTAAAAGGACATAGTTTGAAGAGGGTGCTGCATGGTGGAGCATGCCCCCCAAGAAGGGCTGTTAAATGAGAACGGGTGAGCTCGGGTGCCGGTGCACCTGTGGTGACCTAGGGTGGTCTGGGACGAATGTTTTACTGGAAGGTGGTGTGATGTGGGATGTCGATCACAACCTGACGATGTTGTTCGTGGTGGAGGTCTTGTGTTAAAGTTGGGACGCGTTGCTAGGGATCTGGGTGGCTGGCACCTCATGTGGTTTGGCTCCTGAGTAAGGGGAGGGAGCAGTGGAAATATATTCACTGTAACAGGTGTTGTTAAAGCTGTTTGTTTAAGAGCATTGGGATGCCAAAAAGTGATAAAGGTGGTTGGCCTGCACTGGAAAGAGTGTGACAACGAATGGAAAGTTGTGGCTTTTATTTAACAAATTGTGCTAGGTTGCTACAACACAGGTTGACCCCTGTGCAGATTGGATCACGGCTCTGCAGACCAGGTGAGCAGAACTCCACCAGGTACGCTGGAATCACATCAATTGAATTATTGCTCAGAAAGGAAGGTATTTTCGGAAATTGGTGAAAGTAAAAATAACATTTGAATTTCCAGACATGACGCAGGAAATGCAGCTATGAATAGAGATGAGGTAACTAAATGCCAATTGGTGGGTCGGGGGGCTAGGAATACGAATCAAGGCTTTAGTCCTTGCGTGTGTGAGTAAATGTTCCACAGGATGGACAATGCAGAAGACAACACCGGCAGGGGCCATGATGGTGTCCGTCAAGCTGACCATGGACCCAAATTAACATCCGGCTGACGACGTAACTGCGGACCGCAGATCCTGGAACGACGACCCGAATGAGTCACTGAGCAGCAATGATGAGATCTCCGCGTCTGAAGAATGTTCTTCCATTTTTAATGTTGCCAATAACGATTTTCAAAATGATTTTGATTATACTGAAAAATTGAATTTGGATTCGGATGTGGACTTGCTTTGGTCTTCACGGACCCCGTCTAGTAATTCTCATGTCACTTATGTCTCACGAGCTCACAGCAGTTCAACCCTTGCTGTCCCAGCCCTGGATTTTGACTCTGCTCCGGACCCAAATGCATTGCTGGGCCCGCCTGCCAGGAAGCCTATTATCCTGGATCCCTACATGTCGCATGCAGACGCAAATGACGACTTAAAGGAAGTTTCTTTTTTTATTTTATGGAATGTAAGGCTCTGTCTGACTGTTGGCCGTCCAGGCCGCAGACCTAACCCACTCGATACTGACGGTGTGTATTCCCCAGACCACCAGCATGTACGAGGCCTTATGGACATGGACATCGATTAAGCGCCAAAGATCTGCAAGGACCGCGTCTGAGAAGGGTGGGGGGAGCTAGTTCCGCAGGGGAGGTTGCTGGCCCTCTGGCGGAGCACAACCTCATCTGGACCAGACTCCTTCGTTGTGGATCTGACACGCTATTCGATCTTCACGTCTCTATGGTCTCACACTACATGCTCACCACGCTATGCCTCAATAACAAATTGTCACAACTACTATTATATAGGGAATGTAGATTTATACAAATCAGGAGACGACGATGGTTCACAAGAGAGCGGTACTCAATGACAAAGGACGGACTACAACCGAAACAGGCCCGGACAGGCCAGGCACGGAAATGTCAAAACGAAGGTTACTGACCTAGAAAATAATGTATAATCAGTTATGAGGATAGTTAGCTACACAATACCGAAAATTCGGTTCGATTCCGAAAACTTTGAAACTTTGACCTTTGTGACCTTCAAAGTTCAAAGGTCTAAGATTCTGAAATTTGTTGGAAAACTTGTATTTCATGATGTATGTGATAATATAAGATCATGTACGACATTTCACCCTATCAGGAAGCGAACAATGTAATAAAACCATCAAAAATCGACTTTTCTAAATGTTGTGACCTTGTGACCTTGACCTTGGGGCGAAAATGAAAAATCGAGCTCCGTGGGGCTAGACACATGACATTCACCGAACCAAATATCGAAACCCCTGTCAGATTCCACCAAACCCCTCGGATAAGATGTAGCTTGAACTCGATTACCCCCTAAAAAGACATTTTGTGGACACCATGGGCACCAAAGCCCACAATGGGCGCAATATGCCCACTCGAGGCAGGACACAACAACATCATGATATTGTGGCGGACACAAGGGGCAATAATTCCGCGCACCAGTGGGGGGCGCGAACGCCCAGGTGGGGACCGATGGCACATGCCCCGCCCTTCGACCGATCGGCCACGCCCGGGGACTAGGCGTGGCCTCGGTACATATATGCGGGCTCTAAGCTCGAGCCCGCTTAGTGCTGCAGTTCGAGCTTTTGAAATAAAGACTCTTTGGTTTTAACAAATGCGTTGTGGCCTACCTCTTTGTCAAACAAGTTGTGTGTGCCCAGCACCACACTTCACTGGTGACCCCGATTTGGTTTAGCCGTCGCTGACCACCGAACGCGCCATGGCCACCAACGCCATCGCAGTAAAACTCCCAGAGTTTTGGGAAGCACAGATCGACGTGTGGTTCGTGCAGGCCGAAGCTCAATTTCAGCTTCGAGGCATAACGGCGGACGAGACCCGTTACTACCACGTGGTCGCCGCCCTCGGGCCCGGCACTGCTGCCCGAGTCGTGTCCATCCTGCGGCACCCGCCGGCCGTCCACAAGTACGAGGCGCTCAAACGTCTCCTCATCGCCACGTTCCGCCTCACTGAGATCGAACGGGCCGACCGCCTCCTGGACCTTCCCTAACTCGGCGACACACGACCATCCGTGCGGATGGATTTTATGCTGTCGCTGCTGGGTGACCAAGCCCCGGATTTCTTATTCTGGGCGCTTTTCCTACGCCAGCTACCTCTACAGGTACGCCTCGCGCTGGCCGGTTCCAAAATAAGGGAACCCCGCGCCCTCGCCGTAGAGGCCAACAAGTTTTTCGTGGCCTGCGACACGCGGTCGAGTTACGGTGCTGCCGTCGTGGATCCCGGGGCAGAGGCTACAGCGTCCCTCGTGGCTGCTGCGGCGCCCCGCCCACCACCACCGCCGCCGAGAACACCGCGGCCGCCGCCGCCGCCCCCGCAATCCTGGTGCTATTACCACGCCAGGTTCAGCCACGAGGCTAAGAAGTGTTGCCCGCCATGCTCTTTTGACAAGTCGGGAAACGCCCGGGCCGGCGCTCGTTAGCGGCCCTGAGCGTCGGCCATTCCGGCAGCCTCCTGTTCATTACGGACACCTTGTCCGGGCGCCGTTTCCTCTGCGATACAGGAGCGCAGGTAAGCATCCTACCCGCCTCCGCATCCGACAAGCGAACCGCGTGCCGGGGCCCCGCGTTGCTTGCCGCCAACGGTACACCCATACGCACATTCGGAAAGCGCTGCCTTTCCCTGCGGTTTGGAGGGCAGCGCTTTCAATGGTCGTTTGTGACCGCCAGCGTGCCAATGGCATTGCTTGGTGCGGACTTCCTATGTGCAAATGGGTTGTTGATCGACGTGAAGCGCAGACGGCTCGTCCAGGCTGAAACCTTTAGCTCGCTCGCTTGTTCGCTGAGCGGCTCGTTGAGCGGCTCACTGAGCGGCTCACCGAGCGGCTTGCCAAGCGGCTTGCTGGAAGGTTCCATCCCGGTGAGTTTCGTTTGCACGCTTCCGGCAGCGGACGACTTTACCCGCCTCCTCGCCAGTTTCCCGGCCCTCACGCGGCCCACCTTCTCAGCGGTGGCCGTTAAACACGGGGTGGAGCACCACATCCCCACGGTCGGGCCGCCGGTCTATGCCTGGGCACGCCGACTCGAGCCCACGAAGCTCGCCGTCGCGAAAGCGGCATTCGCCACGCTAGAGCGGCTGGGGATCGTACGGCGCTCCAAAAGCGCTTGGGCTTCGCCGCTGCACATTGTGCCGAAGCACGGCGGGGGGTGGTGGCCGTGCGGGGACTACCGCTGGCTCAATGATGCCACCACCCCCCACCGCTACCCGGTCCCACACATCCAGGACTTTTCCGCCCGGTTGGCAAACACGACCGTGCTTTCTAAGGTGGACCTAATCCGGGGGTACCATCAGGTCCCCGTCCAACCGGACGACGTCCCGAAGACGGCGTCATCACCCCTTTCGGCTTCTTCGAATTCCTAAGGATGCCCTTTGGGTTGAAGAATGCGGACCAAGCGTTCCAGCGGCTTATGGATAGCGTCTTGAACGACTTACCTTTCCTGTTTGTCTACCTGGACGACATCCTAGTCGCGAGCGCGTCCCGGGAGGAGCACCTGCTCCACCTCCGCACGCTTTTCGAACGCCTGGGCCAGCATGGCCTAATCATCAACCCCGCCAAGTACCGTTTCGGCATCGCCACCATCGACTTCTTGGGGCACCGCATCACCGAGCACGGGGCCGTCCCTTTACCGGCCAAGGTGGAGGTGGTAAGGGATTTTCCGCGGCCACGCACGATCAAGGGGCTCCAGGAGTTCCTGGGCATGGTAAACTTTACCACCGCTTCGTGCCCCCACGTCGCCCGGCTCCTCCGCCCCTTGCACGAGGCCCTTCGGGGCAAGCCGGGCAAAGGTGACATCGCATGGTCGGAGCCGATGGCCGTGGCGTTCGCGGGCGCAAAGCTGGCTCTGGCCGACGCCACCATGCTGGCGCACCCAGCGCCCGATCGCCCTCACCACCGACGAGTCAGACTTCACGGTGGGCGCGGTGCACGAGCAATGGGTGCGTGGTGCTTGGCAACCGCTGGCGTTTTTTAGCCGGCAGCTTCGCCCGCATGAACGCCGGTAGAGCACCTTCGACCGCGAGTTGCTCGGGCTCCACCTGGCGGTCCGACACTTCCGCCATCTGCTGGAGGGCCGCCCGTTCACGGCCTTCGTTGACCACAAGCCCCTTGTGTTCGCGATAGCCAAGGTCGCTGAGCCATGGTCAGCACGGCAGCAGCGCCACCTCTCAGCCGTGTCCGAGTACACGACGGACATCCATCACGTGGCGGGTAAGGACAACCCGGTGGCGGATTGCCTTTCCCGGTCCGTCGTGCAAGCGGTCCACCTCGGGGTCGACTATGCCCGGATGGCGGAGGCCCAGACCGCCGACCCCGGCGTCTAGGCCTTGCAGACCGCTGTCACGGGCCTCCGCGTCACAGAGGTGCCGTTCGACGCCGCGGGCACGGCCCTCCTATGCGACGTCTCCCTCGGCCGGCCTCGCCCCATCGTGCCCGCTGGCTGGCAGTGCCCAGTGTTCGACGCCATCCATGGCCTGTCCCACCCTGGCACAAAGGCATCCCAGAAACTCGTCGGGGCGAAGTTCGTCTGGCATGGCCTCAGGAAGGATGTCCGCGACTGGGCCAGGACGTGCCTCGTGTGCCAGCGCGCAAAGGTCCACCGCCACACCCAGGCCCCGTTGGCCCCGTTGGCCCCGTTTGTGGTGCCCGAGCGTCGGTTCGACCACGTGCACGTCGACTTGGTGGGACCTCTGCCCCCCTCGCGAGGGTTCACCCACCTACTCACCATGGTCGACCGCACCACACGGTGGCCGGAGGCCGTCCCATTGGCGGTGACATCTGCGGCGGAGGTGGCGCAAGCCTTTATCGCCACTTGGGTGGCCCGGTTCGGTGTCCCCTCAGACATCTCGTCCGACCACGGCCCCCAGTTCACCCCGGAGCTCTGGGCCGCGGTGGCGCAAGGGCTCGGGGTGAAACTACACCGCACCACGGCCTACCACCCCCAGGCCAATGGCTTGTGTGAGCGCTTTCATCGCTCCATGAAGGCCGCGCTCAGGGCCAGCCTCCACGACGGCGGCTAGGTCGACAGACTCCCCTGGGTCCTGCTGGGCCTCAGGACAGCGCCCAAGGACGACCTGCGCGCGTCCTCAGCGGAGCTGGTCTTCGGGCAACCACTGCGGGTACCGGGGGAATTTATCCCCGAATCCACGGCCCCTTGGTCCGCGGTGCAACAGCGCTCCACCCTTCAGGAGACCTCCCGGAGGTTCGCCCCGGTGCCAACGGCACACCACGGTTGCCGCCTTCCCACGTCGCCCCGGAGCTTCACACGGCAAAGTACGTGCGCATCCGGCACGACGCCCACCTGGCACCGCTACGGTCCCCGCACGACGGGCCCTTCCGCGTGCTGGAGACCGGGGACAAATTTTTCACGGTCAACATCGGCGGTGCCCCGGATCACATTTCCGTGGACCGCCTCAAGCCGGCCCACCTCGATCCGGACCACCCCCCGCCAGCAGCTCTGCCTCCGCGTCAAGGCCGCACCCCGGCGGTCAGACCCCCGGCACCCCCGCCAGCAGCTCTGCCTCCGCGTCAAGGCCGCACCCTGGCGGTCGGACCCCCGGCACCCCCCAGCCCCGCTACCCCCCAGCCCTGCACCCATCGCCAGGGGGCGTTTCGGCCGGGTCATCCAGCTTCCCTGCAAACTCACCCTTCAGGTGCGTGGGAATTCTGGCGGGGGGGCGCGTGTGGCGGGCACAAGGGGCAATAATTCCGCGCACCAGTGGGGGGCGCGAACGCCCAGGCGGGGACCGATGGCACATGCCCCGCCCTTCGACCGATCGGCCACGCCCGGGGAATAGGCGTGGCCTCGGTACATATATGCGGGCTCTAAGCTCGAGCCCGCTTCGTGCTGCAGTTTGAGCTTTCGAAATAAAGACTCTTTGGTTTTAACAAACGCGTTGTGGCCTACCTCTTTGGCAAGCAAGTTGTGTGTGTGCAGCACCACGCTTCAATATCATCCTCCCACCCAAGTTTCATCAAGATCAGATATCATCGGGTTGTTATGCTGCCGACAGACACACAAACACACAGACAGACGCACACACATTACGAATATAGTGGTCACTTGATAACTCATGAACCAAAAATCCAAGGGAAGAGAGGTTGGTTCAAACGTCTCCTCAAAATCGTACATTAACGAAGCTGCTCATGAATCAAAATGTCTGTTCGACCTCCGATTACAACGAACGGAATCGATTAACCGGCACAGGAGATGGACACGATATTTGTTGTATTCTGAAGTATGAAGGAGCAAGCCAAACACCGTAACTCCAAACAGCATAATCGGAGCGATCGTTTAATCCATTCAAACTCAAGCCAGCCACGTCCCGTTCTCTCCCTCTGCGTGATCACGTCATCACGTCATCCGCAGCACACGTGACACATTGTGTTCAAAATATATTGTAATAGACAATGAGACGAGACCCCACAATATTGCACGAGGGAACCCGATCACGAGATCGACACAATCTTGTACGAGGGAACCAGATCAGGACATCGACGCGATTTTGTACGAGGGAACCAGATCAGGACATCGACACGATCTTGTACGAGGGAACCCTATCAGGATATCGACACAATCTTGTACGAGGGAACCATATCAGGACATCGACACGATCTTGTACGAGGGAACCCGATCAGGAGATCGACACGATCTTGTACGAAGGACCTCGATCAGGAGATCGACACGATCTGGTAAGAAGGAACCCGATCAGGAGATCGACACGATCTTGTACGAGGAAACCCTATCAGGAGATCGACACGATCTTGTACGAGGGACCCTGTGATGAAATCGTCATCCAAGTTACGACACTGATGTTATTCGCCTCATGGCCGCTACGCGACCCTTTCTCGGTTCCTATATATATATCAGCGCGGACAGGCGATGTAGATCCATCACCGCGATGTAACTCTAGCGATGTAACTCTAGAGCTTCTCTGGGCTTCCATAGAAAGGTAACGATTCTGCTATATGTATCAAAGCTTTTATACTCATACCACCTGTCTGCACCTGTATTCACCTGTATGTAATATTAATACAATGTTTATTGGTTTCTCTCTAGATGCTGCTGAGAACGAATTACGATTAAACCTACCTACCTTATGGGTTGCTGTTGTATCTTGATTTTCACAACACTTAATCGTAATTCCTCTCCTGACATCGCTCCTGCACTGCTCGCCTCGGAGAAGAATGCCCAGCGGAGGACCCGTCGAGCTAGCTCCAGCAACGGAGCTCCGACTACTCTCGCTGCCGGCCTGCCTCGAAAGATGGGACGTCGCAAGCCTTTTCGCGGGACCGCGTCGTCAAAGCGCGACCTGCTCTCCTGAGACCCGAACGCCAGAGCAGGCGTGACGGACTCCGGCAAGATGCCTGGAGAACGATGCTACTGGGCAACGTCCTGCGGCCGAAACCCCGTCGGAATGACGGACCCGCTTGGAGCCGCCGGCCTACCCGTCCGATCGCAGCTCGGAAGCGCTAACGGCTCCGTCCGAGGGATTCATCCTAGATATGCGTGCCTCGGCCCGAGTTGAGATTCCCACGCGAGTGATCACGTCTCCCATGTCGGCCATGCCTCCACACGGCCGGCACACTCCGACCACTCGCTACTCGGTGGAACCATCACCTCCGCGCGGATCGCGCACTGCTCGTCGGAATCACGCCGTCACGACCGGCTCACTCCGACCACTCGCTACTCGGTGGCCCATCTCCTCCGCGCGAATCGCGCACTGCTCGTCGGACTCACGCCGTCACGACCGGCTCACTCCGACCACTCGCTACTCGGTGGCCCTTCTCCTCCGCGCGAATTGCGCACTGCTCGTCAGAATCACGCCGTCTCGATCGGCTCACTCCGACCACTCGATACTCGGTGGAACCACCTCCTCCACGCGAATCGTCGTGCACTGCACCTATCGCGTGCTAATACTCTGGGAGGCCCGCGATCCCATCCTGCTGCCGAGCACCTCCTCGCCGCGAAGCCGAACGTTGCTCGGAATCACCTCCTACGCGAAGCCACACGTGGCACCCATCGCGGGCCCTCTCTGCGGCCCAACGCCGGCGATTCCTATCGCTGCTCGTCGGAACCCCTCTTACGCGCGAGTCACGCGCCGCACCGTCGCTGGATGGAATCACTACAATGCACGACGCGCCAGTTGCGCGCGCCGCATCTTCGCTGGATGAACCCCTTTGCATGCGGTTCCTCTCGCGGGCCCCACTCTGTGAGGCCGGCGATTCTGATTGCGGCCGTCGCAATCCCACCTGCATGTGGCTACTTCCCGAGGCCGGCGAACTCCGCTGCCCGGAATCGCCTCAATGGAGGCTCGCTTGGCACCATGCGAGGACTCGTCGCAGCACGGATGAATTTCTAAGGACGTCGAGCAGGACCTTCATAGCCTTTCACGGCACTCGGGTTCTGCTTTTGATGGTTGTTCGTATACCTGGCTACCATGTGTATTCTATAAGATGATTGTTCTTCTTCGTCCTTTGTTTTACTTGATTTGGTGTTCCTGCTCTCAAACGGCGTTTTCGTTAAACACCTGCGACCATTGTAAACATGCTGTGCATGGAATGTATGTGGACCGAATGCTTTCATTCCCTTTTCACACCCCGCGTTTCACCCAATTAATTTAATTTGATAAGCTGTTGGATTGAGTTAATGTGGTGTTGGTGTAGAGCAGGCTTGACGGACCGAAAGGCCCCTCTTCATCCTTCATGCTCAATGCACCTCAAATGAGATGCTACTTCAGGGCGTTATATGTATTCGCTCCTTAGTCGTGCAGTCTATCGCTGCCAAGCATGCTCGCCATCTCGACTCGGCGTGCTCGCCCCTCGACTCGGCGGGCTCACCCGCACTGGATCAACAGGCCGAGCTCAACTTTCGGTTTCCCTCGTACGCGGTGCGCCCTAGATGTTACTTTCACCGTCGGCCGGGTTCGTATGCCGTATGCCGATCTCGAGCTCGCTCGAATGCTGCTGCACGCGAGACGTTAGATTTCGGTGTGCTACTGTACTCCGTCTGGGGATACCGCTCAGCTAGAACTCGCCGTCAAACCCGCCCGACCTAATTGATGACGTCATCGACTATATCACGCGTTCGCTTTACAGCGTCATTGACGCGTTCGCTTCACGGCGTCATTAACGTAATGGCGTGCTTCCCGCGATCTCATCGGGGATTCGTTTACCTTTCAATGTACCTTGATAACTACGTACCAATTGACCTTTACGTAACGACGTGAACAACGTAACGCGGCGCTTCCTCAGGGTCGCGCGCCAGCACCGTTTAGGGAGTACACGGTGACCTCGTGAAATGGTGACATTGAGCGTCGCGCCCGACTCCCTTGTCACCTGCGCATGTAACGGGGACACCGTACTGCCTGCTAGCCCTTGACTCTGGGCTCGTTGTTATCGGACAGAGCTCTTGCCTCGTACATTTCGAGACTGCGAGACGCCTCGTCTGATTCCATTTCCCTCTGCCCCAGTCTGACTGTGACTCAGCCTGACCCAGACTGTGAAGGTCGTCTGTCTTCGGTATGCAGCGCGCTGCAGCCACCTCCTTAACAGATGTTTCGTCTACCTCGATATTCTTGCGGTTTGTGGATAGTATGTCCAAGGGATATGACCATGTTGCTAATCTGCCGCGCTTCCTTGAGGTCGCGCTGGTCTCACTTCACTATGTTGCTAATCTGCCGCGCTTCCTTGAGGTCGCGCTGGTCTCACTTAACTATGCACGAGGATACGTGCACATACTCCCTACGCACGATGGATAGTTTTCTGGGGTACACCGTGACCCATGGCCCCTGCGACCTTTTCTCGACATGGCCCCTCCCTGTGATCGGGCCACCTCGACTCTTGTGGGGGCCCGGGAGGTTCTTGTTGCTCGCCCGGGTGCCGTCCGGTATGGCGACTCCCTCCTCGCCCCTTGTGGTTTAGTTATGCGATGAGCCAATTGATTATGAAAATATTTTGTGATAATCTTTTATTGATTTTAATTATACAATTAATCAATCAATTAGTGTACACCTCTCCCTCCCAATGCAGCCTCAATGAGCTGCACTGCGGTATTGCTGGGCGCCGGAGGCGGCCCAGAGGCGGCCCAGAGGATGGCGACCATGGATGCCTTGGTGTCTTTGAGCGTGACTTCGAGTCCATGGATGGTCGATCCGAGCCATTCCATGTGTTGAATGGATGGATTGGTCGGACATCCGTGGATGGATGCCCATCCGGGGCGATGGCTGTCTTTGGGTCTCTGGGCCATTGCGTCCGTGGATGGACGATCCAACCGCGGTCCGGCTGGATCCGTGCCATGCCACGTTGGCGTTAACAGGATGGATCGGTCAGACATCCGGGATGGCCAATCCATCCGGGCCATCTCTGTGCCATTGCGTCCGTGGACGGTCGATCCATCCACGGTCCGGCTGGATCCGTGCCATGCATCGATGGCGTTAACTGGATGGATCGGTCGGACATCCGGGATGGCCAATCCATCCGGGACATCTAGCATGACAATCATGACAATCATGACAATCAATCATAACGATCCGGGACGACGCTGGGACAAACATGGTTTGTCCAGCCGGGACTCTCTCGGTCTGCCGATCTTCTCCGATCCTCCGCGCGCGCGGTGCAGCTGGACAAGCTTGCCATATGCATCCCGGCGGTCCTGCGCGCTTCGCTGGAGAGGCGCATTTCGGCCGTTTGTGCGTCGTCGTAATCGGCCATGCCGGTCGTCCAGGCAGCCTTCAGAGGCCGCTCGTGTCTCGTGCGATTGCTGCCAACGGTAGATTCGCGTGCCAACGGTAGATCCTGTCATGTAATCTTACTTACTGTTATGGTTTACTGAATTACACATCTGCCACACCAACACATCTGCCTGTAATGCGTTGCATTGCGTCGTATGGACAGTCGCTCTTCGTCATGGCACACCTTATGTAATGAGTTGCGAATCGCAAAGGTACACCTTATCCATCTAGCTACTGTGCCGTTCCTCACTGTTCAACGAGGTACACTTATCTACTCAGACTACCCCACAGGAAGACTACTGCTACCCACGGGCTCAACGTCTTCTCCCTGGGATGACCACTGCTTGCTCGGTCCGATATCTTCTTGACTGGGACTTCCTCCTCGATATATCTATAGCTGGGGATTGATTGCTAACCAGGCTAACAGGCTGAAATGCAGTAACCCTGCCATCGGGATTGATGGCCCCTTGGACGTTCGACCGGCAGTGACATCTTTCCAATGTATTTCGTTCTTTGCATTCCTATGTATTCCTCTGTATGTGTCTGCTGTTCTTCACCGCCGAGTTAGGATCTAAGCGCGGGGAGAATGTGATGAAATCGTCATCCAAGTTACGACACTGATGTTATTCGCCTCATGGCCGCTACGCGACCCTTTCTCGGTTCCTATATATATATCAGCGCGGACAGGCGATGTAGATCCATCACCACGATGTAACTCTAGCGATGTAACTCTAGAGCTTCTCTGGGCTTCCATAGAAAGGTAACGATTCTGCTATATGTATCAAAGCTTTTATAGTCATACCACCTGTCCGCACCTGTATTCACCTGTATGTAATATTAATACAATGTTTATTGGTTTCTCTCTAGATGCTGCTGAGAACGAATTACGATTAAACCTACCTACCTTATGGGTTGCTGTTGTATCTTGATTTTCACAACAGACCCCAATCAGGATATCGACACAATCTTGTACGAAGGACCCCCATCAGGAGATCGACACGATCTTGTACGATGGAACCTTATCTGGAGATCGACACGATCTTGTACAATGGAACACGATCCGTACATGGTGTGATTCTAACATAAACTATTACTATGAACGTGCACAGTGCACAGCACGGACCCTCACGGGAACAAGCATTCTGAGTATTGTATTCTTTGCGTGACAGACGGACAGACGGACAGACAGACGGACAGACGGATGGATGGACAGACGGAGGGAGGGACGGAGTGCAAACCGAAAGTCCCCTCCGGTGTGCACCAGCAGGGGACGAATAAGAACGTCACGTACCGGGTCCAAACTCCTTGTCCGTCGGAGATTCTCCCGGAGCAAGCAGGTTCCTTCCATCGGAGACCATCGTGGATCCCGGAGTGTTCACCACGTGTTCCTCATCAGAGAGATCTCGGTTCATTGGACACAGGAGATGAAAGTGTTGTGTCGTAGTGTACAGTGCCGTACAGCACAGTCCAAGGCAGTACAGTCCAAGGCAGTGCAGTCCAAGGCAGTGCAGTCCAAGGCAGTGCAGTCCAAGGCAGTGCAGTCCAAGGCAGTGCAGTCCAAGGCAGTGCAGTCCAAGGCAGTGCAGTCCAAGGCAGTGAAGAGCCTCTGCTCCTGTGACTCACTGTACTTTATGTTCATGACCACGCCTCCGACGGAGGGGAAACGGTTGGGCGTGTTGAGACCTCGAACAGAAGAATCATGGTGACATAACGTGGTGTTACATGGTGACATTACATGGTGTTACATGGTGACATTACGTGGTGTTACATGGTGACATTATGTGGTGTTACATGGTGACATTACGTGGTATTACATAGTGACATTACATGGTGACATTATGTGGTGTTACATGGTGACATTACATGGTGTTACAATATGGACATTACATGGTGTTACAATAAAGACATTACATGGTGTTACATGGTGTTACAACATAGACATTACATGGTGTTACAATAAAGACATCACATGCTGTTACAATATAGACATTACATGGTGTTACAATAGACATTACATGGTGTTATGATAAAGACATCACATGGTGTTACAATAAAGCCATCACATGGCGTTATAATAAAGACATCACATGGTGTTACAATAAAGACATTACATGGTGTTACAACAAAGACATCACATGGTGTTACAATAAAGACATCACTTGGTGTTACAATAAAGACATTACATGGTATTACAATAAAGGCATCACATGGTGTTACAATAAAGACATCACATGGTGTTACAATATAGACATTACATGGTGTGATGTCTGTGAGTCCGGTGTACGCACGCCCGACACACGGGACCAGGAACGTGGAGCTGAGTGCATTGTTAACCTGATGGTATTCATAGAATACTTACCCTGAGCATTCAACTTGTTGCGAGCCAACTCTTCTGTTTTTGAACATTTTTTGGGGGTTCCAATATGACTACCAGACCACATGAGCGATGACATCATGAATTTATATTCTCTGATATAATTGTTGCATCGATCACGCTCAATATATTTCAAACTAATCAGACGAAGCGTTGTCCCTGTCGAATGATGACGTCATAATTATGGCACCACTGACGTCATCGTCAACAGCACCTATTCCCCATATGGAGTTCTTTGCAATGAGCCATGTTTAAATTTTTTCCATGCAGCGGTTTTGGAGATATTGAGGTGCAACATTTTTTGTTTTTTTTCCAAGATGGCGCCTGTACCACATGACGTCATGATTATCATTAAAATATTCTGAAGGAGGCGCTCCGATGGTGAAAATGTTGTGTCCATTCGACCAACAGTTGCTGAATTTTTTTAATAATGATCGGATAAGTCTTGTATGTGTCGAATTATGACGTCATAACAAAGGCACCAAAAATAATAATAATAATAATAATAATAATAAAGGAGTCTTATATAGCCCCATCAAGCAGAGTAAACGACCCTCATGGCGCTTTACATTATCATGCGAACGCACACACACCGCACACACATACACAAACATACACACACACAGACACACCTTCACTCTTGCCATATTCCTCTCCCTCCCCATTCAAAACCCACAGATGTGTACTCCCCCTCCTCCTCCCCTCCCTCCCCCGCACATGTACACAGACATACTCTCGATCTCTGTCCCACCTCAAACCAATGACATCATCATTAACATTGCTTATTCCCCATGGGGAGTAGTTGACAATGAGGCAGGTGTCAATTTTTTTCCATGGAGTGGTTTCAGAGATATCGAGGTGCGAGGTTTTTCAGAGATGGCGCCTGTACCACATGACCAATGACGTCATTATTATCATTAAAATATTCTTCATGAGGAGGTGCTCCAATGGTGAAAATTTCGTGCCCATCAGACCAGCAGTTGCTGAAAAAAAAATTCACAATGATCGGATACGTGTTGTACTTGTCGAATTATGACATCATAACGAAGGCACAGATGATATCATCATTACCATATCTTATTCCCCAAGGGCAGTACATGACAATGAGCCATGTTTCAATTATTTCCATGGAGCGGTTTCGGAGATATAGAGGTGCAACTTTTTTCGATATTTTCCAAGATGGCGTCGAGTAGCGAGAGTGGTGCTCGGGCCGTGATGAAATGCCTGTTAATCAAATAAAAAGATTGCAGGTTAATGAAGAGAGCCGGGAAAAGGTGAGTCCCGAGGTGAGTAGGGATATCGGAAATGTGTTTGGTGTGATGGGGAGTTCGGCGAGCTTGGAGGTCGGGATAGACCCGGGATTTTGTGAAGGGCCCATTGTGAGGGGTGCGACTGAAACGGATTGTGTGGAGAGAGTGTGCGCACCGGTGTGTGCAATTACGGAGTGTGTGGAGAGAGTGTGTGCACTGGCGTGTGATTACAGAGTGTGTGGAGAGAGTGTGCGTACCGGTGTGTGCGATTACGGAGTGTGGGGAGAGAGTGTGCGCACCGGTGTGTGCGATTACGGAGTGTGTGGATAGAGATTGCGCACCAGTGTGTGCGATTACGGAGTGTGTGGAGAGAGTGTGCGCACCGGTGTGTGCGATTACGGAGTGTGTGGAGAGAGTGTGCGCACCGGTGTGCGCGATTACGGAGTGTGTGGAGAGAGTGTGCGCACCAGTGTGTGCAATTATGGAGTGTGTGGAGAGTGTGCGCACCGGTGTGTGCAAGTACGAAATGGAGTGCGAGGGCTGATGCGGCTCAGGCATCGACGCCGACCGGGGTAGTGCTCAGTGGGACGAATAGAGTACGCGAGCCCCCGATGAGTGGTGTGCCGTGGGGACCGGAGGGAATCAGTGCTGTGTTGGTCTCGCAAGGACCGGCGTGCAGGATTCGTACCACCAGCACCCGCACGGTATTGTTGGCGCCGTACCGCGGGAAAGAGCGATCGGCGGGTTTTGAGGGGCAATTCGGATTGTCAAAGGCAAGCACCTTACCGCGTGAGGTGCTCTAACCGTGGCCGATTGGGTCATCGTGCGTGGGACCACAAGGCCCCGCGCAGGGATGTACCCCGGCACCTGGGCCCACCAATCCCCCCCCTCCCCTCGGATCGTCAATGCCGGCCGGATATCATCCCATACAGGTGACCAACCACCCGCATGGATCACTCGGCCCTTAGAGGCTGAGCCACGACCAAGTACCTCCATAGATGGGGGCTCATAGTTTAGAGGACTGGGTGAAGTATTGTGCCCCCGACGTGGGGATATAGTGGTGAGATCATTCTCCACGTGGACGGGGCCCATGAGCACTAGTTTAGGGGGATAGCATTGTTAGGCCCATGGAGGGGCCAGCAATGGTTGCTCCATGGGGGCACCGAGGCACGAGCTGAGGGAGGGCAAGGGTAATGATTAGGGATCTAGAGAGACAATAGGGACAAGATTTAAGTCGTGACAATGAACAGTTGTGGGGATGTAGAGAGTTCAGCTGGTTGCTAACAAAGGGTGTGCGTCGTGTAAAGGGACGACGGGGAAGCACGAGTTATATGGGGAAATTAGATAGATAAATGATGCTATGTGTGAGTGTAAATGGAATTGTGTGGTGGTGTGAAAATATTTGGTGTGAGAGTAAATGGTGTGGAACGCATGGTGTGGAATGCATGGTGCGAAGGATTGAATGGGGGGAGTGGAACCCACTCACGGAGACCCGGCGGGGTAGTTTAAAGGTAGATAGAGGGTACAGGTAAATTACCTGGATATTGACACCTGTGGTGCTGGTTGTGGAAATTTTTTTTTTGTGTGAGATGCAGGAGACGGTGGAATGGCTGGGCAGGTGGCTTATTTGGTAGAAATAGTTATTGGGACACTCCGTCACTGGGAGCTCGTCGGCCAGGTAAGGCCGCAGGTAGGCTCAGGGAGCCAGTTAGGTTATAGTGAGTGGGGCCCGAGTATCCAGGGAAAGGACCAGGGTTGCCCAATGCAAAGGTGGGCATCAGTGGGTAAGCGCCAGGGAGAGCCTTCCCCATGTAGGTTAGAGTGAGGAGCAGGCAAGCTTGGGAGGCAGCTCCAGTGAATGGAGGGGTGCAGGTAGGTAGACCTGCTGGTAGAGCCACACGACCCAGCCCCAAAATTGTGCGAGGGCACGAATGGAAAATTTGTGGCGTTAGACCCAAAATCGGAGGGCACCACAGTGTGGGCAATGGGAATTCGGGTTCTTAGAACCACATAATTTAAAGAAGGCCGATTGGCAGGGTACAAACCCGGGGAGATTAAAATGTGTAAATGATGTTATTGTAGTTCGAATTTTGTGAAGACCTCTTCGCACCATCCACAGCCATCCACAAGGGGATGGATTTCGCACCACGGAACTCAATGTTTGATTGGTAAGATGCATCACGACGTGAGTACGAAACATTGTGTTCATTCCGCCTTTCCTTCCTGGGAGAACCTGGAGGGAGATGGGGTCGAATTTGGAATAAAGAGGGGACGGAGGAGATGAGACGGAGAGACGAATTGAAAATACAAGGAGGGCTAGGGTCGTGCAGTTAACGGTGGGAGGCACGAACGGGTAGGGCCAGGCTCGACTTCACTCTGCCGGCGTTCCTCTCAACCACTTGTCATACTTGTGTTTTGCATGTGCCACCGTGTCTTTTCCTTTTTGCTCGTTGCGTGTTCTCTGCCTCCCCGATCCAGGACCATCAAGAGGACTTACCTTGCTGTCGCAGCATCTTGCTGCCACTCACGCCCATCATCCATCCACTCATCACTTTAGGGACCAATGGCTCATTGGCCACACCCATTTCCATTGTTACACCTCTTGGCTGCCCCATCATCTTGCCACACATGGATCACCTGTTGAGTGGCACTGACGCCACGCATTTGGACCATGATTCGAGTGGCCCTGCTCAAGCAATAAAAAGTGATCCATGTGTGCAATTATGAAGAATTAGATGGCCCTGATCTTGAAATGGCCTGTATGCCAGTCAAGGCCAGCCGATTTTTGTTCGCCCGCCTACCAAGGCAAGAAGCATGAAGATGACTCCAGAAACAAATTCTCAAAGTGTTATTCCTCAAGTCCAGATCCTGGGTCATATTTTAGTAAATTAGTTTTAATGTAAAATGTAAAAATGTTGCCCACCGGTTATGTGTTTAGTTTCAAAATTCCGGCAATACGTGAACAGTATAAGGCTGTGGGTGTGAATCTGTTAGGTAGTTTCTCAATGCATTAGGAGCGACATATTTAGTTTAAAAATGAACATTTAAATGTTTTTAAAAATTTAACTTTATTTTTAAATGTCGCCCACACTCGGATTATAGTTTAAAATGTTAGGGGAATCACATCTACGTGTCACACTAAAAGTAATGTTGAAAAGAATGCCAGCTCACCCCAGCTGCTCCATGTGGACGACTCCGGTCGAGTATTTGTGAGAGAAGGGGGTTAGTGTTGCGGTTGTGCCATAAAGGCAAACCCCCTATGGTTCATTGCACGACAACATGTAGCCTGCATTAGTCAGTTATGTCTTATTGAATGTAAAGATGTCGAGGACATCTTCGAAAATGGAAGTGGCAATGCTTAAAGAACAACAACAAAGAATAGCTAGATGTTTAATATGGAATATGCAGATACAGTCATGACCAAAAATATTGGCACCCTTGCACTTTTTTCAAATAATGCACCATTTCTTCCAGAAATAGTTGAAATTAAAAAATATTTTGGGATCCACATTTGTATTTCTTTGGTTTGCAGTGGAACAAAACCAAAAAAGCTGAAAAATGTACCAAATCTTACCTTATTCCACACAGAAATCCTAAAATGGCCCAGCCAATATTATTGGCACCTTTCGAAGTTGTTAGAAATTAGATTTCAAGCAGGTGATTGTCCTTTACTTTGGAATTGAACTCACCTGTGGTGAGATGCAGGTGCCTGCAATATAAAAATCACTCATTCAACCAGATTGAACACAGAAAATGAGTCATTCTGCTGTCTTGTGTCACTGTGTGTACCGCAATGAGCATGGAGAAAAGAAACAAAACCAGAGCATCGTCTGAGGAGGTCAGACACAATATTGTAGCCAAGCATGGACGATCTCAAGGCTGCAAGTCCATCTCCAGAGACCTTGATGTTCCTGTGTCCACCGTACGCAATGTTATCAGGAAGTTTAAGACCCATGGCATTGTAGCTAACCTCATTGTAGCTCACCAAGAGAAAACTTGACCGAAGATTGCAGAGAAGGATTGTTCGAATGGTGAATAAAGTACCTCAATCAATTGCCAAATAGATTCAAGCTGACCTTCAGACACAAGGTACGACAGTTTCAACTCACACCATCCGTCACCAACTAAATGAAAGGGGGTTCTATGGTAGGAGACCCAGGAGGACCCCACTCCTGAAAGAAAGACAAAAGAAAGACTGACTGGAGTTTGCCAAAACACACCTGAACGAGCCAAAATCCTTCTGGGAGAATGTCCTGTGGACAGATGAGACCAAATTAGACGTTTTGGGGAAAGCACATCATCTCTATTTTTACAGAAAACAAAATGAAGCCTTCAAAGAAAAGAACACCTTCCCTGCAGTCAAACATGGAGGAGGTTCTGCGCTGCCTCTGGCACGAGGTGCCTTTAATGTGTGCCTGAAATCATGAAATCAGGGGATTACGATTTTGGAGCGCAATGTTCAACCCAGTGTCAGAAAGCTAGGTCTCCATCAAAGGTCATGGGTCTTGCAGGAGGGCAATGACCCCAAACACAATTCAAAAAGCACCCAGGAATGGTTCAAGACAAACGCTGGACTGTTCTGAAGTGGCCAGCAATGAGTCCAGATCTAAATCCCATTGAACACCTGTGGGAAGATCTGAAAACAGCAGTTGGAAGAAGGCACCCTTCAGTTCTGGGAGAACTGGAGCAGTTTGCACAAGAACAGTGGGCCAAACTACCAGTGGAGAGGTGTAGGAAGCTCATTCATGGCTATAGGAAGCGCTTGACTGCAGTTATTTTGTCCAAAGGTTGTGCTACCAAATATTAAGTCGAGGGTGTCAATAATTTGGTCAATGCCGTTTCTTTTTATTTTCTGATTTAAATGGATATACTGTATTAAGTTCTGCATCAAAAACAAATGTTCTGTAATATTATCAGTGAAATAAAGAATTGTGGAGACCACATACTCTTGTCTATTTCAACTTATTGGAGAAAATTGTGAATTATTTGAAAAGAGTGCAAGAGTGCCAATATTTTTGGCCATGACTGTATAATCTGAATCCACCTTGAATATAAAAATGCCTTGAAGGTGACCATGTTTGGCAGCGTCTTCGCAAGCATGACGGCTTTCACACGCACCTCCGAAATGCTGACGCCACCGCCTTGTTGCCGACGATCTGTGACCCAATCAAGCAGTTTGGCCTCAAGCTCAGGATGGGCGGCCAGCAGGGTAAGAATATTGATCCTAGGACAGGCTCATTTTTCCCATTGACTTACATGTTAATTTTCTCTCTCCGGGTAATTTACCAAAAACACCCCTATTTCTCCACCCTCATTTCCCCATTGACTTACATGTTAATTTTTTCTCTCACTCTGATCTTTACGAACCTTTTGGCCATTTACCCCCATTTCCAAAAACACCCTTTTCTCTCACCCTGATCTTTATGCATACAAAAATTCCTGTCCTTAATGTTGTTCATTAGACCTGCGATCCTTCTACCCTTATGAACCTGCGATCCTTCTACCCTTATGAACCTACGATCCTTCTACCCTTACGAACCTTTTGACTATAGCACCCTGATCTTTATGCATACAAAAATTCCTATCCTTAATGTTGATCCTTCAATGAACCTGCGATCCTTCTACCCTTATGAACCTGCGATCCTTCTGGCCTTATTATGAATACCACTCAAACAATGATCCTTCTGTCCTTGTGAATACCACTCAAACAATGAGCCTACAAATATTTGTTTATGTGTAGGAAATAATTTAATTCTCCTACAACTCTCATCACCGTCTAATATATTGGCAAAGTATATGTTTGAGTTTGGTTCTATCATTAATAAAATAGTAAAAAGGTGGCGGTAGCCCGTTAAAATCCCTAACTATATACTTATATGACCATAAGGGAGACTATCAATTCCATTTTCTAAAGGTATGGTCCTTCCCCTTCCCCCCTCCCCCTCCCCCTCCCATCCCTCACCCTCCACCCCTCCCCCTTCCCCCCTCCCCTCCACTTCCCCCCTCCCCCCTCTCCCTCCCCCCATCCCCTCCCACCCTACCCCTCCCCCTCCCCCCCTTACCCTCCCCATCCCCCCATCTTCTCCCCTCTCCCCCTCCCCCTCTTCTCCCCTCTCCCCCTCTTCTCCCCTCTCCCCCTCCCCCTCCCCACCTTCTCCCCTCCCCCCTCTTCTCCCCTCCCCCCCCCATTCCCCTCTCCTCCCCCTCTTCTCCCCTCCCCCTCTTCTCCCCTCCCCCCCGTTCCCCTCCCCTCCCCTCCCCACTCACCTCCCCCGCCCGGCAATGCCGGGTACTTCTGCTAGTATGACCATAAGGGAGACTATCAATTCCATTTTCTAAAATAAACCTCTTATCATCAAAAGCCCCCAATGCTTTCTTATTAATCTCTTCTGAATATAATTGATGCTTATAACTCCTAATTCCCTTTATCTTTCTGAACTCTTCTTTCTTTGTTGTTAAACATGTATAATAATCATTAAAATTTATGGTCGCCTTTACCACCGACCCTTTTATACCCTTAAGCCTCTTCCCCTCTATCACAACAGTCTTTTCAATATATTTATAAGCATAAGCCTTGGACCTCAATCCCACAAATTCACTCATGACATTTCCTCCCAATTCATCCTTAAACTTTCCAATCACATTTTTATTTTTAGAAGAGAACAACTCACTCTCTTCACTATAAATACTGGTGTCATAAGTATCAATATCATTTTTCATATCAGAATAAATATCATCAGTGTTAATCTTCAAAATGAAACTATCAGTACGGTATCCATGTAAAGAAGACTAACATCATTTTTATATTTCTTTTTAAAGTTATTGTAAAGGTAATCATACATCAATGTCTTTGATAAATCAAGTATTGAGGGACCATTGCAAATAGGTTTGTCCATCTCAACGCTTTCTCTCATCAAATGTATTGCACTAAAGTTTTCTGTAAAAACTTCTTCTCTCGAGAAGCTTGGTCTGTTGATTAATTTTGTTGCTCGTTTCCAAGATGTTGATAGTCTAATATTCTATCTTTTCCTCACATTCTCCATGGTCTTACCAAAGACCGCATTATTCATCAATTTATAAAAGTCTTTCTCAAAATCATTTGTAGCATCTATCCTCATTTTGGTGTTGTTGTCAATGTAAGGTTTTAACCAATGACTTTGATTAAACTTGAGAATCCGATGTATCTTCTCTACTCTAAGACCTTCTGATAAACATTGTCTCAAATTCCTCTGGTGAAGAACATAATTTTTCTTATCATAAAGTGTAGTAAGAAGTTTCTCTGTTGATTTACCCTTTACATTAAATGATTGTTGATAATCACTTAACCACTCCTTCTTTGGACTTTCCTTTTCACAAGCAAATGGAAGATCTTTGTGTAGGTTATGGAGTTCCTCTGGATATTTCAAATCAACTTCAAAATAATAACCAACTTTTTCTTCATCGAATTCAGCTCGTGTAGATATACATCGATTTTTAAAGACTTTGTTGAAATTCTTTTCTTTTACCCATCTAAGTTTTCCATAAGGAAGTGCTTGAGACATTGCCCACCGATATAAATTATTCGCGTCATAATACATAAGAAATGAGCTCTTTTTCTTAGGATTATAATCAGGAAGATATTTATTATTGGCTTTAGCGTATCTCTTTGAACATACTTGCGAAATCCCACCCCTTTTTGCCTTTTCAATCATCAGGAGCATATCAACATCGGTTATCAAATCCAAAGCTTGTTTTGTCATTTTCAACATCGCACTCCAAGCCAATCCAGGAGCAGTGTAATAGTGAGCAGGATCCAATCCATATCCAGTGCGACAAACAGATCTAAAGGTCTCAAATACATCAGCCAATAAAAGCACATCACCAAGATTCTTGATGTTATATTTTTCCCAAACATTTTGTGCGTGAACATAATCTTTATCAGATATATGACTATTATTTAATTTATTATAGAAATTTTATTTTGAAGGAAGTTGTGTTTCATTAAATCTCTCAAATGAATCCATATAATCATAGGGGTAAATTCCCTTTTGTGTTAGTAAATCTTTATCTGAAAAATACTCTGAAAGACATGGAAACTCTTTTAGATTTTGAACAAAGTTAGCCAATGGACTTGCCATGAATTTAAATGTGTCTAAAAATCTAATATTAGTTATATCAAAAGTATTTTTATTTTTTTAAATGTCAAATCCTGTTTTTATCAAGATTGTTTTTGTGAATGAAATGTATTTTTGGTCTGTGTTTGGAATTGCTGAGATACTTCCAGAAGTCTTTGAGAGTTCCTTGATAAAAACATGAGTGTCATAATTAGCATTGTTATGAAGAAAGACAGGAATAAAAGAGGGAAGTTTATAATTAATATTACAACTTTGATGAGCCGGACCTCTATATTTACAAGTGAGATGACAATGATCTCTAACCTTTAGACCTTCACCAATTTTCTCCTCACAAATATGACAGACATTGTTTTTTCGAAATTCCCTCTTCTGTTCATTTGTCAAGGACATTGGTTTATTGGTTTCCCCCATTATCTTGCTTAATCGAACACAGTCTTTTTCTAATCGGTAAACAAACTCCTCTGGGGTATTTGAACCTCTATACACCTCTAACTTGTTATATTTATCACCAACGGATGATTTGAAATAATAACAAAAACCACAAGGAGCATGTTTTTGATATTTATTTGTGTATGATTTTTTTGGGTCTGGAGAAACAGTATCATTTTTTTCTAAAATACTTTCAAAATCAGCATATATTACAAATGGATGTTTCATCGTTTTATTTTGATCTTTGAATGTGATCTTTGAGCCTTCTTTCGGCATATTGATTACTGTTGATTTATGATAACCACAATACCCTGAGTGGTTATCCAATCTTTCTTGTGAATGGAAAAAGTTAAGACAGCGTGTACAAACAAATATTTTATTTATTCTTTTACATACTTGTGGTCTTATTAATTTAGCAATATCTTTGATGTATGTGTAATGTGAATTTTCCTCTGAATTAAAATATAGAAGATTAATATGAGTTTGATAACAATTGTCAGAAAGCTTTAAAACCTGAATGTTGTTTGTTTCTGTCAGACCATAAACATTAACTGATAAATTATTCATCTTTTCATTATGTTTCAGCAGTTTCAGCATCAGCATTATGTTTCTCCACGAGTTTTCATTCAGCATTATGTTTTGCACTCTGTCAAAGCGTCTTTGGGCTTCCTGAAAAGCGCTATATAAAATAAATGCATTATTATTATTATTATTTTCAAATTTAGGAATATCATTTAAAGCCATGGGAAACTTTAGATCTTTCATATTTAATGTATTCTCATATTTTTCATAATGAGATACTCTTTCAGCATGAATATATTGTGGATGTAGATGTGCCAGAACAGATCAGAGAAAACATTTATTGTCGTCTATATTTTGGATATTGATAACTGCTTTTTTATTTTTGATAACACTCAGTAAATCAATGTAAGAAGAAGCTTTTAGAGGGTCTGATTTAAGAATATGAATGTCAATAAACAATATCTCATCTATATTCCAACCACTTCCAGTAATAGTATGCTCAAGTTCTTGTTCTTGACTGATAAGTTCATCATAGACTCCTGTTGTTTTAAAATCTTGATATGAGGATATAAAGCATGGCTTAGTTCTCATGTAAGCTATTTCATAGTAATAATCATCAGTGATTAGATCCTGTTTTGAGACTTTCATTTTAATACCCATATAGAACTTGATTGATTTCAACTCAATAAGAGTCTTTTCAATACGATCTTTCACAGAGGGTTTGATGATTTCCACAGCCTCAACAATTGAGTTGGGGCCAGGAGGATCAAAGTCAAAGATTCGAATCCTGATATGTCCCTTGAAAGAACCATCAGCATTCCTAATAGTAAACAATTTTGACAAGTGTTTGCTTGTTTTAAGATGGGCTTTGAACCCCTTCTTGAGGATATCTCTATTACAGTCCTTACAATATTTTGTTTTAGGTGGAAGAGGGGAAAGTTTGTTAAGAATGTATGTATGTTTTGCGGTGAGAATATGTTGTTTATAATATTTTACTTCCTTTTCACAAGTATCACAATGGACCATATTTATAGCGTGAGAAAACGGGGTGTTTTATATATATAACTTTACTTAAACAAAAACACCTTTTCGAGCTTTTTGGCTCGTTTTATATATATAACTTTACTTAAAATGAAAGTCTCAAAACATATCAGAACCAGGGTCATATTCAGAATCAATCTCACAATCAGAGACATCTGAGTCATCAATAAAGCTACTGATCATTTGAGCACACTGAATCACTATCATCTGAGTTCAATGAAATACTATCGTCCGAGTTCAATGAAATAGTAAATCTTCACTGCTGTATTGACTCATATTTATTTAGCAGAAAAAACCTTTCCATCTACACCAATATACTTTCTTTCATTAACGGATTCAATCTCTACATTTTTAATATCAAAAGTTATCTTTAAATAATCTCTAACTATCATAGAACGAAATGACATTTCACCAGAAATATTAACATTATTATACATTGCCTTCCTTAGATCTACACCCTTTGGATTATTAAAGTAAATACAAATTTCTCCACGAGTATTGTTGATGGTCTTATCATTCTTTTTCAAAGTATCGCGGTCGATCACTTTTTCAAGCTTCGAATAAATTGCCAGGAGTAGAGGAGAAACTTTTGTTAGATTTACCTTAATGGAGTTATTAATTAACATAGCTTGTCCTTTAGATGAAATAGAGGGACACGTGTTATTTTCCATAACTGGTTTTACCCAAAAATTCCCATATTTATCTTTGTTCAATTTAACATCTTTGACATATTTTTCTATATCTTCCACCGAAGTAGAGATTGATTGAAATTTGTCTTTTGTGTTTTGAAACATTGTATTTATGAGTTAAAAAAAACTTGCGTTTAGTTTAAGTAAAAGGATACTGTTTAAATATGTTAAATTCTGAAGGATATTTAGAATTTCCAGACTCTCCATATGATAAATTAGAGAATTGTCCGGCTTGTGATAGAGTGGGGCTTAATACAGAATCAAAAGTATATAAACAATGTATTTTCTGTGATTATCTTCTAATTAATGATAATAAAAAATATATAAAAATATATAACTCTTTTAAATTAGAACCAAAAATGAATTAATTTTCAAGTTTAATAAGAGAGGTGAATGTTAAGTATTATAATGATAATACACCATTTCTTTCAAGGGAAGAGACTATTTGTATTGAGGGAATGTATAAGGGTTTAATGATATTTATTATTCAAAATAATTTTAATGGAAATGTTAATACAAGATACTATATAAATAAAATCATGGATTATTTTGAAATTAAACCTGAACTCAGGATAAAATATGGAGTTTCTAAAATAACTCAAAAAAAGTTAGATGACTTGTTTTCCAAATATATAAATGAATGATTTTTTACCCATTTGGGAAAACAAGATAAAATTTAACAACCATAAAAATATTCCAAATTCATTGAGATGTCTAATAGCTGGTTCAAGTGGATGTGGAAAAACCTGTTTGCTTTTAAAGATGCTCCATGGTCCTAATTTTTTAGATTATGACAATTTAATAATTTTTACAAAGTCAAGTTTTCAACCCGAGTATCAACTACTCTCACAGGGTTTTAATGCGGGTCTTAAAAAGGAAGACATTATCGGTTTATTTAAACTTCAAAACAAACTAAATGATAATAATATTGAAGATATAATACAATTATTTTGTGATACACAGAAATCAAAATTGAAACCAAAACCCATAACTTGTATTCTCAGTGATAATACGGATGATATACCTTCACCCCAAGATTTAGATAAATCAAAAAAGAACCTCATTATCTTCGATGATTGTGTTAATGAGAGAAACCAAACAGTAATGGATAGCTACTATACAAGAGGGAGACATTCTTCTTGTAATTGTATTTATCTTAGTCAGTCATATTTTCAACTCCCTCGATGCTCAATAAGAAACAATGCCAATACTTTTATTTTATTGAAGTTAAATTTAATAGATGTAAATAATTTTTGGAGAGATAATTGCTCTACGTTATGAAGTAAAAAAGAATTTGAGGCTCACATGAAACACACGATTGGAAAATATAAATATATTGTTGTGAAACAAGATGAGATACTAAATGATATTTTTCAATAAATAAATACAGAAAATGAATGCCGAAGAAAGAGCAAGAAAGTTTAAAGAACATCAAGAGTTGGTTTCAAAAGTTGTTATGCAACAGGAAGAGATAAAGAAGAAACGGAGACATAAACTAACTGGTGAAGAAGCCTTTGAAAGGAAACAAGAGAAATTTTTTAAACCACTTTTAAAAACTCAACAAACGATTTCACCTTCAGTTCCCACGGTACAATTTACTCCGAAAAAACTTCAAATGCTCAAAGATTTTAGTCAAATGACAGAGCAAGAATTTGGAGAATCAGGATATGATGATGAAGGATTATTTCGGAAACTTGAGAAGATAAATCAACCCCCTAATTATATTGTGAAAGCTCTTCAAAACAATGAATATTCGGTGAGTTCAAAAACCAGAGCAGGTCTCATTCCAACAGAAGAACCAGCACAGTTCTATCTTGTGAATGAAAAGGTATTGATATTTAATGATGAATTGATGTTCTTAAGTTCTGCTCAACCAAATGTTGCATTAACTCCAAGATTAATGTTTATTCTAACAAAGTCCGGATTCAGCGGTTCAAAATATTTTGAGGAACCACTTGATATGGAAAGAGAGGAAGATAGAGTATATTGATTTACTAAGATTTCATTTGAGAGATTTCATTCATTTGAGAGATTTAATGAAACACAACTTCCTTCAAAAGAAAATTTCTATAATAAATTAAATAATAGTCATATATCTGATAAAGATTATGGACACGCACAAAATGTTTGGGAAAAATATAACATCAAGAATCTTGGTGAGTATCATGATTTGTATCTCAAAACTGATGTGCTTTTATTGGCTGATGTATTTGAGACCTTTAGATCTGTTTGTCGCACTGGATATGGATTGGATCCTGCTCACGATTACACTGCTCCTGGATTGGCTTGGAGTGCAATGTTGAAAATGACAAAACAAGTTTTGGATTTGATAACCGATGTTGATATGCTCCTGATGATTGAAAAGGCAAAAAGGGGTGGGATTTCGCAAGTACAGACTTGGCATTTAATATGGAATATTTTTTTTGTGGGGGTGAACTTACTTTTCAAGATGTCTTCGAACCAAAAGTTCATTGGAATTATGTTGAAATTATTCTAGATTTTGTTAATGTGACCATTAAAAGAAACAAAAACCACATTTGACATTTCGAAACAAATAAATTGATCCTTGAAAGTGATGTAAACTGATATCGAACTCAATTCATGGACAGTACTGTGTTAAACTTCTGTACGTTTTCCAGAAGTATCTCTTTATTTTGCACATTAGCCAAATTTTTTTTATAACAAAAACAAAAGTTAAATTACGACTGGGATTACGGACAGTAAAATTACAGTTCAGTACTTCGTGTAACCCCCACGAGCATTCAGGACAGCACGTACACATTGAGGCATGCTGTTCACGAGATTTGCCAAGGTTTGGACAGGAATCGCTTGCCATGCAGTGACAATAGCCTGCTGCAATTCAGGCACAGAGGTCGGATGCTGGTCCAAGTTGTCGATTTGACGCGTTAATTCTGCCCACAAGTTCTCTGTCGGATTCATATCCGGGGACATGGCAGGCCACTCCATATGCTCGACACCACGGTCAGCAAGAAAGTGTTGGATCATGCGAGCACGATGAGGCCGTGCATTGTCATCTTGGAAGACAATGTTTCCTCGAAAGGCTGCACGAGCAAATGGAGGCAATGTTTCTTCCAGAATGGCCCTGTGCTTGAACTGGTTCAGGTTTCCATTCAGAACAACCAGGTCAGTTTGGCCCCCCTGCATGAAAAGCAGCCGAAACGGTCACCCCACCACCTCCAGCTTAGACTCTTGGCACTATACAATCTTTGTTGTAGGCTTCATGCACTTGTCTGCACACTCGGACGTGACCATATTGACGATAGGCCAGAAATCTAGACTCGTCACTGAAGATCACGTGATTCCAGTGTCCTGGCTGCCATTAACGGTGCTCTCTGGCCCACTGCAATCGGCGCTGGCGGTGTTGTCTGGTCAGGCGTGGCTTTCTCAGGGGATGCCTGGCACGATAGCCTGCTTGAACCAGTCGTTGGTTGACTAACCTTCTGGATACAGGCACATTTGTCAGTTGCTGCCACTCAGCCCTAAGCTGATTAGCTGACTTGGTATGGCCATTGCGGACTAACCGGTGCAGCTGGCGATTATTCCTCCTTGTGGTTCTGCGGGGACGTCCTGGCCTCAGTATTGGAGTAGGGACACCCCTCTGAGCATTTCGTTTCAGGATCTTTGACACCTGACCTTGAGTGATGCCATACTGCCGAGCAATAGCACGCTGTTTCATGCCGTAATTTCATAAAGCCACCACTAAATGACAAACAGCATTGTCGAGTTGACGGACCATCTCCAGGGGAAGCGGCAATAACTTTTGTGGACGTGCAGCAGTTGTTTTCCAATAATACAGAACACAACAACCCTTATATACCCGATTGTGAAGCCAATCGTCAAATGTACCTGTCTGTACATTTTGTCACGCCACCTGTGATATAATCCTGTTATTGACTTCTTGCTGCGACAGACAATCAGTGACATGGTTCTTTTAACAAAGAAATCACCGAAGCGTAAAATGAACTCACCAGATTGATATACCGAGTTCAGAAAGTAAACCCAAGTCAAGAAAAAAAAAATATTCCATATTAAATGCCAAGTCTGTATGTTCAAAGAGATATGCTAAAGCCAATAATAAATATCTTCCTGATTATAATCCTAAGAAAAAGAGCTCATTTCTTATGTATTATGACGCGAATATTTTATATGGGTGGGCAATGTCTCAAGCACTTCCTTATGGAAAACATAGATGGGTAAAAGAAAAGAATTTCAACAAAGTCTTTAAAAATCCATGTATATCTACACAAGCTGAATTAGATGAAGAAAAAGTTGGTTATTATTTTGAAGTTGATTTGAAATATCCAGAGGAACTCCATACATAACCTACACAAAGATCTTCCATTTGCTTGTGAAAAGGAAAGTCCAAAGAAGGAGTGGTTAAGTGATTATCAAAAATCATTTAATGTAAAGGGTAAATCAACAGAGAAACTTCTTACTACACTTTATGAGAAGAAAAATTATGTTCTTCACCAGAGGAATTTGAGACAATGTTTATCAGAAGGTCTTAGAGTAGAGAAGATACATAGGATTCTCAAGTTTAATCAAAGTCATTGGTTAAAACCTTACATTGACAACAACACCAAAATGAGGATAGATGCTACAAATGATTTTGAGAAATACTTTTATAAATTGATGAATAATGCGGTCTTTAGTAAGACCATGGAGAATGTGAGGAAAAGACAAAATATTAGACTATCAACATCTTGGAAACAAGCAACAAAATTAATCAACAGACCAAGCTTCTCGAGAGAAGAAGTTTTTACAGAAAACTTTAGTGCAATACATTTGATTAGAGAAAGCGTTGAGATGGACAAACCTATTTACATTGGTACCTCAATACTTGATTTATCAAAGACATTGATGTATGATTACCTTTACAATAACTTAAAAAAGAAATATAAAAATGATGTTAGTCTTCTTTACATGGATACTGATAGTTTTATTTTGAAAATTAACACTGATGATATTTATTCTGATATGAAAAATGATATTGATACTTATGACACTAGTAATTATAGTGAAGAGAGTGAGTTGTTCTCTTCTAAAAATAAAAAGGTGATTGGAAAGTTAAGGATGAATTGGGAGGAAATGTCATGAGTGAATTTGTGAGATTGAGGTCCAAGGCTTATGCTTATAAATATATTGAAAAGACTGTTGTGATAGAGGGGAAGAGGCTTAAGGGTATAAAAGCGTCAGTGGTAAAGGCGACCATAAATTTTAATGATTATTATACATGTTTAACAACAAAGAAAGAAGAGTTCAGAAAGATAAATGGAATTAGGAGTTATAAGCATCCTCCCAATTCATCCTCCCAATTAGGAGTTATAAGCTCTTCTTAATGGAATAAGAAGTTATAAACATCAATTATACTCAGAAGAGATTAATAAGAAAGCATTGGGGGCTTTTGATGATAAGAGGTTTATTTTAGAAAATGGAATTGATAGTCTCCCTTATGGTCATATCAGTATATAGTTAGGGATTTTAACGGGCTACCGCCGCCTTTTTACTATTTTAGTAATGATAGAACCAAACTCAAACATATACTTTGCCAATATATTAGACGGTGATGAGAGTTGTAGGAGAATTAAATTATTTCCTACACATCAACAAATATTTGTCGGCTCATTGTTTGAGTGGTATTCACAAGGATAGAAGGATCATTGTTTGAGTGGTATTCATAATAAGGCCAGAAGGATCACAGGTTCATAAGGGTAGAAGGATCGCAGATTAATAGAAGGATCAACATTAAGGATTGGAATTTTTGAATGCATAAAGATCAGGGTGCTGGAGTCAAAAGGTTCGTAAGGGTAGAAGGATCGTAGGTTCATAAGGGTAGAAGGATCGCAGGTTCATAAGGGTAGAAGGATCGCAGGTCTAATGAACAACATTAAGGATAGGAATGTTTGTATGCATAAAGATCGGGGTGAGAGAAAAGGGTGTTTTTGGAAATGGGGGTAAATGGCCAAAAGATTCGTAAAGATCAGAGTGAGAGAGAAAATTTACATGTAAGTCAATGGGAAAAATGAGCCTGTCCTCGGATCAACATTCTTTCCCTACTGCGGCCGCATGACCCCGTTCGGCCATTTTGCTTGGTGGGAGCGACTGCAAATGCTCCTTCTGTCATCTCCATAGTCTGATGTTCACCTCAGATATTCCGTCGAACTCCGGCCCAGCAGTTCTGTTGCCGTGATCTTCAGCGCATCGAACAATGTTTAGTTTTTGAGCCGCGGTGTATGATCGTCGTCAAGAACCCATGGTTAATTACGGTAAGAAAACGAGTGGAAATATAAGTCGCTGGTAAAACTTTTGAACAACTGAATGAAGCTGCTAAAGAAGACTTGGTGTTTACAATAAAATATCACCAATTATCAGCACCTTGTGTACCATGTGATTGTCGTCCGACAATAGGCTACGGGCTGCTTTGTTGGATTGCTATCCGACTTCCGCAGTTTATTTAATGTGCACTGCTATGTTTAAAGTTTGCGCAATCACAACTGAACATCGTGATTGATATGATTTACGACTGTCGTAAATTTAGTTCCTTGACCTGCCGTGATATTCTTTCATTAGCGCCGCTCTGTTCAACTATTATGAAATTGTGACCGACAGTCATGGTTGAGATGGACCTCGCCGTTATTGACAGATGTAATAACATGTTTTACGTCGATTTTTTTTCATTTGAGTGCTGAAATTGGGGTATGTATTATGGATAGATCAATTGATTTTTTTACACCACGACAAAAGCCCAAGTTGGGGGTGCGCATTATGCACAGGGGCATGTTATAGTCAAAGTCTTGCGGTAATGGCACAGCCCTAAAAGTGTCTCCCGATGTGTCATTTTTTGGGGTCACTTTTGACAGGGGCTTAATTTGGAATTCCCATATAAACAAACTTACTGCCAAGTGCGCGAAGGGCCTCAACCTTTTATGTCGTCTCTGAGGCACATCCGTGGGGGCACATCAGGATAGCCTCATTCTCCTGAATAAAGCCCTCATCCGTTCCCATTTCGATTACGGTAGTCAAGCTTTTTGGGATATGTCCACAACCAACCGCAGGAAGCTGAAAACTATTCAATCAAGAGCTCTCAATATTTGCCGAGAGGCCTTCAAAAGAACTCTAGTGAGTGCTCTTCTGATCGAAGCTGGCAAGATGCCCTTGTCCCTTCGGTCGGAGGTTTCCAGCCTAAAGTACTGGGCCAAATGCATTTATTTTGGGGACAACCACCCAGGCAATGCCCTGTTTTCAGATTTCTGGGAGTACCAAACTCTTGGCAGATCCTCTCATCCTCCCCCTTCCGGGCTTACGTGTGTGAGGGCGGCGAAAGGCATGGGTTTGGACTCTTTTCCAAAAAGTTTGGACCTTGCTGTTAACTTTTCAAATAAAGTGGCCAGATGGCCTCCCTGGATCTCTGAAGCCCCTCGAGGTCTCCTGGATTGATGGGGTAAGATCGATAGGGACAATCCAGTTGTGACATGTAACCAATAGTATGGCAGATGGTGCAGGAATTTTGTGCCTTGGATGATGCAAGCATGGCATTTGGCACACAGTCAGAGAATGCCCAAAGAAAGATATTTGGAAAGAAATAGCAGATTTGTCCTTTTTTGAAAAATGGCCGCCATTGTTGTCACAGGACAAATCTGCGATGGCCCCATAGCCAAATATCTTCCTTAGGGCATACTCTAACTGTGTGCAAACTCTCGTGCTTGTATCATCAAAGGCACAATTCTCCCAAATATTTCACCAATGTGCTGGACTAAAAATTGGGCGCCATTTTTATTGGACACTTCTGTGATGATTCTCATAGTCAGAATATTTAACTGTGTACCAAATACCATGCTTGTATGATTCAAACAACAGTTTATACAAATTAATATACCATATACCATATAAATGGCAGCCATTTCAAACACATTGTCACAGGACAAATATATGATAACCCCACAGTTATGGGTCTTTAATTATGTGCCAAATGTCAAGCTTGTATGACCACAACAGTTTATACACAGTAATGTAGCAAATATATGTAAAATAACAAGCAATGCAGGCCATTTTGAAAAATGGCCTCCATTGTTGTCACAGGACAAATCTGCGACGGCCCTATAGCACAATTCTCCCAAATATTTCGCCTACCTGCCGTACTACAGGCAGTCGAATCATCAACAAGGTTTGGAGCCAATCTCTATACGCCCACACAGATGGTTCTGAGGATTTGGGCTTGCACAGCAGCAGCAGCTTTTTGCATTCCAGATGTGAAGGTGATGAACTCTTTTGGACTTTTTGATCACCTTTTGGGATTTTCTGCCAAACGTTTTGCCCTCGTCTTGGCTCTTGAATGGACAAGTGCCCGCGGCACGATGTAACTTCCGGTTAGTGCACCCTTCGCGACAACAGTCACGTGATTGCATACGTTGAAAACGAACCACAAAAGGGCACGTGTTACACCTTACTTCCGGTAGTCTCGCCCTCACCTACAATTGACTTTAACCTCTTCGTGCTGTAATATTTTCCGATCACGTTATATTTTGTATTATTATTATTATTGTTATGTATGTTATTATAATTATTGTTATATTTCCACGATCCGTACATGGTCATGGTGTGATTCCCACATAAACGATTGTTATTAACGTACACAGTGCACAGCACGGACCCCACGGGAATAAGAACGTCACGTACCGGGTCCGAACTCCTTGTCCGCGGGAGATTCTCCCGGAGCAAGCAGGTTCCTTCCATCGGAGACCATCGTGGATCCCGGAGTGTTCACCACGTGTTCCTCACCTGAGATATCTCGGTTCATTGAACACAGTCCAGCCAGTACAGTGCAGTACAGTCCAGTCCAGCCAGTACAGTGCAGTACAGTCCAGTCCAGTCCAAGGCAGTACACAGTCCAAGGCAGTACACAGTCCAAGGCAGAACACAGTCCAAGGCAGTCGAACAACAAGGTCCAAATGAAGAGCCTCTGCTAACTGCTTCTGTGATACACTGTACTTTTTTGGTCATGACCACGCCCCCAACGGAGGGGAAACGCAAATACAGTGCGTGCTGAGACCTCAAACAGAAGTCATGGTGTTTCATGGTGACATTACGTGGTGTTACATGGTGACATTACATGGTGTTACAATATAGACATTATATGGTGTTACAATATAGACATTACATGGTGTTACAATAAAGACATTATATGGTGGTACAATAAAGACATTACATGGTGTTACATGGTGACATTACATGGTGTTACATGGTGACATTACATGGTGTTACATGGTGTTACAATAAAGACATTACATGGTGTTACAATAAAGACATTACATGGTGTTACAATAAAAACATTACACGGTGTTTCAATAAAGACATTACATGGTGTTACATGGTGTTACAATAAGGACATTACATGGTGTTACATGGTGTTGCAATAAAGACATTACATGGTGTTACAATAAAGACATTACATGGTGTTACAATAAAAACATTACACGGTGTTTCAATAAAGACATTACATGGTGTTACATGGTGTTACAATAAAGACATTACATGGTGTTACAATAAAAACATTACACGGTGTTTCAAAAAAGACATTACATGGTGTTACATGGTGTTACAATAAAGACATTACATGGTGTTGCAATAAAAACATTAAACGGTGTTTCAAAAAAGACATTACATGGTGTTACATGGTGTTACAATAAAGACATTACATGGTAACAATAAAAACATTACACGGTGTTACAATAAAGACATTACATGGTGTTACATGGTGTTACAATAAAGACATTACAGGTGTTACAATAAAGACATTACATGGTGTTACAATAAAGACGTTACATGGTGTTACAATAAAGACATTACATGGTGTTACAATAGACATTACATGGTGTTACATGGTGTTACAATAAAGACATTACATGGTGTTACAACAAAGACATTACATGGTGTTACAATAAAGACATGACATGGTGTTGCAATAAAGACATTACATGGTGTTACAATAAAGACATTACATGGTGTTACAATAAAGACATGGCATGGTGTTACAATAAAGACATGGCATGGTGTTACAATAAAGACATGACATGGTGTTACAATAAAGACGTTACATGGTGTTACAATAAAGACATTACATAGTGTTACAATAAAGACATGACATGGTGTTACAATAAAGACGTTACATGGTGTTACAATATAGACATTACATTATGTTACAATAAAGACATTACATGGTGTTACAATAAAGACATTACATGGTGTTACAATAAAGACGTTACATGGTGTCACAATAAAGACATGACATGGTGTTACAATAAAGACGTTACAAGGTGTTACAATATAGACATTACATGGTGTTACAATAAAGAAATTACATGGTGTTACAATAAAGACATTACATGGTGTTACAATAAAGACATTACATGGTGTTACAATAAAGACATTACATGGTGTTACAATAAAGACATTACATGTTGTTACAATAAAGACATTACATGGTGTTACAATAAAGACATTACATGGTGTTATAATAAAGACATAACATGGTGTTATAATAAAGACATTACATGGTGTTACAATAAAGACATTACATGTTGTTACAATAAAGACATTACATGGTGTTACAATAAAGACATTACATGGTGTTATAATAAAGACATAACATGGTGTTATAATAAAGACATAACATGCTGTCAGAAGTAAAAACTGTGAATATGACGTGGTTGAGGATCCGTTAATCAAGGACAGAATTGAGTGTGGCATCGTGGACGCACTCCGTGAAAAGCTGCTTGAAGTGCACAAGATCAAGAATCCCAGACATGCAACAAAGAATGTGCAGGAGATGGACGCACAGTGCGACTCACCTCTGCACCACATCGACGCGGTCAGTCTCGACCATCATCTCGGCGATGAAGAGGAAGCAGGGTTTGATTTTGAGGACCTCCTCGTGGATGCCCTCACCGACGGCAGGGCCGGGGACCTTGATTGGACGCAGACTGGATTCATCGGTGACATCCCGGTGACATTTAAGTTGGACTCTGGGGCCCAAGTGGATATTATACCAGAATGCATATTTAACTACATGGTATTCATAGAATACTTACCCTGCGCAATCAACTTGGTGTGAGTGAACTCTTCTGTTTTTGAACATTTTTTTTTGATCCAATATGGCTGCCAGACCACGTGAGCGATGACATCATAAATTTATATTCTCTAATATAATTATTGCATTGATCACGCTCAATAAATTTAAAACTGATCAGACGAAGCGTTGTCCCTGTCGAATTATGACGTCATACTTATGGCACCAACTAGTTAGCTCACACAAAGTTGACTGCGCAGGATAAGTATTCTGTGAATACCATCAAGTTAACATATGTTATTCCCCTTTGGGGAGTTCTTTACAATGTGCCATGTCTCAATTTTTTCGATGCATCAACTTTCGGAGATCATCAATTGAGTTGGCCACAGGTGGACTCCAAGCAGGTTGAAGAGACATCTCAAAGATGATCAAAGGAAATTGTATGCACCCGAGCTCAAATTGAGTGTCATAGCAAAGGGGGTTATTGACATTTCAGATTTTCATTTTTTATTAATTTGGAAAAAAATTCCACTTTGACTTTATGGGGTATTATGTGTCGATCAGTGGAATAAAAATCCCAATTTAATCCATTTTAAATACAGGATGTAACAACAAATTGTGAAGAAGTCAAGGGGTGTGAATACTTTCTGAAGGCACTGTATATTGAAAACAATTATATTGTTACTTTTTCTAGATTTCTCATTTTAAGGAGGATTTGGAATCAGCGCACAGAGAAGATTGAGGATATAGGGTTCAACTGGATGCAGGATTGCTGCACATGCACGGGAAAAAGAAGAAAGCAGCAAGAAGAGATGTGGATCAGGTGGGGAAATATATGGAAGGGAGGTGTACAAGTTGGAAGAGGGTGGTGGGAAGAAGTTAATCTATAAAATGGCTGCTGACAGGGATGAGGATAGTGAGGACGTGAATTGGGGGGTGGGTGGTGATTTTGAATGGTGCCGGGAGGTTCGTGACAGAGAGGGGAGGGGGTTAGTGGTAAATGTGTGGGGAGGATATTTGAAGGAGCTGACCAACTGAGGAGGAAACAATGGTGAGCTGGTGCTTCCTTGTTATGAAGAGGGGAAGTGGAGGTAGTGGAGATCACGGAGGAGGAAGTAAGGACAGCAATAAAGAGGATGAAGAAGGGAAGAGAGTCAGGCATTGACGAGATGTGTACAGAGATGTCATATCCTGTGGGAAAAGTTGGAGTCAGTTGGACGAGGAGGCTGATGAATGTATGTATGAGAGAGGGTTCAACTGTAGATTGGAAGGCATGCCTCATTGTGCAGATATGGAAGAGAAAAGGTGATGTTCAAGATCTGGGGAAGTGCAGAGGCATTAACCTCCTTCGTCATGTCATTAAAACTGTACTGGAGAGGATTCTGGCTGGAAGGACAAGGAAGAGTGTGGAGTTGGAGATCGGCGAAGAGCAGCAGGGGATGAGAAAGGGAAGAGGGATGATGCATGGGATGTTCACGCTGACATAGCTGAGGAAGCAGAAGTTGGAGGTGCAAGGTTAATTGGCATTGGGATTTGTGGACCTGGAAATGGCCTCCGACACTGTCCTGAGAAACATGGTGATGGCGACACTGAGATGGATGGGATTGCCGGAAGCAGAAGTTAGGTTGGTGGAGTGAATGTACAATGAAACGAAGGGAAGAGTTTTGGTTGGTCCTGGGATGTTGGAGGAGTTCAGTGTGAATATCGATTTGAAGCAGGAAAGCTCTCAGGCCACTCATGTTTATCATGGTGTTGGAGCTGGAAAGCAGGAAGGCTGACCTGAAAGGTATTCTGGGGAGGATGTTGTATGCGGATGATTTGGCTCTTGTGGCAGATTAAATGGGAGATACAGGAAGTACTGCGGGAGTGGAAAGAGGCATTTGGGAAGCATGGGCTGAAGGAGCGCAACGACTGAGGTGATGTGGGTCAGGCAGCAGAGGAAACAAATGAGTATCAGGTGAGAGGTGAAGGAGATCAGACAGGGAAATTGGTTTGAGTATCTGGTGGCAACAGAGACCGGTGATGGTAAGTTGGAGGCAGTTTCGGTAAGTTGGATGGAAAGTTGGGGGCAAGATTTCTGGTGGGTGTGAACGTGTGGAGGTGGGTGGAGGGATTAGTGGCAGCCATAAAGATATCATGAAAATTGATTGCAGAAGTGAAGAGGGTGGATAGAAAGTGGATGGATGAACTGGGAAGGAGATTGGTGTGCAGTTGAGCTTGACGAAGAGATTGATGAAAAGCCGGCTGAAGTGGGCTGGACACTTGGTGTGTATGGAGGAAGAGAGAATGGCAAAGAGAGCGGGTAACACACATGTACACCCACACACATGCACACATATATATATATATATATATATACACATACAGACACACACATATATACACATATATATACACACACATACACACACGTACACACACATGTACACCGACACACATGCACACGCATACACATGTACACCCACACACACACACACACATACATACACATACATACACACACACACACACATATATATATATACACACACACACACACACACACACACACACACACACACAAACATGTCCCACATGTATATATCCCACATCCCACATGTATATACATGTTCAAAGTGTACGTGCACATAACTAATAAAATATAAACGAAGAAATATCTCTCGGCAATTTCCTGAAACAGTGAATTCTCTCGGTTTTTCGGTGAAAATTTTCCTTTGGGCGGTGTATAATCGCACCGACCGAAATATCTCTCAGCAATTTCCCGCCTGTTAATTTATTTATTTTACATATGTGAATTACACGTCAATACACACGTGAAATCGAGTTTGTTTTTGCACACGTGAAATGAATACGTGAACCTTTACTTCCGGATAATAATAATGAATGAATAAGTAGGAAGAAATATATGTCGGCATCATTCTTGACGTTTTTGTGACGACTGTCATCAAACAGAAAAGTAATATATTGTTACAGACGCGGTTTTAGATGTTATTTTACCGAGCGGTGGTGTATTACCGCGTCCGAACAGTTACTCCCCGATTAGAGCCCGATCCCGCCCGATTCCACTCGACGTTGACCAAATCGCGCTATGCTAAATCAATGAAGGAAAGGACACAACGGCTGGGATAAATGCAATGACACAAGGGGTACAGTTCTCAAGACCTCCGGAGGAGGATATAATTGGTGATGCAGAAACGGGTAGATTACACGGTAAGAGGTAAAGCACAGAAAAGATGGGCACTTAGACACAGTCTTATCTATCCCCGACAGACCACAGACAAACGGGACAAGACTGACTTACACGGGGATTGATGGCAGGGAAGGACAGGCAGTCGATAGCACAAGGTGCACCTTGGCTCAGGGGCAGAATCAACACGGTCCGGTCCAGAGATGCGGGGAGGTATTGTAGCGCTCGGAGGTGGCGTCTTCTCTCTCCAAGCTGAGGGCGCATCTGACGTCACCTCCCTCTTCCTGCGCATGCTCAGCGGGGAGTGACACGCCCTCGGCTCGTTGGCTCCGCCCCAGATGGAATCGGTCCGCCGCTTCTATTGGGTGCGGGGGGTTACCGGGCTCCGCCCTTGACGAGGAGCTGACAGCGAGCCCCTGCGTGGTAACCCCGTCGGAGCACATGTTCAATGGTGGCTAACCAAGCCGGAGTGAGGACGCACACTCCCCGCGCCACCGCCGCTGTTGTTGTTGTTGTTGTTCCATGAGGAAGAGCTGCGGGGAGGTATTGGGAGGTCCTAAACTTTCTAACGGTGCCATACAATCACATTCTGGTGCAACGAAGAGTCAGAATTAATGGAAACGAGTCCTTAACTGACATAGACTAAGAATAACTAGCAAGATGTCCTATAGTTGTCTACGTGAGATGCGGTGGACCTGGATGCGACATTTAATGGGGGAAATAGGGGAAGGTCGGGTCTACCGAGTGTTGTTTACAGAAAATGGGACTAGGGAATGGGGGATTGGGGATAGTTGGGAAGTATTGGGGAAATAGGGGAATATTTACAAGCGGATATGGATGGATCCAAATCCCATATCCGCAACATTGCACCCTTCTCTACCTCGGGGCGTCCCGACCCGATAAATTTTTACCTACGTTAGTGTGGCACTCAGATGTAGTTCCCTCTACTATTAACTCAACCCTGAGTGCGACAGTTTTACAGATGTTCACAAATGAGTAAATATGTCCCCCTGCGACGTTGCACCCTTCTCCTCACAGAAACACACCCACAGGATAACCGAATCGCGGAAAGAATCCTCAAACTAAACATACAGCCGGTAGGGAGCATTATTTACACAAGACTGATATTTACACTACGATCCAGGACCTGTTTTTGGAGGAACACATGCAGGTGTTATGCATAGAGAGAGCACGCATGCCAGCATCGATACACCAACCCACGAGTGCCCTGTGGCCCTACGGCCTTTAATAATGTGCAGAGCACCCCATCCAAGCACCAAAAGCACCACCCCATACATACAGTCAGCACCATCCGGTGCACCAATAAAGTGTTCATAGTCACCGGTGGTGTCGCAGCCGGCCGATGTTCTGCCGCTGGTCTTGCCTTCATGTGGTGTACTTGGCCTTCTGGCTTCTTTAAAGATAAAGAAAGGCGCCAACCGCGTCCATTTCTGAATTGTGGCCGTCAGGGGGCCAACTAAAAGTGGTTCACCTGTATGGCATAGGTGCCACGTTGACCCATAGGTCCATCAACGGGTGGTGCTTGCCCGCAAGAGAACTGCGGTCCATGGTGGGCGGCCACAAAAATTGCGGTCCATATGGTGTATCGATCCAGGCAGCAAGCAGCGAAAGTACAGGCCCACAACTGCAGAGCCAGCACCTCTCTCTCCTCTCTCTCTGCCCCAAAGCCAGATCCTCGGAGGTGGGAGACAAAAGAAGACAATTGAGTAAGGTGGTAAGGGCGCAAAAGTGCACGCAATACAAGGTAATGCACACTGGGGGCACATGGGAAGAGGTGAGACAGGTACGTTCCTACCGTACGCCCCCCACCCCCCACCAGGTAACCTACATTGCCCCTCCCTTACCCCTTACTGTATCCACAAAACACAACACTACCCATAAACATCTACTTTACAAATCAACAAACGTCCCTACTGTCTTCCCCGTTCCTCCCATAAACCAAATTCGTCTTCTCTCCCTCCTAACCAATCAAGTTTGCCATTTCCAACTCTCATCAAAATTTGCCATCTCCAACTCAACATCAAAATTTGCCATCACCAATTCATCATCAGTCCCTCCTAAGGAGGGAGAGATGGAATCACCCCAATGTCTCATCCACATCGTGATGCGTCTCTCAAATCCACACAGCAATTCTTATTTCCTGCAACACAGAACAAAGGAACACAGGTGTGGAGTCATCATCATCACCTCAGGTAAGTGGCTGCGTATGGTGCGACAGGTTCATCAATCCTAACTATTTCCTAAATGACTTTAACAACTTTACATTACCCGGGGTCTTTCCCTGCCAATCCATTGGCCAACTTACACTATGGGTTCTAAAAACCAATTCCCATTGACCAAACTGTGGTGCTTCTCAATTTGGGGTCTCACCCCCCCCCCCCCCCCCCGATTCATCTCCCGGTGCCCTCGCACAATTTCTGGGCTGTGACGTGTAGCTCTCCCAGCAGGTCTACCCACCTGCACACCTCCACCACTGTAGTTGCCACCCGAGCTTGCCTGCTCCTCACCCTAACCTAACTAACTGGGGAAGGCCCTCTCGCACTCTCACCCCCTCAGTGCCCTCTCTGGCACGGGCTGCCCGATCCACACCCGGGATCCTCAGGCACCCACTGACACTAACGGCTCCCAGAGCCCACCTGCGGCCTCACCTGGCCGACATCCTCACAGTGGTGGAGTGCCCAAACCAACTACACACACTAACAGGCTACACGCCCAGCCATTTCCACAACACTAATGCACCCATCCACAATACCATTCTGCAACCGCACCACAAATGCCAATATCCAACCACAATTTACCTATACCCTCTACCTAACACTTGCACTACCCGCCCCGGGTACTCGTGAAAGGGGTCCACTCTTCCCCCATCCACACCTTCGCACCATGCACACCACTCCGTACCACTTACTCCAACTCTCTCCACACCACTCATTCTCTGCTCCATATATTCCACACACCTATACTTGCACACCTGTGCTCTCATACTTGGTGCCGCCTGCACCCTTCTCTCCCCTAAGCGCATTCGCGCTGATCCACAACACTCACTACTCACCATGACACTCATCCGCAATGCTCTCTTATTCATCACTTGTACACTCACACACACCTCGGAGGATTGCCTCACCGATGCCTCATTTGAAGCTGCTCACCAGCACTTCCATTCACACTGCATCATCTACCCTGTCTACTTATTACATCCTCTCGGTGCGCCAATTCACGTCTACAGCCCGGCTTCGTACAGCCGAGCAATGAACGCGGGTCGTTTTGTGCCAGCGGCTGGATACGTCCCGCATTCGTGGCAGGGACGGGGGCTTACCCGGGCCGAGATCCCACGCACCACCTCGGCGTGGAGCCATCCAATGTCCCGATCTCGACCTGCCGGCACGTCTCAATAGAAAGTGGTCGCCATGACGACCCTTCCTATCGGGCTGCCCGCTCCGCCTAGTGGAGCCCGGACGCTGCCGTTCCAAGCGAGGCACAGCGTGGATCGCGTCCGGCGGTCCTTTCGAACCCGCCGTGGCTCGGATCCCCGCTGGTCCTCGCGGCACGCGAAGCTGCCCGACGCGCACCGAGGGCCCGATTCGGCTATAAGTCGTTCTAACCTCTAACCCGGTTACCGTTGATGCCTCACCTGGATGCTTACAAGCATACGCTACCCCTTTTTTGCTCATTCCTCCAGCCGTTCCCATGCTCCTCGTACCTTTCCTTACACACCTCGGTACACTCATTGCGCTCACAGACTTGGTCACACACCTGACCACCGAACACCTTGGCACACATCCGTCGCTCGCACATCTCACCAACACACCTCCTCGCGCCCCTTCCTCAGTCACCTCCTCTGTGACAATTACAGGTGTGCTCTCACTCGCACACCCAACCACGTGCCTCACGACCAATTCCAGCGTGCATTCCCACACACGCTCTACCATTCCAGGTGTGCTTCCTTTCTCACCTGCCACAACCAACTCACGCTCCATGTCACTCTTACTACTCTCACCTCCACTCTTGACAGCGCACTCACCCTTACTCTCGACAGCGCACTCCTTCCTCATGCACCCGTCCGTTACACACCTTTCTCGCACACCCTCTCCCGTTACATCCTCTGTAACACTCACCACAGGCGTACACTCTTCCTTACTTTTGACAGTGCACTCTTTCCCCATGCACCTGTCCATTACACACCTTTCTCGCGCACCCTCTTGCGCACCCTCTTTCGTTACTTCCTCCGTAACACTTACCACAGCGCGCTTCCATGTACCCCCTCGCACACGCGCTTCGACCAACTCACTCTTGACGGCACACTCACTCCTCAGCGTGCACTTTTTCCTCACACACCCCAGAGTCGGACTTTCTCGCACACCCCCTTTTTCGCACACCAGACCTGTCGCGCACTTCACCAACGGCCTCTCACGAACACCCGGGTCCATCTCGACCCCCAAGCTCATGAAATCACCTGGCGCATCATACGCACGACCATATTGGTCACCACTTACACCGGGTCCTCTTCCTCTTCGCTTCTCCTCCATCACCTGCGAATCCCTCATCCGGTTAATGAGCACATCATCACGATCCGAACACAGACTTTGGACCAATTCTTTTACTTCCTCCTTTATCTCTTTCTTATCCTCTCTCCGTCGCTTCTTAATTTCGCTCACCCCTTCTTCCACTTCTTCTAATTTCTGCTTCACCTCTTTTATTTCCCGGTACGTCTCCTCAAGCTCGTCCTCTAACTCCACCTTGACCGTTTATATGTGCGTCCTCACCCGCCGGTCCTTCGTCTCCATTACCTCTGTCACCTCGTCCAACCTCGTTGTCAGTCCCTCACGTACCATCTGACATTCCCTCTTCATCGCTATCAAGTCGTCTTTTAGTTCTTTCTGTGTCGCTTTTAACCCTCCTAGTACCGCAGTGTTCCTTTGTACCTGCTCCACTAACTCAGTCTGTCCCACCGTCAGCTGTTCCACCTCCTGCGTCAGGTCCTCTATGCCCCCTTGTAACTTTACAGTCCCCTTTCTCACCTCCTTCTCCATGCGCTCCTTACAGTGCCTCACCTCCTCGTGCACTCCTCCGACCTCCTCACTCACACCTCTTCTGATCTCCTCTCCCATCACTTGCATCTCCTGCCCAGATGCCACCCTCATCTGCTCCATTTCCTCCCTGTGAGCATCCAATTTAGTTTCTACCCCCATTCTGACCCCCTCTATCTGCTGCCCCATTTTTTAAACTTCCCTTTCCGCTTGGTCCCTCATGTCCCTCAATTTGCCTTCCATACTGTTTTCTAACCCCTCTAACCCCTTTTGCATCCCTTCCATTTGATTCTCTTGAGCGGCCATTCTGTTTTCTACCCCCATTAATCCCTCCTGTATTTCCCCTAATATATTGTCTAATCCCTCTATTCTACTCCCTAACCCTCCGATCTGGGCCCCCATCCTTTGTTCTAACCCCTCACCGGTACCCCTCGCTTCGTCCCTCATTACCCCCATTTGGCCCTCCAATCGCTCACCCTGAGCATCCATCCGGTTCCCCATTACCCCCATTTGGCCCTCCAATCGCTCACCCAATCGCTCACTATCAGCCCTCATTTGCTCACTATCAGCCCTCATTTGCTCACTCTGAGCATCCATCCGATTCCCCAATTGCTGACTATTAGCCCTCATATCGTCCTTCTGCAGGTTGAGCTCCGCCTGCATTTGCGCCATAAATTGCTCCATGAGGGCCTGCATTTGGGCCATCCCTCCCACTTGTGCAGCGGGTGCGGCCGCCGCAGCCATGTGCGAGGCGCCATTTTGCGAACCTGCCGCCCTCACTGCTTCGCTCTCCTCTTGTCCCTCAATTTGGTCCTGGATCGACCCTGCCTCACTCTCCTCTACCGGAACCCAGCCGTCTTGATCCGCCATAGCGCGACTTTCAAAATTCGGGTTTTTATTTTTGTAAAACAAAATCAAATTTCGCCGTTAATAATTTCGAGCGCGTGAAGCGCGCTTCGGGTCCAATCCCACTTCCCGACACCAATTGTTACTTAATAACACAATTGGTGTTCCAAAATTTGGGCCTAACAAATTTAGTCCCAGGTCCGAATCCAACTCCTGACAACCAATTGTTACAGACGCGGTTTTAGATGTTATTTTACCGAGCGGTGGTGTATTACCACGTCCGAACAGTTACTCCCCGATTAGAGCCCGATCCCGCCCGATTCCACTCGACGTTGACCAAATCGCGCTATGCTAAATCAATGAAGGAAAGGACACAACGGCTGGGATAAATGCAACGACACAAGGGGTACAGTTCTCAAGACCTCCGGAGGAGGATATAATTGGTGATGCAGAAATGGGTAGATTACACGGTAAGAGGTAAAGCACAGAAAAGATGGGCACTTAGACACAGTCTTATCTACCGGAACCCCGACAGATCACAGTCGTCTTTTAGTCGTCCCCGACAGACCACAGACAAACGGGACAAGACTGACTTACACGGGGATTGATGGCAGGGAAGGACAGGCAGTCGATAGCACAAGGTGCACCTTGGCTCAGGGGCAGAATCAACACGGTCCGGTCCAGAGATGCGGGGAGGTATTGTAGCGCTCGGAGGTGGCGTCTTCTCTCTCCAAGCTGAGGGCGCATCTGACGTCACCTCCCTCTTCCTGCGCATGCTCAGCGGGGAGTGACACGCCCTCGGCTCGTTGGCTCCGCCCCAGATGGAATCGGTCCGCCGCTTCTATTGGGTGCGGGGGGTTACCGGGCTCCGCCCTTGACGAGGAGCTGACAGCGAGCCCCTGCGTGGTAACCCCGTCGGAGCACATGTTCAATGGCGGCTAACCAAGCCGGAGTGAGGACGCACACTCCCCGCGCCGCCGCCGCTGTTGTTGTTGTTGTTGTTCCATGAGGAAGAGCTGCGGGGAGGTATTGGGAGGTCCTAAACTTTCTAACGGTGCCATACAATCACATTCTGGTGCAACGAAGAGTCAGAATTAATGGAAACGAGTCCTTAACTGACATAGACTAAGAATAACTAGCAAGATGTCCTATAGTTGTCTACGTGAGATGCGGTGGACCTGGATGCGACATTTAATGGGGGAAATAGGGGGAGGTCGGGTCTACCGAGTGTTGTTTACAGAAAATGGGACTAGGGAATGGGGGATTGGGGATAGTTGGGAAGTATTGGGGAAATAGGGGAATATTTACAAGCGGATATGGATGGATCCAAATCCCATATCCGCAACAATATCTTAACGGAAAAGCAATTTGCGAATTTTTCATATATATATGTCGACATTTTGAGCTATTTGAGCGGTGTATGACAGATCGGCCCTTGTCGATTCTGGTTGGCTTTAAAGATTTCAAATAAACCTATTTAAAGTGTATGTGCACATAACTAAAAAAAAAAAAACCTAGAAATATCTCTCGGTAATTTCCTGAAACATATTTTACTTCCGAATAATAATGATGAATGAAATAAGAATGAAGAAATATATTGTGGGAGCTCTGCTCGCACGATAAAGCCAGACAAAATGGACGACACAGGAACGAAGTTTCACCGAGCTATTTATTTAGCTCAAAATCAAAGAACTCAAAAGCACACTAAATCCACCCCTCGAACGGGCGGCAATTTATATCGCAAACTGAACACACAAAAGCCACGCCTCTCAGGTGGGGCGTGGTATGCAAAATAGGTAAGTCACGCCTCTCGACGGGGCGTGGTATGCAAGGCAAGTGTTCGCCCGAGAAGGGCAAGTCTGGACACGCCCGGGCGAGCCCGGACACGTGACCGCTCGCCGGTTGCGTTATCGGCCGGTGCACGGTAATTGTGTCATGCTTCCGGTAACCGCTACATGCGCCCCCACAGAATTAACCTGCACCGGAGAGTCAGTTTGAGGGGGGTCCTGATGACCCGGCCGAAACGACCCCTGGTGATTCGTGTGGGAGTGGTAGGCGGCGTGGCGGTGGATGGTCGGGCGGGGGGCTTGGTTGACGGGGGACTGCCCCGTCGTGGAGGAAGGGCCAACCGTGGATGTTGGTCGAGGTCCAAATGGGCCGGCTTGAGGCGGTCCACGGAGATGCGGTCCGGCTTGCTGCCGATGTCGATGATGAATGACTTGTCGTCCCTCTGCAGGACCCGGAAAGGTCCATCGTACGGCGGCCGGAGCGGTCCCCGGTGTGCGTCATGCCGGATAAAAACGTACTCCGCAGTGCAAAGTGCTGGGGGGACGTGGGGTTGGGGGCAGCCGTGGTGGGATGTGGGCACGGGGGCAAATCTCCTGGCGGCCTCCTGGAGGTCCGAGCGTTGGCGAGCCGCAGACCAGGGGCCGGTGGCATCAGGGATGAATTCGCCCGGCATGCGCAGCGGCTGGCCGTAGACCAGCTCGGCGGTGGAAGCCTGTAGGTCCTCTTTAGGGGCCGTTCGGAGGCCCCAGAGGACCCACGGGAGCCTGTCGGCCCAACCGTCGACCTGGAGGCTGGCTCTGAGAGCGGCCTTCATTGAGCAGTGGAACCGCTTGCACAAGCCGTTGGCTTGGGGATGGTAGGCCGTGGTGCAGTGAAGCTTGACCCCCAAGGCCTGGGCGACCGCGCCCCAAAGCTCGGAGGTGAATTGCGGGCCTCTGTCGGAGGAGATGTCCGAGGGCGCGCCAGTAGTGTAATAATGTTGGTTCTGGGACACCCCAAATCCCCATTCACTTACATGTTAATTTTTCCATTCCCTCATTGCCCCTAAACACCTCTATTTCTCTCACCCTGTTCTTTACGAACCTTCTAACCTTTTGACATGTTATCCTTATTCATTCGACCACTTAAACAATGGTCCTTCTGTGTGAACCTGTGATCCTTCTGACCTTATGGACCTTTGAACCTTTTACTCTTAATATCATCTGGTGATTCATCTTTGACCCACTCAAACAACGACCCTACAAATATTTGTTTATGTGTGGGAAATAATTTAATTCTCCTACAACTCTCCTCACCGTCTAATACATTAACAAAAAATATGTTTGAGTTTGGTTCTTTATCAAGATATTTTAACTGAGCTAAAATAAAATGATAAACCTCCCTCAATGTTCTTGTCTGAGCGCCTCCTCTCCCACATACCCTTTTTAAATTAATGTATATATTTTCCTGACAACCATCAAAGTTTTCCGTCCACTCAAAATATTTTTATCTTTTTTACCCAACTCACCGGTATTTAAATTTATTCTCTTATTTGTGTTGTGAACTTTTTTACCAGTTGCATTTTCAATTATACCTATTTGATATTTTTCACATTCATTATGTTTTCCATTTATATACCAAGGTTGATTACACCTCCACTCTTTAGTCTGGTTGATACTTGGTTCTATCATTTATATAATAGTAAAAAAGGCGGCGGTAGCCCGTTAAAATCCCCAAACCCCCCCTTTTTAACTTATCATTTATATATATCTTATCACTTATATATATCTTATCACTTATGTATATCTTATCACTTATATATATCTTATCACTTATATATATATCTTATCACTTATAAACTTATATAACCATAAGGGAGACTATCAATTCCATTTTCTAAAATAAACCTCTTATCATCAAAAGCCCCCAATGCTTTCTTATTTATCTCTTCTGAATATAATTGATGTTTATAACTTCTTATTCCATTAATCTTTCTAAACTCTTCTTTCTTTGTTGTTAAACAGTTATAATAATCCTTAAAGTTTATTGTTTCTTTAATAACATTTTTCTTTACACCTTTTAACTTCTTATCAGTCTTTTCAACGTTATTCACAATGTATTTATAAGCATAAGCCTTTGACCTCAATCCCACAAATTCACTCATAACATTTCCTCCTAATTCATCCTTGAACTTTCAAATCACCTTTTTATTTTTAGAAGAGAACAACTCACTCTCTGGACTGTAATTACTCGTGTCATAGATATTAATGTCTCTTTTCATGTCTGAATAAACATCGTTGGTATTAATTTTCAAAATAAAACTATCTGTATCCATATAAAGTAGATTAACATCATTTTGATATTTCTTCCTCAAGTTATTATAAAAGTAAACATACATTAATGACTTTGATAAATCAAGAATTGATGTTCCAATATAAATAGGTTTGTTCATTTCAATACTCTCTTTAATCAAATGGATCGCACAAAAGTTCTCAGTAAAGACATCAGCTCTAGTAAAACTCGGTCTATTAATTAATTTTGATGCTTGTTCCCAAGATGTTGATAGTCTGATATTTTGTCTTTTCCTCACATTCTCCATAGTCTTACCAAAGACCGCATTATTCATCAATTTATAAAAGTCTTTCTCAAAATCTGTTTTTGACTCTGTTCTTCTTTGTGTATTAAAATCAATGTACCCCTTTAACCAATGACTTTGATTGAACTTTAGAACCCTATGGATCTTCTCTACTCTTAGACCTTTTGATAAATATTGTCGCAAATTTCTTTGGTGTAGAACATAATTTTTCTTGTTATATAATGTAGTAAGTAATTTTTCTGTTGATTCACCTATATCAAACGATCGTTGATAATCACTCAACCATTCTTTCTTTGGACTTTCTTTCTCACAAGCAAATGGGAGATCTTTGTGTAGGTTATGGAGTTCCTCTGGATATTTTAAATCAATTTCAAAATAATAACCAACTTTTTCTTCATCCAATTCTTTTTGTGTAGAGATACATACATCTTGTAAAACGTTTTTGTAGTCTTTTTCCTTTACCCATCTAAGTTTTCCATAAGGAAGAGCCTGAGACATTGCCCAGCCATACAGGTTGTTCGTGTCATAGTACATCAAGTAAGAACTCTCTTTCGTTGGATCATAATTTGGAAGATATTTGTTATTTGCTTTTGCGTATCTACTCGAGCAGACTTGTGAAATTCCCCCTCTTTTTGCCTTTTCAATCATCAAAAGCATATCAACATCGGTTATCAAATCCAAAGCTTGTTTTGTCATTTTCAACATCGCACTCCAGGCCAATCCAGGTGCTGTGTAGTAGTGAGCAGGATCCAATCCATATCCAGTGCGACAAACAGATCTAAAGGCTTCAAATACATCGGCCAATAAAAGCACATCAGTTTTGAGATACAAATCGTGATACTCGCCAAGATTCTTGATGTTATATTTTTCCCAAACATTTTGTGCGTGTACATAATCTTTATCAGATATATTACTGTTGTTTAATTTGTTATAGAAATTTTCTTTTGAAGGAAGTTGTGTTTCATTGAATCTCTCAAATGAGTCCATATAGTCATAGGGGTAAATTCCCTTTTGTGTTAGAAAATCTTTATCTAAAAAATACTCTAAATACTCTGAAAGACATGGAAACTCTTTTAGATTTTGAACCAAGTTAGCCAATGGACTTGCCATGAATTTAAATGTATCAATAAATCTGATATGAGTAATAGGAGATGTGTGAATTGTTTTTGTGAATGAAATGTATTTCTGATCCATGTTTGGAATTGCTGAGATACTTCCAGAAGTCTTTGAGAGTTCCTTGATAAATAGATGTGTATCATAATGAGCGTTGTTATGAAGAAAGACAGGAATGAAAGAGGGGAGTTGATAATTAATATTACAACTTTGATGAGCCGGACCTCTATATTTACCAGTGAGATGACAATGGTCTCTAACCTTTAGACCTTTACCAATTTTCTTCTCACAAATATGACAGTCAAGCTTTGGCTGTCTAAATTCCCTTTTTTCTTTACTTGTTAAGGACATTGGTTTATTGGTTTCTCTCATTACCTTGGTTAATCGGACACAGTCTTTTTCTAGTCGTTTCACAAACTCCTCTGGGGTATTTGAGCCTCTATACACCTCTAACTTGTTATATTCATCACAAACGGATGATTTGATATAATAACAAAAACCACAAGGAGTATGTTTTTGATATTTATTTGTGAATGATTCTTTTGGATTTGGAGAAGCAGTATCTATTTTTTCTAGAATACTTTCAAAATCAGCATATATAACAAATGGATGTTTGATCTTTTTATTTTCATCTTTGAATGTGATCTTTGAGCCTTCTTTAGGCATATTGATTACCGTTGATTTATGTTCGCCACAATAATTTGAATGTTTATCTAATCTTTCTTGTGAATTGAAGAAGTTAAGACAACGCAAACAAATATATATTTTATTTGTTCTCTTACAGACTTGTGGTTTTATTAATTTAGCAATATCTTTGATGTATGTATAATGTGAATTTTCCTCTGAATTAAAATATAGAAGATTAATATGAGTTTGTTTACAATTGTCAGAAAGCTTTAAAACCTGAATGTTGTTTGTTTCTGTTAGACCATAAACATTAACTGATAAATTATTCATCTTTTCAAATTTAGGAATATCATTTAAAGTCATCGGAAACTTTAGATCTTTCGTATTTAATGTATTCTCATATTTTTTTATAATGAGATACTCTTTCATCATGAAAATGTGGAGGATGTAAGTGTGCTAAAATAGACCAGAGAAAACATTTATTGTCTTTATTTTTGATATTGATAACTGCTTTTCTATTTTTGATAACACTGGGTAAATCAATGTAAGAAGAAGCTTTTAGAGGATCTGATTTAAGAATATGAATGTCTATGTAAATAATTTTTCCTATATTGAATCCACTTCCTACGATTGAATTATCCACATCTTGCTCTTGTTTAATAAGTTCATCATAGACTCCTGATGTTTTAAAATCTTGATATGAAGATATAAAGTGTGGCTCAGTTCTCATGTATGGTGTATCTATAACTCCTTTATCCTTTGTCATTTCTAATTTTACCCCCATATAAAATTTAAGTGGTTTCATTTCTTTTAGTGTTTTTTCAATCAATGTTTGAACAGCAGGTTTGACTATTTCTACAACATCAACGATAGACTTTGGTTCGGGAGGTTTGAAGTTAAAGATTCGAATCCTGATATGTCTTTTGAAAGCACCATCAGTATTTTTAATAGTAAACAATTTTGACAAGTGTTTGTTAGTTTTAAGATGGGCTTTAAACCCCTTCTTGAGGATGGTTGTTTTACAGACCTTACAATGTTTTGTTTTAGGTGGAAGAGGGGAAAGTTTGTTAAGAATGTTGTATGTATGTTTTGCGGTGAGAATATGTTGTTTATAATATTTTACTTCCTTCTCGCAAGTATCACAATAAACCATATTTATAGTGTGAGAAAACGTGGTGTTTTATATATATCACTGTGCTTTAAATAAAACACTTTTGAGCTTTACAGCTCTGTTTTATATATATCGCTGTGCTTAAAATAAAACACTTTTGAGCTTTACAGCTCCATTTTATATATATCGCTGTGCTTAAACTAAAACACTTTTTCACTCAGAATCATCTAAGTCATAACTATCACATGAATACTCAGAATCATACTCAGAGTCATCAATAAAACGACTCTCATAACTATCATTTGAGCACAAACTATTAGTATCATAACTATCATCTGTGTTCAATGAAATACTATCATCACCATCGTCTGAGTTCAATGAAATACTATCAACACTATCGTCCGAGTTCAATGAAATAGTAAAATCTTCACTGCTGTAATGACTCATATTTAATTAGCAGAAAAAACCTTTCCATCTATACCAATATACTTTCTTTCATTAACGGATTTAATCTCTACATTTTTAATATCAAAAGTTATCTTTAAATAATCTCTAACTATCATAGAACGAAATGACATTTCACCAGAAATATTAACATCATTCATTTTACTTAGATCTACACCCTTTGGATTATTAAAGTAAATACAAATTTCTCCATGAGTATTGTTGATGGTCTTATCATTCTTTTTCAAAGTATCGTGGTCAATCACTTTTTCAAGCTTTGAATAAATTGCCAGGAGTAGAGGAGAAACATTTGTTAGATTTACTTTAATGGATGTCTTTCCAGGTATAGTTAGAGCTCTTCCTTTAAATGAAATAGAGGGGCTCATGTTATTTTCCATAACTGGTTTTACCCAAAAATTTCCATATTTATCTTTGTTCAATTTAACATCTTTGACATATTTTTCTATATCTTTCACCGAAGTAGAGATTGATTGAAATTTGTCTTTTGTGCTTTGAAACATTGTATTTATTTATGAATAAACTTGCGTTTAGTTTAAGTAAAAATTTACCATATAAATATGATAAGTTCTGAAGGATATTTAGAATTTCCAGACTCTCCATATGATAAATTAGAGAATTGTCCAGCTTGTGATAGAATAGGGCTTAATAATGAGGGTTCATATAAACAATGTATTTTCTGTGATTTAATTTTAATTAATGATAATAAATAAAATATATATATATATATAACTCTTTTAAATTAGAACCAAAAATGAATTACTTTACAAGATTAATAAGAGAGATGAATGTTAAGTATTGTGATGATAATACACCATTTCTTTCAAGGGAAGAGACTATTTGTATTGAAGAAATGTATAAGGGTTTAATGATATTTATTATTCAAAATAATTTTAATGGAAATGTTAATGCAAGATACTATATAAATAAAATAATGAATTATTTTGAAATTAAACCCGAACTCAGGATAAAATATAGAGTTTCTAAAATAGCTCAAAAAAAGTTAGATGACTTGTTTTCCAAATATATAAATGAATGATTTTTTACCCATTTGGGAAAATAAGATAAAATTTAATAACCATAAAAACATTCCAAATTCATTGAGATGTCTAATAGTTGGTTCAAGCGGATGTGGAAAAACCTGTTTACTTTTAAAGATGCTCCTTGGTCCTAATTTTTTAGATTATGATAATTTAATAATTTTTACAAAGTCTAGTTTTCAACCCGAGTATCAACTACCCTCACAGGGTTTTAATGCAGGTCTTAAGAAGGAAGACATTATCGGTTTATTTAAACTTCAAAACAAACTAAATGATTATAATATTGAAGATATAATACAATTATTTTGTGAAACACAGAAATCAAAATCGAAACCAAAACCCATAACTTGTATTCTCAGTGATAATACGGATGATATACCTTCACCTCAAGATTTAGATAAATCAAAAAAGAACCTCGTCATCTTTGATGATTGTGTTAATGAGAGAAACCAAACAGTAATGGATAGCTACTATACAAGAGGGAGACATTCTTCTTGTAATTGTATATATCTTAGTCAATCATATTTTCAACTCCCTCGACGCTCAATAAGAAACAATGCCAATACTTTTATTTTATTTAAGTTAAATTCAATAGATGTAAATATTTTTTGGAGAGATAATTGCTCTACGTTATGTAGTAAAAAAGAATTTGAAAATTATATGAAACACACGATTGAAAAATATAAATATATTGTTGTGAAACAAGATGAGATATTAAAGGATGTATTTTTATTTTAAACATAATTACATATATAAATGATAACTATTATTATTAATCTTGTGGGTAAATCTGCTTCAGGAAAGAACTTTCATAAATCTAAACTCTTGAATAGTAAAAATGAAAAGATTGTAAGTTTTTTTTAAAAACACCCTATGATTCGTTTTGTGAGTACTACAACCAGAGCAAAGCGTCCAGGAGAAGTAGAAGGGAAAGATTATTACTACATTTCAATGGAGGAACATATGCGATTGAGGAACGAAGGTCAAATATTTGAGGAGGTCTCTCTTGGTTCTACAAAATATTCACATTGTAAGAGTGAGTTAAATAAAGTAAAATCTAATGGTCTTGGGATTTTAGAAACTAATCCTGAAGGAATGAGACAAATTATTAAACATTTGTGTGGTGATGGAGTTAAGATTTTATCATTCGGTTTTGATATCGATGAGGAGACTCAACGCAAACGTATGAAAAGCAGAGATACAAGTATTAGTGAAGAAGAAATAACAACTCGTATTAATACCAATAAAGAATTTGAAGAAATATTTAAAGAAAAGGATTTATTTCAACACATTTACTATAATGATGAAGAAAAGGAAAATTTTCCCATTGACCTTTACAATTCATTAAATGATATTTTTCAATAAATAAATACAGAAAATGAATACTGAAGAAAGAGCAAGAAAGTTTAATGAACATCAAGAGTTGGTTTCAAAAGTTGTAAAACAACAGGAAGAGATAAAGAAGAAACGGAGACAGAAACTAACTGGTGAAGAAGCCTTTGAAAGAAAACAAGAGAAATTTTTAAAACCGCTTTTAAAAACTCAACACCCTACAGTTCCCACGGTAGAATTTACTCCGAAAAAACTTCAAATGCTCAAAGATTTTAGTCAGATAACAAAACAAGAACTTGGAAAATTAGAATATAATGATGAAGAATTATTTCAGAAACTTGAGGAGGTAAATCAACCCCCTAATTATGTAGTGGAAGCTCTTCAAAACAATGAATATTTGGCAGATTCAAAAACCAGAGCAGGTCTCATTCCAACAGAAGAACCAGCAGTGTTTCATCTTGTGAAAGAAAAGGTATTGGTATTTAATGATGAATTGATGTTCTTGAGTTCTACTCAACCAAATGTTAAATTAACTCCAAGATTAATGTTTCTTCTAACAAACCCCAGATTCAGCGGTTCAAAATATTTTGAGGAACCACTTGATATGGAAAGAGAGGAAGATAGGGTATATATTGAGTTGCTAAATGCACTTGATTATGGAGTTTCTGTTGCTGGTAAAAGTAAGAAGTATGAGAAGGAGAAAAATATTATTGATGCTTTAAGTAAGCTTGGTTCAGGTGTTAGTTTTCTTCCAAATGACCCATCACAATTAGTTAATAGGCTATTATTGTTGTTAGGTAGTAAGAAGGCTGGAAACAACAATTGTTTTAATGAATCCTCAGCCATTTTAGATCAGTTGATGAATATGAAAATAATTAATAAATGTCAATACAAAGATATTTTATTAGATATTAAATAAGATGAGAAGCACAATTCTTAGTTTTAATTTCACAACGAGCGATTACACAGCTTCATTCCCTGACCCACTACAACTTGACCCCCTTACCTCATATGAGGCATCTTTGTTGTCAATGGAAACTTACAATACCCTTTTTAATGTCACAGAGAAAAACAACAAGTTTAGTTATAATCCAGGAAGGGGATATAAAACTATAACCGTTTCACCCGGAGCTTACGAGATTTCTCAAATATCTTCAGAAGTCTCTCGCCTTATGAAAGAAAAAGGTGATGAACCAAAAAATATGGTAATAGATATTCAAAAACACACTTCAAAATCAACGATTAAGCTTTAAAATAATTATAAAGTTGATTTCACGATTGAAAATTCGTTCAGAGAGCTATTGGGTTTCTCTTCAAAAAAGATTGAAACTAACGGGACGTTTTACAGTGATAATGTTATCCAAATATCCTCCGGTATAAATTCAGTATTAATTCATTGTGATTTGATTGATGGTGCTTATAACGATGGAATAAGAACAAATACAATATTTTCATTCAGTGCATACTCAACCCCGATTGGTTATAAATTTAATATGGAACCAAAAAATCTTGTCTATTTACCTGTGTCAGGAAAAACCATATACAGAGTAAATTTTAGGATAACCGACCAAGATAATCGTATGATATCCTTTAATGATGAAATTATATCCATCAGAATTCACCTACGTGAAGTTTTTCAATAAATAAATAATGGTTATTGTGAGAAAACACGAGTTGGGAAAATATAAAATAATTACAGGGGAGGGCATGTACCTTTCACCATACTATAAGGGTGAAGGTATGTTTCTTGGGAGAGGATACTATAAACCTAAGAGACAACGAGGTGTAGGTCATCAATTTCGAAATAAAGGAGATGGGATAATTGATACTCTAATGGGTATTGGTTCAACCATCCTTAAACATAAAGACCTAATTGGTTCAACTGCTTCTGCCGTGGGTTCAGTTGCGGGTGCTATAAAGAGTATAAAAGATGCTCAAAAGGAGTCTCATAAATTACAAGCAATCAAAGAAATAAAAAAAGGTAAAACTCAACTATCTTCACAAGAACGACAAAAAATCATTAAAATACTTGGGTCAAGGTTTCAACAATTTTAATGCTATATAAATACAAGTATGGAAGCGATTGATAGTATCTATGATTTGGATGATACGATTATCATTTCAAACTCCACTAAAAAGGAAGACTATTTTAAGGTAAATGCTATAACAGGAACAGACTGGAATTCAAACGGAACAAAAAGTTTTGAAATAAATAATCAACAAACTTACTTGAATATAGCTGATAGTTTCTTGCTGTGTAAATTTAAATTCACTAAGGCTGCGAATAATACTAATGCTACACTCGTAAATGATTTCTTCTGGAAAATGTTTGACAGTGTCCGCCTGTATATTGGAACACAAGAGGTTGAAGCGGTTGATTATGTCTCTGCTACATCTGAAATGATGAAATTTACACGATATTCGTTTAGTGATAGAATGGGTAAGGGAGCTGTTGAAGGTTTTATTCCTGATATGTCAACGGGAACAAATGCTGACCCCGGTTATAGTCAAAGGAAGTCAATGTATAATGATGAAACAAAAGCAGAGAATAGTTTTACCGTAGCAGTACCTCTTAAAGGTATATTTGGATTTTGTGATTATGATAAAGTTTTGTATGGGCTTAAAATTAGATTTCAACTACAAAGGAATGATAATGTAAATAGATTGCTTTTTGGGGCTCAAAATGCTTTTGGTGATAATAATAAATTTGTAATTAATGATTTGTGTTGGTATATTAGTGAATATACTCCTAATCTTAAAACGGAAGAGATGTTAAATAGAAGACTTAACTCAAAGAAACCACTAAATGTATCATACCTTAAAAGAAGATGTCAACACGTTAAACTGGAACACACTACCTACACTTGGAATTTAGGTGTTCTTCAAGGAAAGGAACGATACCTATGGCTCATTTTTAAGAAACCAGATGGAGATGAAGGCACTGATAAGAATATTGCGCTGAGTGATAATGCTAAGGTGAAACAACTTCGGGTTTCTCTTGATGGCACATTTTATCCGCGAGATAGATTGGAAATTGATTGCGAAAAAAATGATTATGCGGAAGCCTACAAGTCCTACCAAAAGGTGTGTGAAAGTAATGGTAATAATGATCCTATTTTGGATATGGTTGCGTTTCAAAAACTTTATACAATCTACGCAATTGACCTGAGTTCTCAAAAGGAAACTATAAAGTCTAATCGAGTGGATACTTCTCTATACATTGAAAGAGGGGAGAGTGAAGAGGTTAATGCATATTGTTTGCTTTTGGAGGAAACAGAATTACAGATTAATACAGATAATGGTGTTATGATTAATATCACATAGGTTTTTTCTCATAAATAAATGGTTGGGGTATATGTTAATCAAATCAATCTTAATAAATTAACATCTTGTATTCAAAATCAAAAGCCTTGTATTATTAATGTTAATACAATTCAAAGAAAAGGAGCTGTAAGAATTGATGTTTTACTCACACACACACAAGTAAAAACACTAAATGATGTTGGATCTCTTAAAATTAAAATGACGAAACCTATGTTAAAGAAATATTCAATAGACGAGTCAAGAGGAGGATTTCTCCCGTTTCTAATTCCTTTATTTGCTGGTTTAAGTGCGGCAGGAGCATTGACTGGTGGTATTTCAGCAGCGGTAAAAACTGCTAACGAAAGGAAGGCACAACTAAAAGCTCAAAAAGAATTGCAAAGACATAACAAGGAGTTGGAGAAACAAATTAGTGGAAGTGGTGTAATTGTAGATTTTGCTCAAAAACTTGAAAGTCTACCTGATAAAGCTAGATTGTTGGTTGGAGATATGCTTTCCTCTATCGCTCAAGCGGGTGTTAAACTAACTAAACGGGGTAATGGATTGTATCTTTCTCATAAATAAATGGATAAATGGTTTAAACAATTTGGAAAGAATACAACGTCAAATATAGAACTAGCTAAGTATTGTAAAACACTAAAAATTGATAATGTGGTTATTTGTATGAGAGGTGAATTAATACATATAAATAAGAATACAAAGAATATTATTATGAATTTAGACACACAGAATGGTTCTCATTGGGTTTGTATTCATAATAGTCAGGATAAATATTATTTTGATAGTTATGGTATGCCACCACCTGTTGAAGTAATACAATTCTTACAGAATGGTGTTTATCAAACATTTCAAGTTCAAGAAATTAATTCTAAATGTTGTGGTCAATTATGTTTATATGTATTATTTCAACTCAACAATCATGAAAATTTTTATGATATCATTTTTAATCTAATATAAATTACTTATGTTGGAAAAGATGGTTCTATCTTTGGAAAATCCTCTCAGGATATTGATTTATCAAATTATTATACAAAGGCACAGGCTGAACGACAAAAATATAGTGTAAGTAAAAATATTAATATGAAGAATACTTATAAATTAATCAATTATCCAAACCCTACAGATGCGAATGACTTAATTAGATTAAGTGATTTATCACAATATATATTTTTAAAGAAAACAGCACGTTTTGTTAAACAAGTAAAATTTACAACCACAACACCTGGTTATACTGACCATACACCTTTCCTCATTGAATTTAACTACCTGCTTACAATTGAATTTTATAAAGAAGGACATATAGTTAATATGCGAATTAATAAATGGGGGTATGATATGCCTGATTTAGGGTATAATTGGTCTTTTTCAATAAACATAGAAGACCTACATGATTTTAATCAGTCTCGTAAAGAAGAATATTATCCACTTGGTGAGGATAAGGATTTATGTGGAAGTACAATTAATAAACAACAAATACATGGTTTTAAGAAAAGAAAAATATATGGTAGTATAGCGATGGTTAGCATGACAAAGAAGGAAGGTCATGAGATAAGGATAGAAAGCCAAGGAATACAAACCAATTTGGTAGTGGGAAGATGGGGTGGTATTACCTGTCATAATATTAATCTCACATATATTTCTGATACATAAATGGCAGGAAGAAGACTACAAGAGAATTATAATTTTTGTATTCAAGGATACCTACAAGAAAAGGGTGCTCGGTATTACATACCTTATGATTTGGAGCATATACATGGGAATTTTGTCATTAAAAACTGGCCTTATACTGATATTGTTAAACCCACAAATAGAGACTTGTTTAAAATATTAAATAAAAATGAACTTCTCAAAGTTATGAAATATAAAACTCTTTTAGAAATCGTCAACAAATCTTATTGGTATCCTATTATGAGAAAAATAATTATAGATACAAGAATATCTCAAAATCCAGATGAGTATATGTATAATATTCTTTGGGGCTCAAGCTCAAGGGTAGCAAGGGATGAGGAAGGAGTTAAAGAAGAGAAGGAGGAAAGAGAGAAGGAGGGAAGGAGGAGGAAAGGGAGAAAAAGAAGAAGGAGGAAAGGGAGAAAAAGGAGAAGGAGGAAAGGGAGAAAAAGGAGAGGGAGAAAAAGGAGAAGGAGGAGAGGGAGAAAAAGGAGAAAAGAGAGAAGGAAGGGAGGGAGAAAAAGGAGAAGGAGGAAAGGGAAAAAAAGGAGAGGGAGGAAAGGGAGAAAAGAGAGAAGGAGGAGAGGGAGGAAAGGGAGAAAAGAGAGAAGGAAGAGAGGGAGCAAAGAGAGAGGGAGGAAAAATATAAAAAGATGGAAATCAGTGAGATTAATAAAAGATTGAAGGTATTACAGCAAATAAATTCGCTCCTTCGCTTCGCTTCGCTCTTTCACGAGCCTCGATATTGTATACAAAAAAAAAAAAAAAAAAATCAAAAAAAAAAAAATCAAACTCAACGCACTGAGGAGGAAAATAAAGAAATGAAAAGTCTAATGGAAATATTATTTTCAAGAATAACGGCGTCAATGTCTTCACTTTCAGGGAGGAGATTTAAACGAGAAAGTGGTGAAGAAGAAGAAGAAGGAGGAAAATATTATGTGGTTGATGATGTTGGTGTTATTGACTTTAGTTAGTTTTATTTGTAAATAAATGGAGGAGAGAGTGAAGGCATTCCTTAGGATTCTTTATGTTTTAAAAATTAAGATAGAAATGTATATGTTGAAAACCAAAAAGGTTTTGATCCTCTGTCGGAATTTTTCTGATAAATAAATATGAGTTATTGTCTCAAATGTAAAAAGAAAACTATATCTAAAAATATCTCTTATGTTAAAGCTAAAAATAATAGAGTTTATCAAAAAGGAATATGTCAAGTGTGTGGCTCTAAAAAGTGCCAATTCATCTCTCCTAAAAGAGGAGGAGACATACAAAGGTTTCTCTCAGGAAGTAAATTTACAACAACTGGAATTCCAGGGGAATTACATCTACCTGGATATTCGTTCTGTGGTCCTGGAACAAACCTAGATAAAAGATTAGATGAGGCTGACAATCCTAAATCTTGGTCTAAACCTATAAATAGGGTTGATGAAGTGTGTATGAAGCATGATATTGCTTATGGGAAAACCGCTACATTGGATGAAAAACATGAAGCAGACAGAGAAATGTTATATAATTTGTCTTTGATACAAAATCCTACATTGAGAGAGAAAGTTGATAGGTTTATTGTTTAAAAAATGATAAGTGTCAAATTGAAACTTGGTCTTGGTTATTCACCCTCAAAAAACTATTAGACTCCAATGATGTTATCAAGACTGAGGAGCTTTTGGCTAATGAATTACACAAACCTATAATCACAAAGTTTAAAAGAAGGAAAGTTTATTCTAAATACACCGACCACATATGGTCCGCTGATTTAATTGAATTGAATAATGACAGGGGATACAGGTATGCTTTAACCGTTATTGATTTGAGGAGTAGATTTGCCTGGGTTGTTCCGTTGAAAAACAAGAGAGGTAATAAATACTTTAATGTTAGCCTTTAAGCTAATATTTGATAGGGATAAAAGGAAACCAAAAAAGTTATGGACCGATGAGGGAACAGAGTTCTATAACAAAATATTTATGAAATTTCTTAAAGGGGAGGGTATTAAATTATACAGCACCTTTAATGAAGGAAAAGCAGTTGTTATTGAGCGTTTTAATCGCACTTTGAAAGAGAGACTATATAAAAAATTCACACAACTCGGTTCTCAAAAATGGGTGTATTTAATTCAGGATATTGTAGATAATTACAATAATACAGTTCATTCATCAACAAAATCAAAACCATCGGAAACATTTACAAAATTAGAATATGAAAAGGAGATTAATTTGAGAAAGGTTATACACAAAAATGGACTCGTGAATTATTTAAAATCATTGATGTAATGGATACAGTCCCTTGGACCTACAAATTATATGATTTAAATGGAGAAGAAATCTTGGGTTCATTTTACTCGCAAGAATTACAAAAAACACAAGTAAGCAGATAATACCCTTGAAAATAATAAATAAATAAATAAAATGTAATGGGGATACGTTTTTAAATCTGTGAACCCCAAACACAGAATCCCACAACTTTTTAGTTGGGGCTTAACTTTTGTGTGTGTATAATGGGGATACGTTTTTAAATCTGTGAACCCCAAACACAGAATCCCACAACTTTTCAGTTGGGGCTTAACTTTTGTGTGTGTGTGTGTATGTGTGAGTGAGTCATAATAATATACAAACCCTAACCCAACCCCATCCCTAACCCAACCCCATCCCTAACCCAAACCCATCTCTAACCCAAACCCATCCCTAACCCAACCCCATCCCTAACCCAGCCCCATCCTTAACCCAACCCCATCCCCAACCCAACCCCATCCCTAACCCAACCCCATCCCCAACCCAACCCCATCCCTAACCCAACCCCATCCCCAACCCCATCCCTAACCCAACCCATCCCTAACCCTCACATTCAAAATCCCATCCCTAACCCAACCCCATCCCTAACCCAAGCCCAAGCCCAACCCTAACCCTCACATCAAAATCCCACCCTAACCCAACCCCATCCCTTACCCAACCCCATCCCTAACCCTCACATTCAAAATCCCACCCTAACCCTAACATAATCTTTTTTTTTTCTTCTTTTTTAAATACGTATTTCATTTTTTTTTCCTCCTCTTCTTCCAATTCTGTCTTTCAAGGCTTTCAAGTTTGAAGAAGTAGAAATGGGAAGAAAGAATTTTCCAGCATTTTCTTCCTTGAACTTTCTTGATATTGCTTAAATCAAGCGTCATTAAACAAAGAACATTGTTCATTGCTTTAGAATGTAAAGAGTCTCCAAGATGGACCCCACAGGTAGAGTCTCCAAAATAAAACCAACTTTCCAAGTTCCCAAGGTATAACCACATTCCTGTTGAGCCTCCAAGATAGGTATCACATTCCGAGTCATCAAAACAAAACCCCCATTCCGAGTCTCCAAAAATATAACCATCTTTCCAAGTCTCCAAGGTAGAACCACAATTTTCAGAAATATTGGGGGTTTCCGTGATAAGTCTCACATAGTATAACTGCGGACCATCAGGGAAAACTTCCCTTTCCCAATTTTTTAGGGTTTCTATGATGTGTCTCACATAGTATAACTGCGGACCATCAGGGAGAACTCTCCTTGCCCAATTTTTTAGGGTTTCTATGATGTGTCTCACATAGTATAACTGCGGACCATCAGGGAGAATTCCCGTTTCCCAATTTTTTAGGGTTTCTATGATGTGTCTCACATAGTATAACTGCGGACCATCAGGGAGAACTCTCCTTGCCCAATTTTTTAGGGTTTCTATGATGTGTCTCACATAGTATAACTGCGGACCATCAGGGAGAATTCCCGTTTCCCAATTTTCCGAAATTTGTGGGTCTCCAATGTATGACTTGTATTCTGACTCATCAAGGTAGAACTTGTTCAGTGGGTTTTGTTTTGATAACTCACAACAAGTATCATCATGGTAAAACTCTTTTTCAGGATTTTGTGGATCTACAAGGTATAACTCTTTGGCTGGATCATCAAGGTAGAACTCGTTCTGGGGGTCTTGGTTGTTCAAAAAGTCTTCAAACAAAAAAATAACTTCATCCCAAGTTGTGTTAAAAGCAGAATTTTCATTTCGTATCTCAGATACAATTTCCTGTGAAAGAAAATAACAATGTATTAATTTAATACAATATTTTTATTTGTATAAATCAAGCTCTATGAATATTAAAATAAACTTTGTTAACTCTTACACGAGTCTCATCTAAAAAAAAAAAAAAAAAAAAAAAAAATTTAAATAAATAATTAATTAAATAAATAAATAAATAAATAAACAAACTTACCTCCATTGATAAGAGGTTCGAGTCCAGTTCATCAATCTGAAGGTTGAGTTCTGCACAGGTAGTAGGACTCCAAGGAATAGCAAAGTTATCCCATTCCATTTCGGCATAGTAGTCCATTCTCAAGTGAAGCAGAAAGCGTGTTTGAAAAAGCCTGTGTGGTCGGTGCCTTTTATAAGAAGGGCTGGGTGTGTGTCATTTCCTGTGGAAATTCCCTGGGCAAACCTGGGCGTGTCTTAACTGGAAATGATGTGATGGAAATTCCCTGAAAATGATGTAATGTATTACCTGGAAATGATACAATGCTGAAGAGTTTATAAAGTGGGTGGGACCTAAAAAAGTGGGTGGAGCCAAGTAAAAAAGTGGGCGGGGCCTAGCACAAATGTGGGCGGGGCTTACCAAAAAGTGGGCGGAGCTTACCAAAAAGTGGGCGGCACTGGAGGCGCTCAGACAATAACATTGAGGGAGGTTTATCATTTTATTTTAGCTCAGTTAAAATATCTTGAGAAAGAACCAAACTCAAACATATTTTTTGTTAATGTATTAGACGGTGAGGAGAGTTGTCGGAGAATTAAATTATTGCCCACACATAAACAAATATTTGTTGGGTCGTTGTTTGAGTGGGTCAAAGATGATTCACCAGATGATATTAAGAGTAAAAGGTTAAAAGGTCCATAAGGTCAGAAGGATCACAGGTTCACACAGAAGGACCATTGTTTAAGTGGTCTAATGAATAAGGATAACATGTCAAAAGGTTAGAAGGTTCGTAAAGAACAGGGTGAGAGAAATAGAGGTGTTTAGGGGCAATGAGGGAATGGAAAAATTAACATGTAAGTGAATGGGGATTTGGGGTGTCCCAGAACCAACATTATTACACTACTCGCGCCGAAACGGGCAATCCAAGTGCCAACGAAGGCCTGCGCCATGTCGGCGGATGTTGTTGATGCCAGTGGGACGGCCTCCGGCCACCTGGTGGTCCTGTCCACCACCGTGAGGAGGTGGGTGAAGCCCCGTGAGGAGGGAAGGGGTCCCACCAGGTCCACATTGACGTGGTTGAAGCGCCGCGCGGGCACGTCGAATGGTGCCAACGGGGCCTGGGTGTGCCGGTGGACCTTCGCGCACTAGCAGGCGACACAGGCATTGGCCCAGTCACGGACGTCCTTATGGAGTCCGTGCCAGACGAACTTTGCTGCCAAGAGCTTCTGTGATGCTTTCCGGCCCGGGTGGGAAAGGCCGTGGAGGGCGTCAAAAATGTGCCGCTGCCATCCGGTGGGCACGATGGGGCGAGGTTGGCCCAGGGAACCGTCGCACAGGAGAGCTGTGCCTGTGTCCTCGAAGGGGACGTTGGCCAACCACAGGCCTGTGTCCGCTGTCTGGAGGGCTTGCACCGCGGGGTCGGCGGTCTGGTCGGCCGCCATGCGGGCAAAGTCCACACCCAGGTGGACAGCGTTCGTGCCGGACCGGGAGAGGCAATCGGCCACAGCGTTGTCCTTGCCCACGACGTGCCAGACGTCCGTCGTAAATTCGGACACGGCGGAGAGGTGGCGCTGCTGGCTGGCCGACCACAGCTCCGTAACCTTGGCCATAGCGAAGACCAGGGGTTTGTGGTCCACAAACACCGTGAACGGGCGGCCCTCCAAAAGATGGCGGAAATGACGAACAGCCAGGTAAAGGCCGAGGAGCTTGCGGTTGAAAGCGCTATACTTGCGCTCGTTAGGGCGAAGCTGCCGGCTGAAGAAGGCCAGCGGTTGCTAAGCCCCGTTCACCCACTGTTCATGCACGGCGCCCACCGTGTAGTCGGAAGCGTCCGTGGTGAGGGCGATGGGTGCGTCGAGCGCCGGGGGCGCCAGCATGGTCGCGTTGGTGAGGGCCAGCTTAGCGCCCGTGAACACCGCGTCCATCTCTGTGGTCCAGGCGACGTCGTGCTTGGCCGGCTTGCCTCGGAGGGCTTCGTACAGGGGGCGCATGAGTTGGGCGGTGCGAGGCACGAACCGGTGGTAGAAATTTACCATCCCCAAAAATTCCTGTAGGGCCTTGATGGAGCGGGGGCGCGGGAAACTTGTGACTGCCTCCACCTTGGTAGGCAGCGGGACGGCCCCCTCGCTTCGTGATGCGGTGCCCCAGGAAGTCGACGGCCGCTACGCCAAACTGGCATTTCGCCGGGTTGATGATGAGTCCGTGCTGACCGAGGCACTCAAAAAGCGTGCGCAGGTGGACGAGGTGTTCCGCCCGGGAAGTGCTGGCGATGAGAATGTCATCCAGGTAGACGAATAGAAAGGTGAGATTGCGCAGCACACTTTCCATCAGCCGGTGGAAGGCCTGGGTCGTGTTCTTAAGGCCGAACGGCAATCGGAGGAACTCAAAGAGGCCAAAAGGTGTAATTACAGCCGTCTTCGGAACGTCGGCCGGCCGGACAGGTACCTGGTGGTAGCCCCGAATAAGGTCGACCTTGGAGAAGATCACCCGCCCCGCCAAACGGGCGGGAGAGTCCTGTATGCGTGGTATCGGGTACCGGTCAGGGGTGGTGGCGTCGTTGAGGCGGCGGTAATCGCCACATGGTCGCCATCCGCCACCCGGTTTGGGCACGATGTGGAGGGGCGAGGCCCACGCGCTATTCGAGCGTCGCCCAATGCCCAATCGCTCCAGCGCGTCGAATTCCGCCTTCGCCACGGCGAGTTTAGCCGGGTCGAGGCGGCGAGCCCAGGCGTAGACCGGTGGACCTGTGGTCGGGATGTGGTGTTCGACGCCGTGCTAGACGGCGACGGCCGAAAACGTCGGCTGCATGAGGGCGGGAAACTCGGCGAGTAGGCAGGTGAAATCGTCCACGGCCGGGAGCACACAGGCTAGCTTGGGTGGTGCGGAGCCGCTCAATGAGCAAGCGAGCGAGCTGAAGGTCTCCGCGTTGATGAGCCGACGCCGTTTGACGTCGACCAAAAGCCCATGCGCACAAAGAAAATCTGCACCCAGCAAGGCCATGGGCACGTTCGCCGTGATGAAGTCCCACCTGAAGCGCTGGCCCCCGAAGCAGAATGCGATGCTGCGCGAACCAAAGGTGTGGATGGAGGAACTGTTTGCGGCAACAAAGGCGGGGCCGCATAGGGCGGCCTGTTTGTCCTGCATAGGCGGGTATCCCGCTCAGCTGAGCGCCGGTGTCACACAAAAAACGCCGCCCTGACTCCGTGTCCATGATAAACAGAAGACTGCCTGAATGGCCGACGCTCATGGCAGGCAGCGAGCGCCGGCCTGGTCGTTTCCCGACCCGCCGAAAGTGCACGGTGGGTGGCACGTTCTGGCCTTCTGCCCGAACCTGGCGTGGTAATAGCACATGGTCCGCTCTGGTGGAGGCTCCGGTGGTCGCGTCGGGTTCGGCCGACGGGGCGTCGCGGCGGCCGCTGCCGTCAGTGGCACGGACTCGGCCGGTGGAGGCGCCGGTCGTGGCACGGGCATTGCCTCGGTCGGCCCAGGGTCCCAGGCGGCCGCTCCGACATGTCGCCTGGCCAAGAAAAATTTATCGGCCTCCTTGGCCAGGGCGCGAGGGTCCGTGATGGGCGAATTAGCCAAAGTTAACCGTACCTGCCCGGGTAGCCACTGGAGGAACAGCTCGCGGAAGAGGAAGTCCGGGCTGTGGTCACCGAGAAGAGCAAGCATGTGGTCCATGCTTTCGGATGGACGGGCCTCGCTCAGCTCCGGGAGGTGTAGTAGTTGTCGTGCACGTTCGGTCTCCGTGAGTCCAAACGCACCGAGGAGTAGGCCTTTGAGCGTGCCGTATTTGTCGGCGTTCGGCGGGTTCTGTAGGAAGCTCAGGACCCGGGCTGCGGTGGACGTGTTGAGCGCGGAAACCACATGATGGTAGCGCGTCGTGTCCTCAGTAATTTTCCGCAGGGCGAAGAGAGAATCCGCTTGAGCAAACCAAACGGCCGCGTGCGACTCCCAGAAGCCCGGGAGCTTCAAAGCTACAGCTGACTCCATCGCCGTGTTCTTAGAAAGGGGTCACCAATTGTGGGAGCTGTGCTCGCACGATAAAGCCAGACAAAATGGACGACACAGGAACGAAGTTTCACCGAGCTATTTATTTAGCTCAAAACCAAAGAACTCAAAAGCACACTAAATCCGCCCCTCGAACGGGCGGCAATTTATATCGCAAACTGAACACACAAAAGCCACGCCTCTCAGGCGGGGCGTGGTATGCAAAATAGGTAAGTCACGCCTCCCAACGGGGCGTGGTATGCAAGGCAAGTGTTCGCCCGAGAAGGGCAAGTCTGGACACGCCCGGGCGAGTCCGGACACGTGACCGCTCGCCGGTTGTGTCATCGGCCGGTGCACGGTAATTGTGTCATGCTTCCGGTAAGCGCTACAATATGTCGGCATCATTGTTGACGTTTTAGTGACTACTGTCATCAAACAGAAAAGTAATATATCTTAACGGAAAAGGAAAAGTGAATTTTTCAGATATGTCGAAATTTTGAGCTATTTGGGCGGTGTATGATGGTGGGGTCACCCGAGGGAATCCCACCGGCATGGACGTGTGTGACATTTGGACATCTTGATTTAGATGCTACACATTAAATTTTACAAAATGGTTACTGGCAATTCATCAGACCCAGAAATGGTGTATTGAACACAATTTATTTATTTCACATAATATGTGACTCCTCACTCCTCTCCACCTGACACTCTGCTCTGTCTACCCTCACGCCTCTCCAATCCCACACCTCCTCACACTCCCCTCCAATACCTCCTCACACTCCCCTCCAATCGCTTCTCACTCGCCTCTCCAATCGCTCCTCACTCACCTCTCCATTCTCTCCTCACTCGCCTCTCCAATCGCTCCTCACTCTCCTCTCCAATCGGCTTTTCCCCGTCTCGTTTCTCTCGTTTTTCTCCAGTCTCGTTCTTTTTCTTGCTCCATCATGTTCAAGTTTGCATTGACGTTCGTCGACGGACTCGTTCACCCATCTCATTCGTTTTCTTGCTGCATCCTGTTCAAGTCTGCGTTCTTCATCGATCGTCTTATTCATTTTGGAAATGGAAGTTTCCACGCAACGCATGAATTGTCAGGATCCTCAAGAGGAAGTGTCTCATCATCATCAAATGACAAATAAATTACATTGTGAAAATTAAAGATTTCATGCTGCTGATGCCTTATATCATCTTGATTGCTATAATTCATTCATGTCACCAAGAGCTATACAAACTGCCACTAAAAAGAAAAACACCTCTACAGATGTTGACACAGCCTTCTTGCACGTCATCGAGGAGATGGAAAAAGATAAGTGTAAACTTTGGAATTCTGTGGAGCTTCAAGACATGTACAATTCATTTAGTGGTGATAAGCAGTCACGGCGTCATCTTGTCGAATGTGTAACAGCACGTTTTGGATCAGAACTCATAAAGTTGTCAGGAAATGGGTACGCTAGTCTACTAGTCTTCAAGGGGCATGCACCAAACATCTTGAGAGCAGTGGAGGACAGACGAAGGAACTCCAGATGTGAAACACATTGTGAAGTGTATCATTCAGGAAACCAAAAATTTGAAGAAGTCTGACGACATATACTCAACCCGTATTTCGAATGAGATTGCAGCAGAAGTGGTGAGCCCAACCCTGGCAAATCTCTTAGCAGCAATATCAGGTAGTTGAGGAACTCCTGAGGAACATTGTGTAAAACATTAATAAGGATGCATGTTGCTCCAAACAAAGTTATTATTTGTCAGTCTGAAAATAAAAATAAATTTTAAAATCATATACTTGTTTTGTCCACTTTTTGTTTGAATTCTTATGTTTATTTACAACGCAAAGTTTACGAGACAAAAAACATGGTCATTGTCAACTGTCCACATGTATTCAAATATATTTGTGTAAAAAGCACAATCCAATATAATAACCAATGCATTAGTAATTGCAAATAAGTTACTTCAGCTGTCATAAATACATATTTGGTTGTGACTGTTATTGCATTAATATTTGAAGGTTCATCAAGTTCAATTTCTAACTAGAAGTTATCAATGGAACTGCAAAATAGCCTTTTTATATAGGGAAATGGTGGCCATCTTGAAAATATGATACAGGATTACTATATACACCTTTAATCTTATCATTATCGGATTCCTTGGCAATGAAAACATAGAAGTAGACACCAAAATTGTGTTTATAAGTGCATTAGAAGTGAATATATTGGCAAAAACAGAATTTATCGGAAAGTCGTGGTGGCCATTTTGTTTTTCGCCTCTAATAAAAATTCCTCAAGGGTTCCAGTCTGGCACCCGGCTGATTATGCTTCAGGATAGGTCAGAGATGATGAATCAACCAAAAAACTTCATAATGACGCTCAAGCACGCTTTGCCTTGAAATGCCTGTTTGGCATCTGGACTACAATGCCATTTGCCAGATTTTAATTTGGTCGGACACCAGTTTTATCCACAATATGTCTGAGCACTTCGATGTGGGGAACGTCAAATACACAATTGGTATTTAATTTAATACCAGAATTATTCGAGCGTCAGAGTACGGCTCGGAAGTTGGAATCATGCTCAGATTTTGTTTTGCCCGAGACAAACACGTCATCGAAGCAACAAATCACACCCGGAAGGTTGCGAAGAAGCGAGTTCATCAGTCTCTGAAAGGAAGCAAGGGCGAAAGCTAACCCAAATCATACATGCTTGTACCAAAGAAGACCTTCATGAGTGATAAATGTAGTCAAGTCACGACTTTCCTCAGTCAATTCAAGTTTACTAGGGCGTGCCCGTACGTGGGTGCAAAAAAACATGCGTGCAAACAACAACAACAAAAAAAAACTTTGAAACCACGTGGCAGTAACGACCACAGAACCCCCCCTCTATTTACATGAAATGGTTTGGTCCATTCGCAAAGCCAAAGCGAACGGCTTGCGAGTACGGTAGAACCCCCCCCCCCTCTATTTACATGAAATGGTTTGGTCCATTCGCAAAGCCAAAGCGAACGGCTTGCGAGTACGGTGACCATACCTTGGGAACCACTTGTCCGATTAATTTCAAACCTTGAAAAGGGACATCCTCGGGTCCCCAGCAATATACCTGGCAAGTTTCAAGTATATCGGACCCGTGGTTGTCGAGAAACAGCGGTCACAGACAAACACACAGACACACAGAGATTACTGGAATTATAGATAGACTAGGGCGTGCCCGTACGTGGGTGCAAAAAAACATGCGTGCAAACAACAACAACAAAAAAAAACTTTGAAACCACGTGGCAGTAACGACCACAGAACCCCCCCCCCCCCCCCCTCTATTTACATGAAATGGTTTGGTCCATTCGCAAAGCCAAAGCGAACGGCTTGCGAGTACGGTAGAACCCCCCCCCCCCCTCTATTTACATGAAATGGTATGGTCCATTCGCAAAGCCAAAGCGAACGGCTTGCGGAGTTTGGTAAATAAATCGCCATAGCTCGGTAACTACTTGTCCGATTAATATGAAACCTTGAAAAGGCACATCCTCAGGTCCCCAGCAATATACCTGGCAAGTTTCAAGTATATCGGACCCGTGGTTGTCGAGAAACAGCGGTCACAGACAAACACACAGACACACACACATACACACACACATACACACACACATACACACAGAGATTACTGGAATTATAGATAGATGGTGAGCAGCTTTTACGTCAAGTTTAGAGAAAACATTGGAACCTTGTAGTTCACCGAGTAGTTCGTCAATGTTTGGTATCGGGTATTTCTCAATTACTATGGAATCATTGACCTTTCTAAGATCAATTCAAACCCGTATGGTATTGTCCTTTTTCCGTGCAACTATGACTGGCGATATCCATTCAGAAGCTTCGACAGGCTCTTTAACGTCCTGTTCTTGAAGGAACTTTTGCTCTTTCGCCACCTCCTTTCTAACAGCAAATGGAAGGAAGCGCAACTTCTGTTGGACAGCGACGGCATTAGGTTTCAACCTGATTTTATGTGAGTACCTTTTATCAACCCTAAGTCACCCAAGAACAGAGCAGCGAATTCAGCCTGCAGCTTGTTTTGTGTACAGGCAGCAGGAGACGGAATAGGTACTTGCGATCGGGAAGTTTATTGTGTAATACCGCTACTTGTAGGTACATCAGAGGTTGTAGCAAAACATGTAAGGGCTTTACCATGGATGTTGATACCCAGACCCTGAATCAGATCTTTACCGAGCAGTGTTGAACCTTTCACAACATACCATTTAGCCTGAACACATCTATCTTGGTATTTGACAGTCGACTCAAAATAACCCAGTGCATGAACATTATTAGCAGTGTAGAAATTAAATAATTCCTGGCATGGTTGTAAATCATCAGAAACGAAATGTTTGGTGAACAGTTCCTCATTCATCAGTGAAGCATCACAATGAAAAATCAACAACCACATTTACCGCAATGTCATTTATGAGAATGTCACAAGTCACCTTCGTCTTCACCAGGCGTGTACTGTGGACAACAAGAACTTCACGTCATTCTTCCTCACCTGGTGTCCAGATATTCACCTGTCGTACAGTACGTGAGTGTTGACACACAGCAGCAAAATGTCCAACCTTGTGGTGAGAGGGTCATTTCTTGTCCAAGATCGCTGGACAGACAGGTGAATTGGCAAGGTGGGAGGCAGATCCACAACAGTAGCATTTATGTGAAGCAGTAGATTTAACGAAGTTCACAGGAGAACTGGAACGAAGTTGGGAACATTTAGCAGGAGTTCGTTGTGGGCGATCACCAGAGCAAGGCTGTAGATGTACATTTTCCACCCAATGAGATAATTTCGATTCACAACCCATAGACTTGGCTTTTTCATCTGTATTACTATCATCTTGAACACCTGGCAAGGTATTGAAAGTTATCTGACCTTGTGCACCAAGTGAATGTGGTAGAATAGCTCGTTTCCGATCCGCACTTGCTCCTTGAAGGCTGCGGCAAGAATGTAGTTCTCGAACATTCGACGCCATTGTGGCCAAGACATGGACGATCTTCCCTGGGTCAAGAATGATGGAACAGAAGAGGCGAAAGCAGCAGATTCCATCACAGAATTGAAGGCGGTTTATCCAGGGTTTATCCTCGTTGCCAACTGTTGCGTTTACTCACTCATTGATTCATTGCGGCACTGACCAATGGGGTATAACGTCGCCTTTGCTCACTCATTGATTCGTTGCGGCACTGACCAATGGGGTGTGACGTCACCTTTTTCTCACTCGTCGGTTTTACGTTGTGATTGGTATTCCGAAGTATGAAGGAAGCCAGTCAAACACGGTAACTCATTGATCTCGCGAGATCTCGGAGACGGTGGGAGGGATTTTCGAAGCTCCACACGGTCTCCACGTTTTTCGAAGTTAAGTCTGTTCACAATTGTATTTTGTCGAAACTGTATTTATCTTTCGGTGTGTGAAGTTATTGTGTGCAACTTTGGTTGTTTCTCGGTGTTTATCTTTCATAAATTGATCGTCTGTTTGTCGTGTCGCGAGCAAGGCCTTTGCCGCGTCGCGAACGATTTGAAATCGAAGTTAAGTGATTGTTCCCATTTGTATTTTTGTTAAAACTGTATTTATTTATGGTGTTGTACGTATATTTTGTCCCGACGAAGATTTTTCGGTGCAAATCTTTCATACCTGTATTGAAAATCGTGTTAGTTCGTGTCGTGTCTTGAGGCCTTGTACAGTGTACACTGTACAACCTTGAGGCTTTGTTTTTCTCTCAGCGGTCCGTCATTTGTGATCCAATAACTTTCGTTCTCTGTATTCCCAGTCTTTTCACCCATAGCCTACTTCCTTGTGTAAATCTCAACTCAAAAGAAAAAAAAAAAAAAAACATTTCCTTCTCTGTTCTCATTCGTTTATTCATTCTTATTCGTTCGTTCGTTCTTCGACCACGTGTTTCTCCCCCATTTCCCCAGATAGTTTTCACTGTTATTAACCTTCAATGTTTACACTTTCCCCTCAAGTTATGTATTCCGTCATATTTTATAACACCTTTTTCTTCTTCTTCTTTAAAAGGCTGCTTTCGACTTGCTCACCAAATCAATTCATCCCAAAAAAAATATCCATCTCCTATAGTGCCTTTTTTCTACATTCCCTAAACTCTCCTGCACTCCATCCTCCATCCAGCGTCCTTAAACGTATTTTTAACTCGAAGGTCACAAGAAACTCATTTTGCAATAAATGTTCGTTTCCCATAAATCGTACACTTTCTAAAATCCAATCTCACCCCTCCCCTCCAAATCTTCCCCATAACCCCTCCCCTCCAAATCTTCCCCATCACCCCTCCCCTCCAAATCTTCCCCATCACCCATCCCTTTCAAATCTCCCCCCTTGCCCCCTCCCTCCTAAACTACCCACTCACCCCTCCCCGCCAAGACGCCCCCTCACCCCTCCCCTCCTAGACTCCTCCCTCACCCCTCCCCTCCAAATCTCCCCCATATCCCATCCCTTTCAAATCCCTCCCCTTGTCCCTTCCCTCCCAAACTCCCCCCTCACCCCTCCCCTTCAAATCTCCCCACCCTCATTGCTTCTCAATTTCCCCCCTCTCACTCCCCCTCCTCAAAGCGTCCTCCCCGCTTCTTCCCCCTTCCAACTCTCACCTCCATCTCCCCCAACCTTCTGCCTCGCTCTTCCCCCTCCTCAAATAACACCTCATTGTGCCACACCCAATCACCATCAAACCTTTTGTCCGCCCCATCCTTCCCTTTCTCCGAGCTATTCTGAAATCTCTGACACACCTTCAACAGCTCTCCCTACCTCTTCCACATCTTACCCTACCCCTCCTCCCCCCTGTTCTGTATCTGATGCTCCCCCTTCCTCTTCATTAACGGTATGGACCTCAAACATCCGGGGCCTTCGTTCAAACTTAACTGATCTCTCCATACAGGTTGCTTCTGTAAAACCAGACGTGATCTGCTTAACAGAAACTTTCCTCCTTTATGATGTCTCTGATTCCTTAGTATCTCTCCCAGGCTACTCCCTCCTCCGGTATGATAGACCTGAACCTCGTCCTGGAGGCGGGGTTGCTATCTTTATCAAAAACTCTCTTCCTCACTCGCCCTGCACTGCACTCTCTCCACCTCACCCCCAGGAATACCTCTGGCTACGGCTTCCCCTTCGCTCCCACCTCTTGTTCATATGTGTGTTGTACCGTCCACCAAACAGTGATGACTCCATCTGCATCTCGCTGTCTGATCATATGGACCAACTTCTATCTACTCATCCCAACTCTCTCTTCCTCATATGTGGTGATTTCAACTGTCATCATGCCAGTTGGCTGGGTGTGGGTACCTCTCTCACCAGCCATGGCTCCTCAGCAAAGGACTTCTGCGACTCACTGGGACTGACAGAATCTGTCAATTTCCCGACCCGGATCTCAGTCAACGGAACATCTTCTCTTCTGGACTTGGTTATGACTAACTTCCCTGAAAATGTCTGCTGCTCTTCTTCTGCTCCAATCGGATCATCTGATCATGTCCTTGTTAAAGTGGACATCTCTCTGACCATCCTCAGGGAGCCTGCTCAGCGTCGACGAGTCTGGCATTTCACTCAGGCCAACTGGCACGGTCTTCAAGCAGCCATGAATCATCTGGACTGGTCTCCCATCTCTACCACCTCTGACATCAACTCATCCTGGGAATTCTTCCAAAGTAAATTGCTCTCTCTCATGCACAGATTTATCCCATCTCGTCTTCAGTTGTCATACCCTTCCTCCCGTCCATGGTACACGGAATCTTGTGGTGAGGCTGTTGCCCAGAAACAACTTGCCTTCGTCTCCTGGAAAGCAAATCCAACGGAAGGAAATCTCATTTCCTTTCACAAAGCCCGAAACAAGTGTGTGTCCACCCTCAGGAGAGCCAGGAAACAATATCTCTCCGTTCTCAAGACCGAACTCTCTTATCTGTCTCCCTCTTCCAAATCCTGGTGGCATCTGGTCAAATCCGTTTCTGGTGTTTGTTCCCCCTCCATCCCCTCCCTTACCTCAAACGGCTACACAGCCGACTCCGCACGTGAAAAAGCTGAATGCCTCAACTCTGTGTTTGCCTCTAAATCTTGTGTCCCAGACCCATCCCTCTCTGTACCCACCATACCCCGTCGTACCCTGCTGCTCCTGGACTCCGTGTCCTTTCCTCCTGACATGGTGGAAAAGTTTCTGTCAACCCTCGACTCTGATTCTGCAACTGGACCCGACGGCATCAGCCCACGGGTCCTAAAATCCTGCTCTGCCGCTCTATCTCACCCTCTCTCTGTTCTCTTCACCCTCTCTTTTGCTCAAGGTCAACTGCCATCTGCTTGGAAATCAGCCAACATCACCGCTTTGCACAAAAAAGGTGCAAAAACAGATCCTAGCAACTACAGACCAATCAGCCTTCTCCCAATTATCAGCAAAGTCATGGAATCCATCATTGCTTCGGATATGAAATCTTTCCTCTTCTACAATGGCTTGATCTCTGATCATCAATTTGGTTTCAGACCAGGTCACTCTACTCTGGACATGCTGCTTCTGCTGTCTCAACAATGGATGGAGGTCCTCAATGCCAAACAGGAAATTAGAGCTGTCTCCCTCGACATATCACGTGCCTTCGACACGGTCTGGCACCCCGCTCTGCTCACCAAACTCTCCTCCTTTGGTATCCATGGAAATCTCCACGCATGGCTGGCGGACTTCCTCTCTAGTCGTCGTCAACGTATGGCCCTGAATGGGTTTCTCTCATCTCCTCTGCCTGTTCAGGCTGGAGTTCCCCAAGGCAGTGTTCTGGGCCCCGTGCTTTTTCTGGTCTTCATCAATGATCTCTCTGACTCTCTTGAAAATCCTCTCTATCTCTTTGCTGATGACTCCACTCTCTGCCGCTCCATTCCTCTTCCCTCAGATCGGCAGTCTGCAGCCTCCTCACTCTTTGAAGACCTGGACAAAATCACAGACTGGTCAAACAAGTGGAACATGTCTTTCAATCCTGACAAATCTCACACTCTTACTATGTCTCTCCGAAAAGATCGACTGGACAACCCTCCCATCTACTTTCTCAACAATCCTCTCCAAGAAGTTCTGTCGCTCAAGCTTTTGGGTCTCACTATCTGCCATGATCTTTCTTTGGAAAACCACATTTCCAAGCTGGCCTCCAAAGCCAGTCGCCGACTGGGCATCCTCCGTCGTGCGAAGTCCTTCCTCGGCACACCTGAGCTCCTCACCACATACAAGGCTTTCATCCGCAGCTCAATGGAATACTGTTCTCCCCTATGGGCCGGTGCTCCTGCCTCACACCTAGCTCGGCTTCACACTGTTGAAACCAAAGCTTTCAGAATTATTGGAATCTCCCGCAATGAAGCTATCTCTGAGGGCCTTTCACTCACTCACCGCAGGCAGGTAGGTGGTCTTTCTTTCTTCTACCGACTCCTCTCCGGCCTTGCACCCCCAGCTCTCTGTGTGCTCTGTCCCCCAAATATTCCTACAGGTCGCACAAGATCTGCCAGCAACCCTCTGATGGTTAAACTGCCGAAATCTCGGCTCTCTGCTCACCTTCACTCTTTCATTCCTCTTTTCTCCCGCCTCTGGAACAAACTCCCTCACTCCCTTCAATCCCACTCCTCCCTCCAGGTCTTTAAAACAGCTGTTCACCACCATCTCTTATCTTCCCCCATCCAAAACCTTGATCTTTTCTACCCCCGCTATTTCACCCCAGATCCACCTTGTTTGAAATTCCAACTTCTTTCCTGGAAGTCCTGGCAGTGTCCATATATTTTATACCTCTCCCACCGCCCCCTTCCCATGCCCCCCCCCCCCAAAGCCCTCGCCCTCTCTCAGATCTCTCGATGTCTCAATGTCTCTCGGTCCCTGCTCTCAAATGTTGTGTTTGTGTCCTTCCCCCTCTCTCCCCATCTTTTCTACCGCTCCCGATGTTATATGTTTTATGTGTCGGTTTGTCTTTCTGTGTGATTAATGTTCGCTCTTTCACGAGCCTCGATGTTGTATACAAAAAAAAAACAAAAAAAAAAAACAAACAAACAAACTCCAAACAGCATGCGGAGTGATCGTTTAATCAGACGTTCCGCAACCTATGGGTCGCGACCCAAAAATTTTCAATCAGTCGCACGATCGTTTCAGAAATCGCGGAAAAAAAACTTTATCGACGATTTACTTCTCCCGACTGAACAGAACAGAGATCAAACGAATGCCGACACAAACCTTACAGTGTGGACTCTTCTACCGCGCTGTACCGATGTACCGCGCATGCATCCGGTCAGTCAGATCATACGTTTAGTTTCCGACACGCGAATGTCCATTGGTTTTCATTCAAAAGATTGAGCTGTGAGCGTAAGGTACTCGACATGGCTAGAAAGTATCAGCCTGTGTTCCTGAACTATGGGTTCACCTTGAATATCGATAAGCACAATGTTCATCGACCACAGTGTGTGATATGCCTTGATGTGTTGGCCAACGAGTCCCTCAGGCCCCAAAAGCTGAAACGTCACCTCGAGAAGAAACATGGAGATCATGTGAACAAGTCGCGGGAGTTTTTCCTCTGGAAAGAATGCGAGATTAACAACAGCAAGTCAGTAATGAGTTCGGCTGTTTTTCCATCGAAGGGACTGACCAAAGCCAGCTACCTTGTGGCAGAGAAGATAGCCAAAGAAAAGAAACCGTACACGATTGCGGGTAAGTTTTTTTGTTTTTTTTCGGAAAAGTATTTCACTGCATTGGTGGTTTCTAGGTTCATAAAGTGATACATGGCGCTGTAAGTATAGTAAAATTTAATTTTTCATTTTGTCTTTGGAGTATTGATGTGTCGGGTTCTTGCTTACGATTACTCGTGCCATGTATACGTTGGTATATCACAACTTTGTAAGTTTTATTGTTTGTTGCAATACAGCCATTCTTAAACTTTGCCTCTTTTTTAAAAGTACGTACGGCAATCACATCGTACATATCGAATTTTTATAATGCCTTGGATTCTTGGAACAAAATCAAGATTGATCATCTATCTATAATTCCAGTAATCTCTGTGTGTATGTGTGTCTGTGTGTCTGTGTGTCTGTGACCGCTGTTTCTCGACAACCACGGGTCCGATATACTTGAAACTTGCCAGGTATATTGCTGGGGACCCGAGGATGTGCCTTTTCAAGGTTTCATATTAATCGGACAAGTAGTTACCGAGCTATGCCGATTTAGCCGTTCGCCGTTCGCTTTGGCTTTGCGAATGGACCAAACCATTTCATGTAAATAGAGGGGGGGGTTCTGTGGTCGTTGCGAATGGACCAAACCATTTCATGTAAATAGAGGGGGGGGGGGTTCTGTGGTCGTTACTGCCACGTGGTTTCAAAGTTTTTTTTTGTTGTTGTTTGCACGCATGTTTTTTTGCACGCACGTACGGGCACCCACGTACTGGCACGTCCTAGTAAAGTGAAAGAACTGTTCATGTGTTATTTTATTTATCTTGTATTGCAGAGCAACTCATCCTGCCATGCGCCAAGGCGATGTGCAGAGAAGTGCTTGGAGAGACGGCGACTTCCAAGATTCGCACCAATCCCGCTTTCTGCCGACATGATTCACCGACGGATAATAGACATGGGCGAAGACATCGAGCACCAGCTGTAAGCAAACCTAGAGGCCAACAAGTTTGTCATCCAATTAGACGAGTCAATGGACATCGCACAGAAGTCGTTGATCCTCATCTTTGTTCGTTATCGGCATGGCGATGATTTTATGGAGGATCTTCTGGCATGTGACGAGCTACCGACCAAGACCACGGCCACAGAAATATTCACAGTCGTCAACAAACACATCGCATTGCATAGCCTCAGGTGGGAAGACTGTGTTGGCGTTTTACCGATGGTGCGGCATCGATGACAGGTCGGCGCAGCTGTGTAATTAAGCTCATCCAAGATGTGGCACCAGAGGCAAGTTGGACCCACTGCTTCCTCCACCGCGAGGCATTAGCAGCGAAAGAGATGTCACCTGGACTTGCCGAAGTAATGGACATTGCAGTGAAAACAATCAACCATCTCAGGAAGAGCGCCCTAAATTTGAGGTTGTTTGCAGAGCTGTGTAAGGAGCAAGATGCAGAACACACCACGGTGCTGTATTTCGCAGCTGTTCACTGGCTCTCCAGAGGAGATGCTTTGGCAAGATTGTATGAACTTCGCGACCAGGTCCTCACATTCTTGGAGGTGGCTAGGTCAGACCTGGCAGTCTATTACAAAAACAACAAATTCATCGCAACATTGGCATACATGGCCGACATCTTCAACTTGTTGAACAATCTGAACATATCGTTCCAGGGCAAAACGAACAAGCAGGCGAAATCCGTGTTCGTAATGTATGACAAGATAGCGGCGTTCAAGTCAAAGCTGGATCTATGGAAGAGAAGAGTACAGACCAATGATGAATTTGACTTTTTTTTTTTTTTTTTTTTTTTTTTTGTATACAAGATCGAGGCTCGTGAAAGAGCGAACATTAATCACACAGAAAGACAAAGAGACACACAAAACAAATAACATCGGGAGCGGTAGACAAGATGGGGAGAGAGGGGGAAGGACACAAACACAACATTTGAGAGCAGGGACCGAGAGACATGGAGACATCGAGAGAACTGTGGGAGGGAGAGGGCTTTGGGGGGGAGGCATGGGAAGGGGGGGGGGGTGGGAGAGGTATAAAACATATGGACACTGCCAAGACTTCCAGGAAAGAAGTTGGAATTTCAAACAAGGTGGATCTGGGGTGAATTAGTGGGGGTAGAAAAGATCAAGGTTTTGGATGGGGGAAGATAAGAGATGGTGGTTAACAGCTGCTTTGAAGACCTGGAGGGAGGAGTGTGATTGAAGTGAGTGTGGGAGTTTGTTCCAGAGGCGGGAGAAAAGAGGCATGAAAGAGTGAAGGTGAGCAGCGAGCCGAGATTTCGGCAGTTTAACCATCAGAGGGTGGCTGGCAGATCTTGTGCGACCTGTAGGAATATTTGGGGGACAGAGCACAGAGAGAGCTGGGGGAGCAAGGCCGGAGAGGAGTCGGTAGAAGACAGAAAGACCACCTACCTGCCTGCGGTGAGTGAGTGAAAGGCCCTCAGAGATAGCTTCATCGCGGGAGATTCCAATGATTCTGAAAGCTTTGGATTCAACAGCGTGAAGCCGAGCCAGGTGTGAGGCAGGAGCACCGGCCCAGAGGGGGGAACAGTATTCCATTGAGCTGCGGATGAAAGCCTTGTATGTGGTGAGGAGCTCAGGTGTGCCTAGGAAGGACTTCGCACGACGGAGGATGCCCAGTCGGCGACTGGCTTTGGAGGCCAGCTTGGAAATGTGGTTTTCCCAAGAAAGATCATGGCAGATGGTGAGACCCAAAAGCTTGAGCGACAGAACTTCTTGGAGAGGATTGTTGAGAAAGTAGATGGGAGGGTTGTCCAGTCGATCTTTTCGGAGAGACATAGTAAGAGTGTGAGATTTGTCAGGATTGAAAGACATGTTCCACATGTTTGACCAGTCTGTGATTTTGTCCAGGTCTTCAGAAAGTGAGGAGGCTGCAGACTGCCGATCTGAGGGAAGAGGAATGGAGTGGCAGAGAGTGGAGTCATCAGCAAAGACATACAGAGGATATTCCAGAGAGCCGGAGAGATCATTGATAAAGACCAGAAAAAGCACAGGGCCCAGCACACTGCCTTGGGGAACTCCAGCCTGAACGGGAAGGGGAGATGAGAGAAATCCATTCAGGGCCACACGTTGACTACGACCAGAGAGGAAGTCCGCAAGCCATGCATGGAGATTTCCATGGATACCATAGGAGGAGAGTTTGGTGAGCAGAGCTGGGTGCCAGACCGTATCGAAGGCACGTGATATGTCAAGGGAGACAGCTCTGATTTCCTGTTTGGCATTGAGGACCTCCATCCATTGTTGAGACAGCAGAAGCAGCATGTCCAGAGTAGAGTGACCTGGTCTGAAACCAAATTGATGATCAGAGATCAAGCCATTGGAGAAGAGGAAAGATTTCATATCTGAAGCAATGATGGATTCCATGACTTTGCTGATAATTGGGAGCAGGCTGATTGGTCTGTAGTTGCAAGGATCTGTTTTTGCACCTTTTTTGTGTAAAGCGGTAATGTTTGCTGATTTCCAGGATGCTGGCAGATGACCTTGAGCAAAAGATAGGGTGAAAAGAACAGAGAGAGGGTGAGATAGAGCGGCAGAGCAGGATTTTAGGACCCGTGGGCTGATGCCATCTGGTCCAGTTGCAGAATCAGAGTCGAGGTTTGACAAAAACTCCTCCACCTTGTCAGGAGAGAAGATCACAGAGTCCAGGAGCAGTTTGGTTCGACTGGGAAAGGTGGGAACAGAGAGAGATGGGTTTGGGACTAAGGATTTTGAGGCAAACACAGAGTTGAGGCATTCGGCTTTGTCACGTGCGATGTCAACTGTGTGGCCATTTGAGGTAAGGGAGGGTATGGAGGGGGAACAAACACCAGAAACGGACTTGACCAGACGCCACCAGGATTTGGAGGAAGGAGACAGGTTTGAGAGTTCATTCTTGAGTGAGGAGAGATAGTGCTTCCTGGCACTCCTGAGGGTAGACACACACTTGTTCCGAGCTTGGTGGAAGGAACTGAGATTTCCTTCAGTTGGATTAGCCTTCCAAGAGGCAAAGGCAAGTTGTTTCAGGGCAAATGCCTCACCACAAGATTCAGTGTACCATGGACGGGAGGAAGGGTAAGACAACTGAAGGCGAGATGGGATAAATCTGTGCATGAGAGAGATCAGTTTGCTTTGGAAGTATTCCCAGGAAGAATTGATGTCAGAGGCAGTGGAGATGGGAGACCAATCCAGACGATTGATGGCTGCTTGAAGACCGTCCCAGTCGGCCTGAGTGAAATGCCAGACTCGCCGACGCTGAGGAGACTCTCTGAGAATGGCCAGAGAGATGTCCACTTTGACAAGCACATGATCAGAAGAACCGATTGGAGCAGAAGAAGAGCAGCAGACATTATCAGGGAAGTTAGTCATAACCAAGTCTAGAAGAGAAGATACTCCATTGGCTGAGATCCGGGTCGGGAAATTGACAGATTGTGTCAATCCCAGTGAGTCACAGAAGTCCTTTGCTGAGGTGCCATGACTGGTGAGAGAGGAACCCACACCCATCCAGGTGGCATGATGACAATTGAAGTCACCACATATGAGGAAGAGAGAGTTGGGATGAGTGGATAGAAGTTGGTCCATGTTGTCAGACAGTGAAATGTAGATGGAGTCATCACTGTTTGGGGGACGGTACAGAACACATATGAACAAAAGGTGGGAGCGGAGAGGAAGCCGTAGCCAGAGGTACTCCTGGGGGTGAGGAGGAGAGAGGGCAGTGCAAGGAGAGTGAGGAAGAGAGTTTTTGATAAAGATAGCCACCCCACCACCAGGCCGAGGCTCAGGTCTATCATACCGGAGGAGGGAGTAACCAGGAAGAGATATTAAGGAATCAGAGACATCTTGAAGGAGGAAAGTCTCTGTTAAGCAGATCAAGTCTGGATTGTCAGAAGCAACCTGTATGGAGAGATCAGTCAGGTTTGAGCGAAGGCCCCGGATGTTTGAGGTCCATACCGTTAATGAAGAGAGAGGGGGAGCATCGGGTACACAACAGGGGAGGGGAGGAGTAGGGTAAGATGAAGGATGAGAGGGGGAGGTAGGGAGAGCAGTTGTTTGTGTGTCAGCGATTGCAGAAGAGTTCCAAGAAAGGGAAGGATGAGGAGGATGAAAGGTTTGAAGGTGAAGGGATGAGGGACAGTGAGGGGTTGTTTGAGGGGGGGCAGAGGAAAGAAGAAGGTTGGGGGGGTGGAGGTATGAGATAGAAGGGAGACGAAGTGGGGAGGAGGCAGCTTTGAGGAGGAGGGGGGAGGAGGGAGAATTGGAGAGGAATGGTATGGGGGGAGATTTGAATGGGAGGGGTTGGGGGGGAGTTTTGAAGGGGAGGAGTGAGGGGGGAGTTTAGGAGGGGAAGGGCAAGGGGGGAGTTCAGGAGAGGAAGGGCAAGGGGGGAGTTCAGGAGTGGAGGGGCAGGGGGGAGTTTAAAAGTGGCGGGGCAAGGGGGGAGTTCAGGAGTGTAGGTGCAAGGGGAGGGATTTGGATGGGAGGGGCAAGAGGGGAGTTTAGAAAGTGGATGATTAATGAAAGACGAACATTGAAAACAAATTGGGTTTGTTGTGATTTTCAAGTTAGCAATCCGGTTCAGAATGATGGAGGAGGGATGGAATGAATGTGAATTTAGACCAAGTAGTGAGGGAGACGTATAAGATATTGAATTTCTTGTTTTTGAGGTGGAATGAGTTGGAGAGGAAATTGAGAAAAGCCTTTTAAATAGGAAGAAAAACAGCGTGTTGTAAAATACCACTGAGTAAAACACTGAAGGGGAAAGGTTATACATATTTAAATAATATTTAAACAGAACCGTGAACAATCTTATGTGCACAAAAATACCAACGGGGGGAGAGCCGAGAGGGACCACCACGAGCCATGTTTGAAAACCCGGATGATCTGCTCAGCAAGAGTGTCGAGGAATGTGTGGACATTAAGGATGTCATTGTCGAACATCTGGTGAACCTGCGCAAACGATTTGACAAATATTTTACTGTTGATCCACACGTGGAGAAGAAGTGGATCCGAGACCCTTATTCAGTCGACGTTCAGCAGTGCTGCAACTTGTCCAACAGATTGAAAGAGGACTTGATCGACATCGTGTCCGACGGTCCACTTGAGACACTGTTCAGGAAGGACACTTTCGTAACGTTTTGCCTGACAGTGTCTCATGAGTTCCCAGAGATTGCACATCTCACGGTAAAGTTCCTGATGCCATTCACGACGACGTGGATGTGTGAGGCAGGTTTCTCAACGGTGACATATCTGAAGTCCAAGTATCGAAACAAACTGGAGACAGTGGCCCTGTGCGCCAACCTGAGAATCGCATTGTCGCCGCTTCAAAGCCGAATCGATGATCTCGTAGCCAATATGCAAAGTCAACCATCGCACTGATGTGGATAATCCACATCTACAATGTTGCTCATGGAACATTTGAATTAGGCTTGTAAGTTTCACTTTCGGGTTTAATCAGTGAAAGTTGTTTATTTGATGTTGTTCATGATAACGGAACATTGAACCTGGATATAAGTTCAGATGCATAATGGGTTTTTTCAGCAAAAGTTATTCTTGTTTTGTTTATCAGTTCATGTTACATTTTAAGTTCATCATCTACTCACGATGAAGATTCAAATAAAGTTCAAACACCATTTATTGGCGTGTCACTTTAATAATTAAAGTTTTATTCTATTTCACAAAAGATACACCGCCAATGAATGTTGTGAGAATCATACACTAAACAGATCACAAAGTCAGCCTTCTTTCACCTGAAAAACATTGCCCGTCTCCGCTCATCCCTCTCCTCCACGGCTGCAGAAACCCTCATCCACGCCTTCATCACCTCCCGTCTGGACTACTGCAATAGCCTCCTCTATGGTTCACCCTCAAAAATCACCAATAAACTCCAATACATTCAGAACTCCGCTGCCCGTCTACTCACTCATTCCCGGACCCGTGACCACATCACCCCGTCCTTTACAAGCTTCACTGGCTCCCCATCCCCCAGAGAATCCAGTACAAAATCCTCCTCTTGACATACAAAGCCCTCCATAACCTGGCCCCATCCTACCTGGCTGACCTCCTCTCCAGACACACTCCCACCCGCAACCTCCGCTCTGCTGGTACCAACCTCCTGACCCCCTCCATCCGGACCAAATTCAGATCCTGGGGGGACAGGGCCTTCTCCATCGCTGCTCCCACCCTCTGGAACTCACTACCTCACACCATCAGAGACTCCTCCTCACTCACCACATTCAAAACATCACTAAAGACCCACCTGTTCAACGCTGCATTCAACATTCAACCCACAGCATTTAACCCCTGACTATCTCTTCTCCTTCTCCCTCCTTTTGCTTTAAATATTTCCCTATTGATTCTTGTCTTGTCTTTTTGATTCTTGTCTTATATATATGCCGTATATCGCTGCTGTTTGTTTTCTTGATTCTTGTCTTTTTGCAATTGTTGTTTTCATGTATTGTTATGCATTATGTTTTCCACTCTGTCAAAGCGCCTTTGGGCTTCTGGAAAAGCGCTATACAAAATAAATGAATTATTATTATTATTATTATTATCTTCATCATCTTCTTCTTCATTAAATCTTCATCCGGATGCATCGTAGGGGCGGATTCATCTCTTCTGAAGCTGCAGGGAGTTTACGCCTGATTGGCTGACAATAATATCAAGTGGGCGGTGTCTGTGATCGAAGTCGCTGCTCATTCTCAAGGGGGCGTGGTCTCTCGCTCTCTCTCTCCTCATGGTCGTGGAGATCCATACAAAATAACAACAAAATAAGGACAGTGTTTTTGGTATGATTGTCGTCACTTTGCTTTATTGTTCAATTACGAATTGTACTACTGTACAAAGATGATGAACCAAACCCTTACCAAGATATTAACGTCAGACGCAATCGATATTTCTGTGACGGTTTGTGGGGGGTTCGATGGGTCGCGACTGAATGCCTGGGTTTATTATTGGGTCCTGGGCTAAAACGGAACGCAGGTTTAATCCATCCGAACTCAAAGCAGCCATGTCACACCCCCCCCCCCCCCCCCCCTCTGCGTCATCCCGTGTTCAGGTCACACGCCATTACGTCACACGCCATTACGTCATCCGAAGAACACATTGACACAGTGTATTCTATACAATGTACAATGAGACTGCACACCACAATATTGCACGTGAAACCCCGATCAGGACATCGACACGATCTTGTTCGAGGGAACCCTATCAGGACATCGACACGATCTTGTGCGAGGGAACCCCATCAGGACATCGACACGATATTGTACGAGGGAACCCTATCAGAACATCGACACGATCTTGTGCGAGGGACCCCTATCAGGATATCGACACAATCTTGTACGAAGGACCCCCATCAGGAGATCGACACGATCTTGTACGTTGGAACACGATCCGTACATGGTGTGATTCTAACATAAACTATTATTATGAACGTGCACAGTGCGCAGCACGGACCCTCACGGGAACAAGCATTCTGAGTATTGCGCTGCAATTCACGTCCCCGACCGGCAGTCTGTCCTCCGGAAACTGTTGGGGAAATTACCAAAGTTAAAAATGCCATAACTTTGTCAAAAATGATCGAAACGTCGTGAAGTTCGAACTTGATCTGTAACTTATCACGAGGAAACCATCTGCCAAGTTTGAAATCATTAGCATTAAGAGTTTAGAAAAAGAGTCCGGAAAACTGTTCTTTGCGTGACGGACGGACGGACGGACAGACGGACAGACGGAGGGACGGAGTGCAAACCGAAAGTCCCCTCCGGTGTACACCGGTAGGGGACGAATAAGAACGTCACGTACCGGGTCCGAACTCCTTGTCCGCGGGAGATTCTCCCGGAGCAAGCAGGTTCCTTCCATCGGAGACCATCGTGGATCCCGGAGTGTTCACCACGTGTTCCTCATCGGAGAGATCTCGGTTCATTGGACACAGGAGATTAAAGTGTTGTCGTAGTGTACAGTACAGTACAGTCCAAGGCAGTACAGTCCAAGGCAGTACAGTCCAAGGCAGTACAGTCCAAGGCAGTACAGTCCAAGGCAGTACAGTCCAAGGCAGTACAGTCCAAGGCAGTACAGTCCAAGGCAGTACAGTCCAAGGCAGTACAGTCCAAGGCAGTGAAGAGCCTCTGCTCCTGTAGTGTAGTGGGGCAACTTAGCATAACAATTGTGCATTTTGTGAGGAAAGCCCCAAATTTGGCACACAAGTAGACGATCCTATTATGAACAGATTTCGATATTGGGCCTTCTCAAATTCAGCCCCTGATGGCTGTGGCAGCCATTTTCCAAAATGACACCTTCAGCTTGTTCCGACGAATTGCATCATCAATTGGCTTGGTCCTTTCCACCAGGCATTCTCTGGTGAAAGCCTGGAACTGCTCTTGGCCAATCTTCTTCACATTCCTGCCAGTCTCAACTGCAGCAGGACCTGCAATTTCCTTTGTGTCAAGGATAACCAGATCCATGCTCTCTTCCTCAAAGGGGTTGCCAAGCTTTTCTATGACGCTGACAAGGGCACGGACATCCTTGGCGAAAGAGGTCTGCACACTTGGTGTCTGGTCGTGATGACGTGTGTCCTCTCGCCTCCCCCAGTGTTGATGGCCATCTTGGAACTCTTCTATGGCCCTGGCAACTTCTGGCCCGGCAATCATCCAACGCCGCAGGGCACTTGGGTTGTCAGTGAGGCCGACTGCTCCACCATCTCCTTTGATGCAGGCGTTATTCTGTTCATGCGCCTGGTCGATTGGGATCGAAGAGAACACCTTCTTCTTCTTCTGTACAGTGAAGTTGCCAGCCTTGAATTCTCTGGCTACATCTGGGTGCTTCATTGGGAGTGCAACCGTGTCCCTCAGGTGAACAGGGACCCACCTGGCATAGTGTGTGTGGTCTAAGGCATGGAACCATGGGACCAGTTCCGTCAGGGCATCAAGGTACATCGTGAATGAAGCCTGCCGCAGAGAACGCACGTAGACCAGTACCAACATCTCTAGTTGCAGCACAGTTGCCCAGTACTGAAAGTTGGGAATGTCTTCTCCTCTCTGGTGACACCAGTCTTCGAACTCAGGCAGGTCTTCTGCATCATCAGCATATGTCATACAGTGGCGTTCATACGCACGGTGTTGCAGGATGTGCAGTGCCGCTGCAGTGACTTGATGAGCTCTTGTGCGGGTGACGTGGGCAGCTCGCAGGAAGGAGTCGGCCGTCCCTGGCGTTGCAATCTCAGCTTGCAAATCTGCAAAATCTGCAAATCTTGCAAAAATCAAATCTCTGAATCTGAGATGGCCCAATATCCAGATCTTTTCATAATATGATAGTCTACTAGTGTGCCACATTTGGTGCTTTCCTCACAAAATGCACAATTGTTAAGCTATATTTAGCTAAGATGCCGGATTACTGTGACTCACTGTACTTTAAGTTTATGACCACGCCTCCGACGGAGGGGAAACGGAAATAAAGACAGAGCGGGTTGAGACCTCGAACAGAAGAATTATGGTGACATTACATGGTGACATTACGTGGTGTTACATGGTGACATTACGTGGTGTTACATGGTGACATTACGTGGTGTTACATGGTGACATTACATGGTGTTACATGTTGACATTACGTGGTGTTACATGGTGACATTACGTGGTGTTACATGGTGACATTACGTGGTGTTACATGGTGACATTATGTGGTGTTACATGGTGACATTACGTGGTATTACATGGTGTTACAATAAAGAAATTACATGGTGTTACAATGAAGACATTACATGGTGTTACAATAAAGACATTACTTGGTGTTACAATAAAGACATCACATGGTGTTGCAATAAAGACATTACATGGTGTTACAACAAAGACATTACATGCTGTTACAATAAAGACATTACATGCTGTTACAATAAAGACATCACATGGTGTTACAATAAAGACATTACATGGTGTTACAATAAATACATTACATGGTGTTATAATAAAGACATCACATGGTGTTACAATATAGACATTAGATGGTGTTACAATAAAGACATTACATGCTGTTACAATAAAGATTACATGGTGTTACAATAAAGACATCACATGGTGTTACAATAAAGACATTACATGGTGTTACAATTTTGACATCACATGGTGTTACAATAAAGACATTACATGGTGACATTACGTGGTGTTACATGGTGACATTAGGTGGTGTTACATGGTGACATTACATGGTGACATTACGTGGTGTTACATGGTGACATTATGTGGTGTTACATGGTGACATTAGATGCTGTTACAATAAAGACATTACATGCTGTTACAATAAAGACATCACATGGTGTTACAATGAAGACATTACATGCTGTTACAATAAAGACATCACATGGTGTTACAATAAAGACATTACATGGTGTTACAATAAAGACATTACATGGTGTTACAATATAGACATTACATGGTGTTGCAATAAAGACATCACATGGTGTTACAATAAAGACATTACATGCTGTTACAATAAAGACATTACATGCTGTTACAATAAAGACATCACATGGTGTTACAATAAAGACATTACATGGTGTTACAATAAAGACATTACATGGTGTTACAATATAGACATTACATGGTGTTATAATATAGACATTACATGGTGTTACAACAAAGACGTTACATGGTGTTACAATAAAGACATTACATGGTGACATTACGTGGTGTTACAATATAGACATCACATGGTGTTACAATAAAGACATTACATGGTGACATTACATGGTGACATTACGTGGTGTTACATGGTGACATTACATGGTGACATTATGTGGTGTTACATGGTGACATTAGATGGTGTTACAATAAAGACATTACATGCTGTTACAATAAAGACATTACATGCTGTTACAATAAAGACATCACATGGTGTTACAAAAAAGACATTACATGCTGTTACAATAAAGACATCACATGGTGTTACAATAAAGACATCACGTGTTACAATAAAGACGTCACATGGTGTTACAACAAAGACGTTACATGGTGTTACAATATAGACATTACATGGTGTTACAATAGACATTACATGGTGTTACAACAAGTGAATCCACTTGGATTCCGCCCAGGTTGGCACATGGAAATTATGATGTAGCATAATTATCATCTCGGGTCAAGATTTGAAATTATGCCATGGTTTTTGTAAAATTGCTACTAGTATTCACATTATGTACTTTCACCAAAACATACATCATCATAGAAACATACATAGAATTTGGGTCCTCTGGGTCATTTGGGTCCTCTGGGTCATTTGGGTCCTCTGGGTCATTTGGGTCCTCTGGGTCCTCTGGGTCATTTGGGTCCTCTGGGTCATTTGGGTCATTTGGGTCATTTGGGTCATTTGGGTCCTCTGGGTCCTCTGGGTCCTCTGGGTCATTTGGGTCATTTGGGTCATTTGGGTCATTTGGGTCCTCTGGGTCATTTGGGTCCTCTGGGTCCTCTGGGTCATTTGGGTCCTCTGGGTCCTCTGGGTCCTCTGGGTCATTTGGGTCCTCTGGGTCATTTGGGTCCTCTGGGTCCTCTGGGTCATTTGGGTCCTCTGGGTCCTCTGGGTCCTCTGGGTCATTTGGGTCCTCTGGGTCATTTGGGTCCTCTGGGTCCTCTGGGTCCTCTGGGTCATTTGGGTCCTCTGGGTCATTTGGGTCCTCTGGGTCATTTGGGTCCTCTGGGTCATTTGGGTCCTCTGGGTCATTTGGGTCCTCTGGGTCATTTGGGTCCTCTGGGTCATTTGGGTCCTCTGGGTCATTTGGGTCCTCTGGGTCATTTGGGTCCTCTGGGTCATTTGGGTCATTTGGGTCCTCTGGGTCATTTGGGTCCTCTGGGTCATTTGGGTCCTCTGGGTCATTTGGGTCCTCTGGGTCATTTGGGTCCTCTGGGTCCTCTGGGTCCTCTGGGTCCTCTGGGTCCTCTGGGTCATTTGGGTCCTCTGGGTCCTCTGGGTCCTCTGGGTCATTTGGGTCCTCTGGGTCATTTGGGTCCTCTGGGTCATTTGGGTCCTCTGGGTCATTTGGGTCCTCTGGGTCCTCTGGGTCCTCTGGGTCATTTGGGTCCTCTGGGTCATTTGGGTCCTCTGGGTCATTTGGGTCCTCTGGGTCATTTGGGTCCTCTGGGTCATTTGGGTCCTCTGGGTCATTTGGGTCATTTGGGTCCTCTGGGTCATTTGGGTCCTCTGGGTCATTTGGGTCCTCTGGGTCATTTGGGTCCTCTGGGTCATTTGGGTCCTCTGGGTCATTTGGGTCCTCTGGGTCATTTGGGTCCTCTGGGTCATTTGGGTCCTCTGGGTCATTTGGGTCCTCTGGGTCATTTTGGTCCTCTGGGTCATTTGGGTCCTCTGGGTCATTTGGGTCCTCTGGGTCATTTGGGTCCTCTGGGTCATTTGGGTCCTATATTCCTATCCTATAACATATATATCTCCTATAACCTATCCTATAAATATAGATTTGATGACGTCATGTTTACACATCTGAGCGACAGAAATGAGCGACAGAAATGAGCGACAGAAATGGGTGACAGAAACTAGCTTCACTTTTGAGCGCCCGAAATTCCCAGGCAAACGCTATAACGCACCAGGTTTACAACCTGTGCGTTAATAAATACATTACATGGTGTTACAATATAGACATTACATGGTGTGATGTATGTGAGTCCGGTGTGCGGATGCCCGACACACGGGACCAGGAACGTGGAGCTGAGTGCAATGTTAACCTGATGGTATTCATAGAATACTTACCCTGAGCAGTCAACTTGTTGCGAGCCAACTCTTCTGTTTTTGAACATTTTTCTTGGATCCAATATGACGACCAGACCACATGAGCGATGACATCATAAATTTATGTTCTCTGATATAATTGTTGCATCGATCACGCTCAATACATTTCAAACTAATCAGACGAAGCGTTGTCCCTGTCAATTATGGCACCAATGACGTCATCGTTAACAGCACCTATTCCCCACATGGAGTTCTTTGCAATGAGCCATGTTCCAATTTTTTCCATGCAGCGGTTTTGGAGATATTGAGGTGCAACATTTTTTGTTTTTTTTCCAAGATGGCGCCTGTACCACATGACCTATGACGTCATGATTATCATTAAAATATTCCAAAGGAGGAGGCACTCCTTTGGTGAAAATTTAGTGTCCATCAGACCAACAGTTGCTGAATTTTTTAAAAATAATGATCGGATAAGTGTTGTACTTGTCGAATTATGACGACATAATGAAGGCACCGATGACATCATCATTAACATATCTTATTTCCCATGCGGAGTACTTGACAATGAGCCAGGTCTCGATTTTTTCCTTGGAGTGGTTTCAGAGATGTATTGGTGCGAACTTTTTCCAAGATGGCGCCTGCACCATGTGACCTATGACGTTATAATAATCATTAAAATATTCTGCAGGAAGAGGCACTCCTCTCCATCAAAGATGGTGAAAATTTGCATTTATATCGGACCAACGGTTTTTTTTTTTTGGTTTTTTTTTGTATACTGAATCCAGGCTCGTGAAAGAGCTAACATTTATTTCACAAACAAATCAACCAGACAAACAAAATATACAAAAGAGGGAGAGGAAGACAAGATGGGGAGAGAAGGGGAAGCACACAACCACAACATTTGAGAGCAGGGAGAAGTGTGGGAGGGAGAGGGCTTGGGGGCAGGAGGTGTGGGAAGGGGAGGGGAGGGGGGGGAGAGGTATAAAACACATGGGGACCGAAATTAGCGGGGGGAGAAAAGATCAAGGTTTTGGATGGGGGAGGATAAGAGATGGTGGTGAACAGCTGTTTTAAAGACCTGGAGGGTGGAGTGGGATTGAAGAGAGTGAGGGAGTTTGTTCCAGAGGCGGGAGAAAAGAGGAATGAAGGAGTGAAGGTGAGCAGAAAGCCTTGATTTTGGCAGTTTAACCATAAGAAGGTTGCAGGCAGATCTTGTGCGACCTGTAGGAATATTTGGGGGACAGAGCCCAGAGAGGGCTGGGGGGCAAGGCCAGAGAGGAGTCGGTAGAAGACGGAAAGACCACCAACCTGCCTGCGGTGAGTGAGTGAAAGGCCCTTGGAGTTAGCTTCATCACGGGAGATTCCAATGATTCTGAACGCTTTGGTTTCAACAGCGTGAAGACGGGCTAGGTGTGAGGCAGGAGCACCAGACCAGAGGGGAGAGCAGTATTCCATAGAGCTGCGGATGAAAGCCTTGTATGTGGTGAGGAGCTCAGGTGTGCCAAGGAAGGACTTCACACGACGTAGGATGCCCAGTCGGCGACTGGCTTTGGAGGCCAGATTTGAAATGTGGTTTTCCCAGGAAAGATTATGGCAAATAGTGAGACCCAAAAGCTTGAGTGACAGAACTTCTTGGAGAGGATTATTCAGAAAGTGGATGGGAGGGTTTTCCAGTCGGTCTTTTCAGAGAGACATCGTTAGAGTGTGAGATTTATCAGGATTGAAAGACATGTTCCATTTGTTTGCCCAGTCTGTGATTTTGTCCAGGTCTGCAGAGAGTGAGGAGGCTGCAGACTGCCGATCTGAGGGATGAGGAATGGAGCGACAGAGAGTAGAGTCGTCAGCAAAGAGATAGAGAGGTTTTTCAAGAGAGTCAGAGAGAGCATTGATGAAGACCAGAAAAAGCACAGGGCCCAGAACACTACCTTGGGGAACTCCAGCCTGAACAGGAAGAGGAGATGAGAGAAACCCATTCAGGGCCACACGTTGACTATGACCAGAGAGGAAGTCCGCCAGCCATGCGTGGAGATTTCCATGGATACCAAAGGAGGAGGGTTTGGTGAGCAGAGCAGGGTGCCAGACCGTATCGAAGGCACGTGAAATGTCAAGGGAGACAGCTCTAATTTCCTGTTTGGTGTTGAGGACCTCCATACATTGTTGAGAAAGCAGAAGCAGCATGTCCAGAGTAGAGTGACCAGGTCTGAAACCAAATTGATGATCAGAGATCAAGCCATTGGAGAAGAGGAAAGATTTCATATCTGAAGCAATGATGGATTCCATGACTTTGCTGATAATTGGGAGAAGGCTGATTGGTCTGTAGTTGCTGGGATCTGTTTTTGCACCTTTTTGTGCAAAGCGGTGATGTTGGCTGATTTTCAAGCAGATGGCAGATGACCTTGAGCAAAAGAGAGGGTGAAGAGAACAGAAAGAGGGAGTTTGATTAAATAATTTAAAGAGATGATTGATTTTTAAAATGCAGACACGTACGGCACACAGCACACAGCACACGTGCGGCACACAGCACATGTACGGCACACGTACGCAACTGAATACTTAACCCCGCTTTTCCCTACGCGAGCGCAGGGTAATAAAGCAGATATTAAGTTGAGTGCCTTCATTGGTCTGATTGTTTGTGCTTCCAGACATCACAAGTGGTGAAGAGGTGAAGACCCGTTGGTGTCTCGATGGCGACTATCGGCATTCTCCATGAATACTCCGATGGGGAGGATTGGGTGGATTTTGTGGAGAGACTGGACCAGTACTTTGTGATCAACAACATGGCGGCCGCTGGTGATGCCGTCCGTCGTCGTGCTGTGTTGTTGACTGTGTGCGGGCAGAAGGTGTACGGACTCATCAAAAACCTGCTGTCACCACAGCGACCTACCAACCTTTCCGATGAGGAACTCTGTGAGCTTGTCAAGCTCAACTTCAAGCTGAAAGATGGTGTCATCATATCAAGGGACAAGTTTTACACACATTCGACGGGAGGATCAGGACATTCCCGGCTTTGTTGCTGATCTGCGCTGTTTAGCAGAGCCATGTCCATTTGATGCTGTACTTGATGAGATGCTCCGAGATTTGTTTGTGATTGGGGTAAATCACGATGTCATCTTACGAAAAGTTCTTGCTCAAGAAGACGACCTTGACCTGGGACGAGCAGTGAAGACTGCACAGGCATGTGTGACAACTGCTGAAAACCTGAAGGAGATCTCGTCAAAAGGGCAGAGCTCTTCGAGTGCAGATACTGTAAATAAGATTGCTCCATCCTCGTATAAGGCTGTGCCGAGTCCAGTTGTGTTTTCGAAACCTGCTTCCTTGGTAGCAAGAGGCCCTGAGAACATGTGTTGGCGTTGTTGTGCGAATCATGTGGTTCACCAGTGTCGTTTCAAACGGTACACATGCAATGGATGTGGCAAGATTGGGCATCTTCAAAAGAGGTGTCTCCAATTCAGCAGTGATGGTGATACTGCCACCACCCATCATGTGGATGATGGCGAGAATGTCGCTGGTGCTGATAAGTCATTGCTGCATGATGAGCATGAGTTGCATACGATTTCTGGCGGCCCCGCACCAATAACGGTTGATCTTCAACTGAATGGCAAGCAGGTGTCAATGGAAGTTGACACAATGACACAGGGGCAAGTCAGTCGATTATGAGCAAGGAAACATTTGACAAGCTTTGGGGATGTGAGGCCTTGAAGCCTAAATTGAGCCCGGTGCGGGACAAACTTCGGACTTGCACGAAGGAAATTGTTCCGGTGCTTGGCAGCGCAGCTGTCAGTGTGTCTTATGATGGTGTAACTTATGAACTGGCCATGTGGTTTGTGCCAGGCCTTGGCCCGACACTGTTCAGGCAGAACTGGCTTGGGAGCATAAAGTTGAACTGGCATGAGATCAAAGAGCTGTCGACAGTGGAGGCTCCTGGTTGTGCTCAAGTGTGCTTTACACAAAAAGGTGCAAAAACAGATCCTTGCAACTACAGACCAATCAGCCTGCTCCCAATTATCAGCAAAGTCATGGAATCCATCATTGCTTCGGATATGAAATCTTTCCTCTTCTCCAATGGCTTGATCTCTGATCATCAATTTGGTTTCAGACCAGGTCACTCTACTCTGGACATGCTGCTTCTGCTGTCTCAACAATGAATGGAGGTCCTCAATGCCAAACAGGAAATCAGAGCTGTCTCCCTTGACATATCACGTGCCTTCGATACGGTCTGGCACCCAGCTCTGCTCACCAAACTCTCCTCCTATGGTATCCATGGAAATCTCCATGCATGGCTTGCGGACTTCCTCTCTGGTCGTAGTCAACGTGTGGCCCTGAATGGATTTCTCTCATCTCCCCTTCCCGTTCAGGCTGGAGTTCCCCAAGGCAGTGTGCTGGGCCCTGTGCTTTTTCTGGTCTTTATCAATGATCTCTCCGACTCTCTGGAAAATCCTCTGTATCTCTTTGCTGATGACTCCACTCTCTGCCGCTCCATTCCTCATCCCTCAGATCGGCAGTCTGCAGCCTCCTCACTCTCTGAAGACCTGGACAATACCACAGACTGGTCAAACATGTGGAACATGTCTTTCAATCCTGACAAATCTCACACTCTTACTATGTCTCTCCGAAAAGATCGACTGGACAACCCTCCCATCTACTTTCTCAACAATCCTCTCCAAGAAGTTCTGTCGCTCAAGCTTTTGGGTCTCACCATCTGCCATGATCTTTCTTGGGAAAACCACATTTCCAAGCTGGCCTCCAAAGCCAGTCGCCGACTGGGCATCCTCCGTCGTGCGAAGTCCTTCCTAGGCACACCTGAGCTCTTCACCACATACAAGGCTTTCATCCGCAGCTCAATGGAATACTGTTCTCCCCTATGGGCTGGTGCTCCTGCCTCACACCTGGCTCGGCTTCACGCTGTTGAATCCAAAGCTTTCAGAATCATTGGAATCTCCCGCGATGAAGCTATCTCTGAGGGCTTTTCACTCACTCACCGCAGGCAGGTAGGTGGTCTTTCTGTCTTCTACCGACTCCTCTCCGGCCTTGCTCCCCCAGCTCTCTCTGTGCTCTGTCCCCCAAATATTCCTACAGGTCGCACAAGATCTGCCAGCCACCCTCTGATGGTTAAACTGCCGAAATCTCGGCTCTCTGCTCACCTTCACTCTTTCATTCCTCTTTTCTCCCGCCTCTGGAACAAACTCCCACACTCACTTCAATCACACTCCTCCCTCCAGGTCTTCAAAACAGCTGTTCACCACCATCTCTTATCTTCCCCCATCCAAAACCTTGATCTTTTCTACCCCCACTAATTCACCCCAGATCCACCTTGTTTGAAATTCCAACTTCTTTCCTGGAAGTCTTGGCAGTGTCCATATGTTTTATACCTCCCCCCCCCCCCTTCCCATGCCTTCCCCCCAAAGCCCTCTCCCTCCCACAGTTATCTCGATGTCTCCATGTCTCTCGGTCCCTGCTCTCAAATGTTGTGTTTGTGTCCTTCCCCCTCTCTCCCCATCTTGTCTACCGCTCCCGATGTTATTTGTTTTGTGTGTCTGTTTGTCTTTCTGTGTGATTAATGTTCGCTCTTTCACGAGCCTCGATCTTGTATACACAAAAAAAAAAAAAAAGTGCTGGATAAATTTCCATCTCTATTTGAGCCAGGAATTGGTTCCTTCATGGGGATGAAAGTTAAAATTCATCTGAATCCGGAAGTGCAGCCATCTATTGCAAAGCTCGGTCTGTCCCTGACTTGATGAGAGAAAAGATCGAGTGTGAACTTGAGAGACTCCAGAATGAGGGGATCCTCTCTCCTGTTGAGTTCAATGAATGGGCCAGTCCAATTGTTCCTGTGTTGAAAAGCGATGGAGCAGTGAGGATCTGCAGGGACTACAAGCTGACCATAAATCGATCGCCACTTAATACAGGATCAGTATCCACTGCCCAAAGCGGCTGACCTGTTTTCGACATTAGCTGGTGGGTCGTCATTCACCAAGTTGGATCTAACGTCTGCCTGCATGACACAAGCGCTGGATGAGGATTCAAGGAAACTCATGTGCATCAACACTCACAAAGGGCTGTTATCTACAATTGTCGGTCGAAGACCTCATGGGAAGGAAGAAGAAGAAGAATCAGAGCAACAATGTTTAATAAAATCGATTACAAACACACAGTGTGGAGCGAGGCTCAAGAATGCGCCGCTTAACACGCAGCGGGCAATTTCTCAAGACACTCGCTGAAAAATAAGCAAAAAGTCATTTCATTTATAGCAAAATATCAGACAAGAATCTGCGCTAAAGACATAGCAAAACCTGGCCATAACGACAACACCTCCCATTGTCCCTTCCTACAGAAGGCCAAACTTAGACAAACAGATGTAAGCATTGGATGGGCTGAGCTTTTTTGGCTCTTTATCTAAACATATCAGACCCGAGCGCAGGCCGAAGTAAATATTCTCATACACTAGGCTAAATGGTAGATGAATGATTGGATACACGTGCTGAATACATTAACAATCAAAGATATGTAATGTCTATATTTCTCCCGAGGTTGGTTACGTCTTTGTTTTTAGGAGATATACTAGAAACTACAAAGATATATAATTAATTATTCCCTTTGCGAAGAAGGCGTTTAGCGACATGTTTTCCCTGTACGTAGGTCGCAAGCATATTATCTACTGTTTGGCACATACATTCAAGGACTTGCTTACTGGGCTAAGGATCCACCCTGCACGTCGAGCCTCGAAACCTAATTTTGTCCACTCGCCTCTGCCTGCAGCTGAGTTCAAATCAGTTTTTCAGAAGCACGATATATAATTTCAGATGTTATACTCAATTGAGTCATGGGGTTTAAACCCTAATGGCTGACAGTTCCTCCCTTTGTCTTTACAAGACAATTCCTTGGAAAGACACCGTATACCCCAGTGGTCAGCATCCCAATTAGTCACATGGCAGGCACGACATAGCGTCACGTATGCTCAAAGAGAGAGATACCGGCCCTAACTGGCCGTCTAACATTCAACGCATGAATTGTTAGCCATAATTCGCGACGACGGCTCCTGGTTAGGAGATTGCTGCCGCCCGGCCAGTTTCCGAATCCACCCTCGCAGCGGCATAGGTGCGACCCGGTTGCCAGCCAGATTTAGGGGCCCTCCATATGCAGGCGTGTCCTCGCGAATTAGGGCAAACAATCGACGTCCAATGCCATCAAGCCTTGTACATGTGATTGCTCTGTGGAAGAAAAGGAGGCACATTCGTCATCACCAATATCCATCTCCTCGTAATCTGTGTCAACGTCAGTATTCAAAGTGTTGGGTGTTTTAAGCTGAGACGATCCCAAAGTGGTTGTTACGGGTGGTGTAAGTGGTGGTGAGGGTGGTTCTCCCGGATATCCCGGATACATGTTTGCCATCCGCTCCTCACTGCTGGCATAATAGCAATAGCTCTTAAAAGAACCTACACTTTCTAAATCACAGGTATAATCATCCCAACTAAAATCATAATCATTATCAGAATCCCAAGCATCAATAGGTTCATCGATTTCAAGCCAGGAATCATAGATCCCCAAAGCCACATCCTCTTGCCACGAAACGTCGAGGCCATCAACCCAATCGTGGGGGTCCGAGACGATAGAGTTGGCTGGTTCACCAATGGCCTTTGGATCCTTCCCATATAGTGAAAGTAACATCCCGTTGTTGGTGGTGGATGGGGTCCATCCTGTGAAACATTTTCTCACACAAATCATGATTAGGGATTTCATTATAACTACGGTGAGTACGATTCCCACGATTATGGCCAGGCCTGTCAATAGCCATTTTACAATGACCCCTGTCCATCCTCGGAACCAGGCTGTTATGCTGGACCATACATTATTGGCTTCTTCCCTTCCCCTTCGGCTATCCGTGAGATCCTGGGTCGCGGCCTTAAGCCGACTGATTGAGGCCTCTATGCCTCCCGAGTGATCTGGGATATATGTGCAGCATTTTCCATCAATAACCCCACATACTCCTCCCTTTTCTGCTAACAACATATCCAAAGCCACTCGATTCTGCATCACCATTGTTCGCATATGCACTAATTCGTCTTCCAATTGTAGTTCTGCGATTCGAGTTTCGTTTCCAATTCGTTCCATTACTAATGCGAGACTATCTATCCGCCAATTATTCATAGTCACTCCCGCTTGGGGAAAAAATGCTCCTAATAGGACTTGCCACCAGCGTCCGTCCAGTCTTACTGTTTCATCCGGGTTCCAAAGAGAGAATCGTTTCTTCCTCTCGTGGGTAGGGGTGTACCCTGTTTCGTTAAAATGATCTACCAAATTTACCTTGGGAAAAATGGATCCCAGATAACAAGTCCCTCCCCACTGTTCGGGTAAGTATGGATATGCTTTATTTCCGCAAATAAACATCACTCCATGGGGTGGGATAAGGGCCGAGGCCATGCATTTACCGATCTCAACGCGGGTGGCGCTTGGTGTTCCCCAAGATATTGTTAGCTTGGTTACGTTATGCTGGGCCTGGTCATCTATGGTTATTACAAGGGGGCCTCCCTTTTCTCTCCCTCTGGTGTCGGATGGCAGGGTATGGGTACATTCCGAGGTTCCCATCTGAACGTGTCCCTTTCCTATAAGACACACCCGTCCCTTTTGCTCTGTCACCCATACTGGATCAGGTGGTTTGTCTAACAAAGCCTGCTTAATGGGTGGGGTATATCGAAACTCCCGGGAACACACTGCTGGGGATTTTGGGCCTATCAGTTCCAAGGTTGTGGTCAGACATGGGGTACGCAAGGGTCCTGAGCACATATCTCGTAGGGACAGGGGCAGCACTACCATTTCTATCCCTGTCGTACTGGTGTGGGGAAAATGCATGCACATCCAACAACGTGATCGGTTCTGTACCTTCGCCATTGCACGGGTCACTGTCCAATACGTATTTTCCTTTGGCTTTTTCCTGCTTTCGATCCGTCGGTGCGGAATTAATATGTATGAGATGCATGGTGGCCTATAGTCGTAGGGGGTCTGTGACGTCATGAATTCACATTGTAGTATCAGAGTAGTGCCGCTGTTCAGTAATACATGCGTGGTTAAATTGTTCGAGTCCTTTCCCCATTTGTAACCTGGCCTGGCCATGTTTACTATTGGTGCGCCGCCTTGTCGTGGCGCTTGCTTCAAACGACTGAGGGCAGCAAAACCTGTCTTCCTTCCATGTGAGTCTGTGTACAACGCCCTCCACATTATCCGTGTCCATACGTCTTCCTTCACATGGCAGCAGGGTATATTTATCCTTTGACCCCAGATAACTCTCTGCCGGTAGACCTTAACGGTTTGGTCGCCATATGCATATGTCTCCGTGTTCGCCCATGCCCTCGTGTCCCCAGTGCTGGCAAAGCAGTATATTAAACTAAGTGTGATTGCCACCCCTAACAGGCGGTGGTGCAGCATCCTCGATCTGTGGTGGTGCGTTTGAGGTGTCTGTGTTTGTGGGTATGGCCAACTTACAATGTGTGGCATGTACCCAGGACGACTTGCCCTCACAAAACACCGCTGTTGGTGTGATCAGAAGAACTTGGTATGGCCCCGTCCACATTGGTTCGAGCGCAGTCTTACGGGTGAAATGCTTCACCAGCACGTAATCTCCTGCCTCGAAGGTGTGGATAGGCTTGCTTGCTGGCTCCGGCAAGGCCTCCCGAACGCGTTCATGTATGCTGCGTGCCACATGGGATAGACCTATGCAAAACTTTTAAAACATGTCATCCATGATAGGTAATTCAAGTGCTGCCATATCCACTGGCGCCGATGCCGTTGACATATAGCGCACGAGCGACAGACCATGGTAACCACAGTCGAAAGGCCTGGTGCTGCCCAGGTGGAAGTGACCTGCCTCATCACCCCCCTATGGCACACATGGCCATTTTGATGTGCCATGCGTGCCAACCATGGCAATAAAGCTCGCGGTGCCACGGGTTTGTCATTAATCGTCCACATTTGTCCTTCTGCGGGGCGCTGAGCTCCCAATTTAATCCAATCTTGATGTTCTACGTTTGAGGCCGCGGCTTGTAATTGTATTACATCGAACTCTGTAGGTGCGGATGTCGGAACGTCTGTCTGGGCGGTCGCTTTAGCGCCCTGTTTGCGTGTAACTACTGGCATATTATACCCAACCTGTTGGTTTGCCGCTAGTGCTGCTGCTTCGTCGGCTCGGGCGTTTCCACGGGCCACAGCGTCGTCTGTACGCTGGTGACCTCGGCATTTAACTACAGCTATTTCACGTGGAAGCATAATACTATGAAGCAGATTTCGCACTAAGTCCCCATTTTTAATGAGTGCTCCCGCTGAAGTGAGGAACCCTCTCATTTTCCATATGGCCCCTTTGTCGTGGACCACTCCGTGTGCGTATGCCGAGTCTGTATAAATTGTCACTGCTTTTTCCTCGCTTACTTCGCACGCTCTCGTGAGTGCGTACAGTTCAGCTTGTTGTGCTGACCAGGTGGGCGGGAGGCGGCCGCTTTCGACCGTCTCCGTATCTGAGCATACTGCGTACCCAGATAACAGGGATCCGTCCCAAGCCCGTTTGGCTGAACCATCGACGTAATAGGTATGATCGGCTTCCTGTAGCGGAGTGTCCTGTAAGTCAGGCCTTACCGTTGATATTAATTGGACCACGTCCGTACAAACGTGCGGGATTCCCTCCTCCTTTGTTGGCAAAAGTGTCGCTGGGTTAAGAACGGTACACCGCATCACCGTCACGTTGGGTGCCATAATTAATGCCGTTTCGTATTGCATCAGTCGAGTGGCTGTGAGATGCTGTGTGTTTCGCTGTTGTAGTAGCGTATGGACGCAATGCGGTACCTGTAAAAGGACCGGATGTCCCATAACTATGTCGGCCGTCCGCTCAACTGCGTATCGGGCAGCCGCCACGGCTTGTAAGCACAGCGGAAAGCCTTGTTCTACCGCATCAAGCTTTTTGCTGAAATAGGCTACTGGACGTTCCCTATCTCCATGAGTCTGAGTTAACACGGATTGCGCGAATCCCCCTACTGCATGGGTGAAAAGTGTGAAGGCCTTTTTATAATCGGGAAGGCCCAAGGTTGGAGCCGTTACCAGGGCTCGTTTGAGTCCTTCGTAGCAGCGTATTCGGTTGTCCGTCCAGTTTACCATCCGTGGCTGGTCGTTTTTCGTCGCCTCATACAGAGGTTTTGCTAATAACGCATAGTCAATTTATCCATGTACGACAGTACCCTGCCATTCCCAAAAATCGCAACAAACACACTAACACTTCACTGTTATCCTTCACTTCACTTCAAAATTTCACTGTTATCCCATCAATACCTGGACATTTTTTTCCTTCCTTCCTAGATACGCGAATTTCACACCAGTATAAACCCACTGGAAAAATTATCTGAAAAATAACGAGCCTCCCTTTGAGCAATAATTTAATTGATGTGATTCCCATATACCTGGTGGAGTTCTGTTCACTTGGTCTGCAGAGCCGTGATCCAATCTTCACCAGCCCCCAATCACCTTCTTATCACAAAACAACAGTCCATAACTAACCACTTTTTTATTTCTTGTCTTTTCCATCAACTTTTATAACCTTTTCCTCCACTTTCTCATCAATTCCTGCAGTCACCTGTCATTGACAAGTAATCCATCTGATTCGACTTTCCAATTTAATCATCTTTGCACTTTCCATGACCTTCTTCTCACTTCCTTTTAAACCTTTTCTTCAGACACAACCCACATGAGTTATGAATACAATTTCCCCATTCAGGCACGTGTCTAGTCACTCACAAAGTGTCCATAAGACAACGTCATCATATTTCACAGAACTCCACCACTCTATTAAATCCTAAACATGCCCAATGGGCAATCCACGAAAAAATCAAAGCATTTTCAGTCCCCCTTTTCTCATACACTAGCCAATGTAAGTCAGCCAAACATAAACAAAGAGGTTCCAGCGAGTTGTGACCTCCATAACTCTAAACAACTCCGCTGGCACCTTTTAAAACAAACTTTCCCAGTCACTTACTAAAATAAAGTGCAGCTCTTGTCCGTAGATATACGTTAACCAAGGTTACATGAGACTTGACAACAATATTCCTGCCCCGTGGAGCAAGGCATCAGAGACAACTCCCCTCTCCACCTGAACTTATCCCAGGTAGAATTTGGCTACCTACAGAGAAAGTACCTGCACAACACATTTACAAACCAATTCGTCCCCTCGTATTAGGGGACGTCACAAATGTTCCACCACAATTCGAAGCAGGTGACCACCCACCTGCCTTCTGTCGAAGTCCAGTTCAATTTCCATTCACAGACAGACAGACAGACGAATCCCCAACGTACTAACAGGATGGTCTCACAGAGGCCATTCCATTCAAATCTGTAGGCTGCCACGATTCTTCCCGCCAGGACACACCATCATAGTCACCATAGTCACACGACACGTCAGCAGACACAGTGAATGACATTCGACACCATAACAGACGCCTGCAACTCCCTCAAAATCAGTGTTCAGAGACATGACTCCATGGACAGCCAGAAAGCCAGACAAATACGGACACACACACACAGAGATAGACACAGGTGGGTTATCGCCTGCATTCTGTACAAATTCCATGTTCCTGTCCATAAGTTGGCCCATCAAGTGTAACCCCTTTGTCTTCGTCCCAAATCGAGGGCAAATTTTCACAATGGCAAACAATTAATATATTGTCCACATTCATCTTGGTCACCCCAACCCATTCTGGCTCTTCCCAAGAGCTCTGTGTCCGGACAGACAGACAGATAAACAGACCGGGTGAAACCATAACCATCCATCCTTCCGATTGGACTCATGTCAGCATCACATGTCATTCTTGCCTTCATTCAACGCATTCTGCCATCCCAAGTCGGCCAAATACAAGCCCCGGCCATGCCGTTGAATAAACACCCAGTCGGTTGACTGCCTATCATTTTTGACTTTCACTCCCATTCTCCCTTGCTACATTTGGAGAGCCGTTAATGTGGGGATGTAATTGAACACTTGTTTTAAAGCCCTGTCTACACATGCTCTCCATAACATACTCATTATTTCCTGCCAATTTTACTCATCCGGATTGCCCAACGCCCATAGGCAATTTGGGGAACCCCTTGTCAATCCATGACACACTTCAATGACTCACACAATAAACACAAATACACGCTGCAATGACAGATCATTCATTCCCTTATACACAAATACCATGTGACTGACCCTTTATTCTCCAACAATCACATAAACATTTTCTATTTCCACATATAAGAAATAACCAATATCTCCCTTGAGATACAAAACAAAACGCTTCCAACTCTAGCATCCCAAAGTCTTCCTTGGAAGCATGCTCGACCATGCAGCACCGCTTCCACTCAGCACACAACATCCCTGTGCGTAGCTTAACTTAAAATACTCATCGTCCTACTTTTCTTGGGCTAGTCCCTCCTGGTAGTCCTAAGATCGGGTCGCCCCCCGATTCCTAACCTTAAACGCAGTTCTCACGCCGGAGTAACTTAACACCTATTATCTATCACCCACATATGGGTCTACCTGCTTCCCACGCAGGAAGCTTACCTGAGGGATATCCCTCCTTATCTCGGGCGCCCTGTATAATCGATTCATTACCCACTGCTGCTCTGGTTTAAACTAAATATGGTTCGGAATGCAAGCCAGGTAGTGCAGCCGACAGAGGTCCACACGTCCAAAGTAAGGCAGGAGGCTTCAATTTCGATGTGCAAAAATTGCTTACCCAAATTAGGTGCCGGCAGGCCTCCTTCCCGACCTGGAACGTGAGGGTCCACCTCGTCTGCACACTTGGATGATCCCACTTCTGACACCAAAATTGTCGGTCGAAGACCTCATGGGAAGGAAGAAGAAGAAGAATCAGAGCAACAATGTTTAATAAAATCGATTACAAACACACAGTGTGGAGCGAGGCTCAAGAATGCGCCGCTTAACACGCAGCGGGCAATTTCTCAAGACACTCGCTGAAAAATAAGCAAAAAGTCATTTCATTTATAGCAAAATATCAGACAAGAATCTGCGCTAAAGACATAGCAAAACCTGGCCATAACGACAACACCTCCCATTGTCCCTTCCTACAGAAGGCCAAACTTAGACAAACAGATGTAAGCATTGGATGGGCTGAGCTTTTTTGGCTCTTTATCTAAACATATCAGACCCGAGCGCAGGCCGAAGTAAATATTCTCATACACTAGGCTAAATGGTAGATGAATGATTGGATACACGTGCTGAATACATTAACAATCAAAGATATGTAATGTCTATATTTCTCCCGAGGTTGGTTACGTCTTTGTTTTTAGGAGATATACTAGAAACTACAAAGATATATAATTAATTATTCCCTTTGCGAAGAAGGCGTTTAGCGACATGTTTTCCCTGTACGTAGGTCGCGAGCATATTATCTACTGTTTGGCACATACATTCAAGGACTTGCTTACTGGGCTAAGGATCCACCCTGCACGTCGAGCCTCGTAACCACATTTTGTCCACTCGCCTCTGCCTGCAGCTGAGTTCAAATCAGTTTTTCAGAAGCACGATATATAATTTCAGATGTTATACTCAATTGAGTCATGGGGTTTAAACCCTAATGGCTGACACAATCACTGTCCCTTTGGAATCCGCTCAGCAGCGGCCATCTTTCAGAGAAACATGGAGAGTCCATTAAAATCTTTGCCAAAAACTGCCGTGTTCCAGGACGATATCCTGATCACGGGCTGCAACACTACAGAACACCTGAGTAACCTGGAGGAAGTTCTGTATCATTTGGATAAAGTAGGGCTCAGACTGAAACGTGAGAAATGCGTGTTTATGGCGCCCGAAGTGGTGTTCTTAGGCAGAAGAGTCACCGCCGCTGGAATCATGCCACGTGATTCCAAAGTCGAAGCAATCAAGAACACGCCCATACCAGAAAATGTGTCACAATTACGTTCCTTCTTGGGTTTGCTGAACCATTTTGGCAGTTTCTTGCTACAGGTGAGCACAGTGTTGGAACCCTTGCATCAGCTCCTTCGGAAAGGAAAAATTTGGGTTTGGGCCAAGGCCCAGGATAATGCTTTCAAGGAAGCTAAAGGTCTATTGTGTTCAATCAAGCTGCTTGTTATTTTTGATCCATGAAAGCGTCTTGTATTGTCGTGTGATGCCAGTGCCTATGAGATGCCAGGGTCGGTTGTGTATTGCAACAAGCCAATGAGTCGGGCAAGTTACAGCCTGTTGCGTTTGCTTCCAGAACCTTGACGAAAGCCGAACATGGTATGATTGATAAAGAAGCCTTAGACTGTGTGTTTGTGGTAACCAAGATGCATCAGTATCTATTTGGTCGTAAATTTGAGCTTGAAACCGACCACAAACCGCTCACTTTCTTGTTTTCAGAGAACAAAGGGATCAACACCAATGCGTCATTCCCGTGTTCAGCGGTGGGCCTTGACGTTGTCTGTTTGTAATTATACTATTCGTTACAGGCCTGGCACTGGGAATTGTGCTGATACACTGAGTCGACTGCCGGTGCCTGTTGCTGATCGCAACAATACTCCTCAACCTGCTGACCTTGTATTGGCTATGAATGCGTTTGAGAGTGACAGCTCTCCGTTCACTGCTGCTCAAGTTAGAATGTGGTCTTACAGAGATCCTGTGTTGTCTGTCGTCAAGCGTTGCGTTATGACTGGCGATTGGTCCGGTATACCAGAATCGGAGGAGTACAAACCATATTCACATCATAGAGATGAGCTGTCTCTCCAGTCAGATTGCCTAGTTTGTGGCAGATGTGTTATCATGCCAAAACAGGGGAGAGGGAGATTGGTTTCTGAAGTACATAGCACCCATCCTGGTATTGTTATGACTAGGGCGTTGCCCGTACGTGGGTGCCCGTTCCTTGCCAAAAAAAAAAAAAACGCTACCCGTACGCTCTACCCCGCCCGTACGCCCGTAAACAAAAAAAACAACGCTCTTCGCTTCCGCCCTTCGCTCTGACTGAATTGGGAGAAATAATGCGCATATGAAATCGAGAAATTATTATTTTCTCCGGAAGAAATCGAATTACGAACCGTACCGTAATGGCGGTCAGCTCGTAACGCGCTCAGCTCCGCTCGTTCTCACATCGGCCACGCCTACGCAACAAAGCGTTCTGTGATTGGCTGCCGGAAGTGAAGTCTTCACTGTCCGGAAGTTCGCAAATCGTCGCAGTTACGATGAATCGTTTTAATTTAATCGCAGTTTGAATTCGTTTTAAAACATAGTTTAACGGCAACATAGTTTTCCAACGTGAAATAAATGCATACGCTCTCAAATGTGCCGTCCGAGGTAGAGTCTGATCGCCACGTTCGGCACACGTGATAGCTCGCTGCTCTCTGATTGGTTGAAGCGTTTTTTGGACATAGCTCGGTAAGTACTTGTCCGATTAATTTAAAACCTTGAAAAGGCACATCCTCGGGTCCCCAGCAATATACCTGGCAAGTTTAAAGTATATCGGACCCGTGGTTGTCGAGAAACAGCGGTCACAGACAAACACACACACAGACACACAGACACACAGACACACAGAGATTGCTGGAATTATAGATAGATGAAAGCTGTTGCAAGGTTTCATGTTTGGTGGCCTGGTATTGATTCCAAACTTAAATCTTGTGTTCATCGTTGTGATACGTGTACGCAGCTCAGTAAGTCGCCAGCGAAATCTCCACTGAGCCTGTGGTCGTGGCTTTTCCAACCTTGGTCCAGGATTCATGTTGACTTTGCAGGTCCGTTCTTAGGGAAAATGTCCCTTGTTGTCATTGATGCATTTTCCAAGTAGATTGAATGCTCTATCATGTCTACCAGCACTTCTGCAGCTACCATTGATAATTTACGTGTCATGTTGGCTACTCACAGTGTACCACATGAGTTGGTAAGCGATAATGGTTCATGTTTCACATGTCAGGAATTTCAGGAATTCATGAGGTTGAATGGCATCAGACATGTCCGTTCTACTCCGTTCAAACCCGCTTCTAATGGCCAGGCAGAGCATGCTGTACAGATCATCAAGCAAGGATTAAGGCATGTTACTCAAGGTTCGCTTCAAACGCGTTTGTCACGCATGTTGCTAGGGTATAGATCACGACCACGTACCGTAACTAGAGTGCCCCAGCAGAATCTAAATATCTATAAAATTCAGTTGACGTTGTGCTCCACAAAATAACAGCGAAACGGAGTTGAGTAAAAGGGTGAAAATTCTACAGATGCTGTGATAAATAACTACCTCTGTCGGTTTGAATGTTTGAAAGAGAATAGATGTCTGGATCAATTTTTGAATGTATATACAATATATAAACGCGAGTTGTCTCTGGGTGTGTGTGTCCAGCTTTTGTGTGTCCGCGTTTTATTCAGCGATGGCTGAATGGATCTTCATCAAATTTCAGAGGTTCATCAGTGAGTGCCTGGGAGTGCTTTAAGCAAAAATAAAAATAAAAAGATGGAAAAAAAAGTTCGTTTTTTCGGAGTTAATTTTTTATTTCATAATTGCTCGATAGTGCCGAAGCCTTTTTAAATTAATGACAGTTATATACAAGTACACATTCGCATAAATAAATACAAAACAATTACCAGACAGATGAATACAAATAAATCAAACAATTCCGGAAGTGCACGAATTTGGTAGTACGGCTTCTTCTTCTTCTTCCTGCTCGGCAAAACACTGAACTCAAACGTGAGCCACATTCACTCAGAAACTTGAGGCACATTCACTCAGAAACGTGAGCCACTCCCCTTCCTATCCTGCCCCCCCCTCCCCTGCCCTTCACGCACTCCTCTCCCCTTCACCCCCTCCTCACCCCCTCCTCACCCCTCCAGCTCCCCTTTCCCTCCCCTTCCCCCCCTCCACACCCCTCTCCCTCCCTTCCCGCCCTTGTCAAATTATGACGTCATAATGGAGGCACATGACATCATCATTACACTGTGCTCTCGAAGCGAAAAGCAGAGTTGAGCATTCATGTGCACACGTGTGCCGTACGTGTCTGCATTTTAAAAATTCATTTTCTGGGCAAGTTGGTCCTATTGACATGAAATTTTACCATGGAAGCGCCTCCACCTGTGTAATATTTTTATTCATAATTATGACGTTATAGGTCACGTGGTATGGACGCCATCTTGGAACAACGTTGCACCTCCCCATCTCCCAAACCACTCAATGGAAAAAATTGATATATGGCTCATTGTCAAGTACTCCCCATGGGCAATAAGATATCTTGATGTCATCGGTGCCTTAATTATGACGTCATAATTCAACAAGTACAATGCTTGATCTGATCAGTATGAATAAAACAAAAATTCCTCTGAAACTGTTGGACTGATGGACACGAAATTTTCAGAATATATACAGCTGCACCTGTAGAATTTTATGATGATTATAACGTCATAGGTCACGTGGTACAGACGCCATCTTGGGAAAAAATCGAAAAAAGATGCACCTCTATATCTCTGAAACCACTCCATGGAAATAATTAAAACATGGCTCATTGTCAAGTCCTGCCCTTGGGGAATAAGATAGGTTAATGATGATGTCGTCTGTGCCTTTGTTATGATGTCATAATTCGACAAGTACAACACGTATCCGATCATTGTGAATTTTTTTTCTCAGCAACTGCTGGTCTGATGGGTACGAAATTTTCACCATTGGAGCGCCTCCTCATGAAGAATATTTTAATGAAAATCATGGTCATTGGTCATGTGGTACAGGCGCCATCTTGGAAAAACCTAACACCTCCATATCTCTGAAACCACTCCATGGAAAAAAATTGACACCTGCCTCATTGTCAACTACTCCAATCAAGTTAGGTGAGAGTGAGTGGGGCCCAAGGATCCAGGGAAAGGACCCGGGTTGCCCAATGCCAAGGTGGGCATCAGGGGGTAAGTGCCAGGGAGGGCCTTCCCCAGGTAGGTTAGTGCAGGCAAGATCCAATGAACGGAGGGGTGCAGGTAGGTAGACCTGCTAGTAGAGCCACACGACCCATCCCCGAAATTGTGAGAGGGCACGAGTGGAAAATTTGTGGGGTTAGACCCAAATTCGGAGGGCACCACAGTGTGGGCAATGGGAATTCGGGTTCTTAGAACCACATAGTTTAAAGAAGGCCGATTGGCAGGGTACAAACCCGGGGAGATTAAAATGTGTAAATGATGTTCCTGTAGTTAGAATTTTGTGAAGACCCCTTCGCACCATCCACAGCCATCCACAAGGGGATGGATTTCGCACCACGGGACTCAATGTTTGATTGGTAAGATGCATCACGACGTGAGTACAAAACATTGTGTTCATTCCGCCTTTCCCTCCTGGGAGAACCTGGGGGGAGATGGGGACGAATTTGGAAAAAAGAGGGGACGGAGGAGACGAGACGGAGAGACGAATTGTAAATACAAGGAGGGCTCGGGTTGTGCAGTTAACGATGGGAGGCACGAACGGGTAGGCCCAGGCTCGACTTCACTCTGCAGGCGTTCCTCTCACCCACTTGTCATACCTGTGTTTTGCATGTGCCACCGTGTCTTTTCCTTTTTGCTCGTTGCGTGTTCTCTGCCTCCCCGATCCAGGACCATCACGAGGACTTACCTTGCCGTCGCAGAATCTTGCTGCCACTTACACCCATCATCCATCCACTCATCACCTTAGGGACCAATGGCTCAGTGGCCACACCCATTTCCATTGTTACACCAATTGGCTGCCCCATCATCTTGCCACACATGGATCACCTGTTGAGTGGCACTGACGCCACGCATTTGGACCACGATTCGAGTGGCCCTGCTCAAGCAATAAAAAGTGATCCATGTGTGCAATTATGAAGAATTAGATGGCCCTGATCTTGAAATGGCCTGTATGCCGGTCAGGGCCAGCCGATTTTTTTTGCCCGCCTACCAAGGCAAGAAGCATGACGATGACTCCAGCAACAAATTCTCCAAGTGTTATTCCTCAAGTCCAGGTCCTGGGTCATATTTAAAAAAAAAAAAATGGTGTTTTCGTGTAAAATGTAAAAATGTTGCCCACCGGTAATGTTTTGTTTCAAAATTCCGGCAATACGTGAACAGTATGAGGTTGTGTGTGTGAATCTGTTAGGTAGTTTCTCAATGCATTAGGAGGGACATATTTAGTTTAAAAATGAACATTTAAATGTTTTAAAAAATTAAAAACATTTTTTTTAAATGTCGCACGCACTGGGATTAGAGTTTAAAATGTTAGGGGAATCACATCTACGTGTCACACTAAAAGTAATGTTTAAAAGAATGCCAGCTCACCCCAGCCGCTCCATGTAGACCACTCGGGTTGAGTCTTTGTGAGAGAAGGGGGTAGTGTTGCGGTTGTGCCATAAAGGCAAACCCCCGAAGGCTCGTTGCACGACAACATGTAGCCTGCATTAGTCAGTTATGTCTTATTGAATGTAAAGATTAGCCCTTTTCCATCGAGTCGTAAAAAAAGACCAAATATGCGTTGAGTTAGGCAGAATGTCACACCCTTGTGTGGTTAAGGGAAGCCATGTTTTTAATAAGCAGAAAGGCGTGGCCAGAAGCACAGGCCCACGTGACCAGTGAGGGGGCGGGAACACCTCACCATGATGTGACAAGCCTCAGCCAATGGGAGGCTCTGGAACATTTTGAGGGGCGTGGGCGGATCTGGTAAAAGCCCATCCGGATCGCAATTTCATTCTCTTTTGCCTGGGATTTCGCCACGTCGACGACCTCCTGCTCTGTTCTCTCTTTGCCTTTTGGACGACACGATTCTCTTGCTTTTTGGACTTCTTTGAGGACACACCTGAGCTCTTGGCCTTTTCGCCACACCCACGACGAGACCTCGCTTGCCTTTTCATTTCTTCCACGACACATTTGGCCCTTGTTCGACGCCCGACACCCATCGCGTCTGTGCCGATCTTTTGCGCCATCCGGCTGACCCGCAAGCGTTGGCAATTTCTACACGACTCACCTGCGCTGAAGTTCATCTGCCTGTGCTGAGTTCGTCCGTGCCAACTTCGAGGCAGCGGTTCGTCCTGTGGACCCGACGTCATCGAACTGCGAGCCACGCACACCAGACCCCGTGGCCAATTGCGAGGAATCCCAGCACGTACATCGGTACGCCCTTTAACCAGTGTTATTCCCTGAGTGTGTGCGTCAGAGAGTGAAGGCGCCAGTGGGGTTTATTATGACAGGTAAGCATTGTTAAGGTGTATCTTCGTCTCTGTTCTCTGTGCCTTCTGAATAAAAGGCTGTACATTTCAATCCTTTCCAACCTGTTCGGTACGTCCTTTCACCAATTGGCTTCACATCATCCGAGACGGAATTTGGCTAGACTCAGGCCCATAAATCTCGTGGGGGTAACGCCGCATTCCACACCGTGCAAAACCGCTCGGCACGCAATTGAATAAGGTGTGGTCTAGTGGTGAGGATTCGACGCTCTCACCGCCGCGGCCCTTCATACCTCCGGCCCCTACAACAATATGTTATTCCCCTTTGGAGAGTTCTTTACAATGTGCCATGTCTCAATTTTTTCGATGCAGCACTTTCGGAGATCACCAATTGAATTGGCCACAGGTGGACTCCAAGCAGGTTGTCGAGACATCTCAAAGATGATCAAAGGAAATTGTATGCACCTGAGCTCAAATTGAGTGTCATAGCAAAGGGGATTAATTGACATTTCAGATTTTCATTTTTAATTAATTTGGAAAATATTCTGAAAAATATATTCCACTTTGACTTTATGGGGTATTATGTGTCGATCAGTGGAAAAAATCCCGATTTAATCCATTTTAAATACAGGATGTAACAACAAATTGTGAAGAAGTCAAGGGGTGTGAATACGTTCTGAAGGCACTGTATATTGAAAACAATTATTTTGTTTCCTTTTCTATATTTCTCATTTGAAGGAGGATTTGGAATCGGCACACAGAGAAGATTGAGGATATAGGGTTCAACTGTACGCTGGATTGCTGCACATGTACGGGCAAAAGAAGAAAGCAGCAAGAAGCGATGTGGACAAGGTGGAGAAATATATGGAAGGGAGGTGTACAAGTTGGAAGAGGATGGTGGGAAGAAGATAATCTATAAATTGGGGATCGTAAGGATGAGGATGAGGACAGGGATGAGGATAGTAAGGGCATGAATTGGGGGTGGGTGGTGATTTTGAATGGTGCCGGGAGGTTAGTGACAGAGAGGGGAGGGGGTTAGTGGTGAATGTATGGGGAGGATATTTGAAGGAGCTGATGAACTGAGGAGGAAGCAATGGTGAGCTGGTGCTTCCTTGTTATGAAGAGGGGAAGTGGAGGTAGTAGAGATCATGGAGGAGGAAGCAAGGACAGCAATAAAGAGGATAAACAAGGGGAAGAGAGTCAGGCATTGACGAGATGTGTGCAGAGATGACAGATGCTGTGGGAATTGTTGGAGTCAGTTGGACGAGGAGGCTGATGAATGAACGTATGAGAGAGGGTTCAACTGGAGGATTGGAGGGCAGGCCTAATTGTGCAGATATGGAAGAGAAAAGGTGATGTTCAAGATCTGGGGAAGTGCAGAGGCATTACACTCCTTAGTCATGTCAAGAAAACTGTACTGGAGAGGATTCTGGATGGAAGGCCAAGGAAGTGTGGAGTTGGAGATCGGCGAAGAGCAGCAGGGGTTGAGAAAGGGAAGAGGGACAACGCATGGGATGTCCACGCTGACATAGCTGAGGAAGAAGAAGTTGGAGGTGCAAGGTTAATTGGCATTGGGATTTGTGGACCTGCAAATGGCCTATGACACTGTCCTGAGAATCATGGTGATGGCGACACTGAGATGGATGGGATTTCCGGAAGCAGAAGTTAGATTGGTGGAGTGAATGTGCAATGGAGATGCAGGAAGATAAGACGGGAGATGCAGGAAGTACTGGGGGAGTGGAAAGGGGCATTTGGGAAGCATGGGCTGAAGGAATGCAAAGACTCAGGTGATGTGGGTCAGGCAGCAGAAGAAATAAATGAGTATCCGGTGAGAGGTGAAGGAGATAAGACAGGGAAATTGGTTTGAGTATCTGGGGGCAACAGAGACCGGTGATGTTAAGTTGGAGGCAGTTTCGGAAAGTTGGATGGAAAGTTGGGGGCAGGATTTCTGGTGGGTGCGAGTGCGTGGAGGAGGGTGGAGGGATTAATGGCAGCTATAAAGATATCATGAAAATTGATTGCAGAAGTGAAGAGGGTGGATAGAAGGTGGATCGATGAACTGAAGAAGGAGATTGGTGTGCAGTTGAGCATGACGGAGAGATTGATGAAACGCTGGATGAAGTGCGCTGGACACTTGATGTGTACGGAGGAAGAGAGAATGGCAAAGAGAGCGGGTATGTTAAGGGAGTAAAGCAGGAGGAATGAAGAGATTGGCTGGTTCAGATGGGAGGATTGTGTGAGCAGGGATATCAATGAGATGGGGTGGTTGGAGAGTGGAGAGAGGTGGTTGAGGGCAGGAGGAAGTGGTGGAGTATTGTGGTCGAGGCAGCTTGGTTGGACCTCATCCCTTATAATGGGAATAGAAGGGGGAGGAAAAGAAGAAGAAAAAAAAAAACCACCTTTAGAGGCCATTTTTCCCCGCAAGCGGGGGTTGGCCTTTTTTGGGAACTGTGGTTGTTGTTGTTTTTCGGTCCCCTTTTTGAAGCAATGTTTTACGGCCGGATGCCCTTCCTGACGCCAACCCTTTTTGCCGCCTTTAACGACAAGCAGGGAATTACCAGTGAACTGGTACTCAATTTGCCGACCTCGGAAGGATGACAGGCTGAGTCAACCCCCCTGGCGTTAATTCAGCGATTGACCGGGATTCGAACCCAGGATCCTAGGATCCTAAGCCGGCACCCTAGCCGCTAGCCCAACACCAGGGACTAAGGAAAAACCAAAGAAAAGAAAGAAAACCAAAGGAAAAGAAGGAAAGAGGAATATAATTGGTTTTGGGTCGTTTAATGTCACAAATCTTTCGGATCGTCATTTACAAATACATATCTTTCACATATTTTTCATTTATATCACGTATATTTCAGTGTTTATTTTAAGCTGTGAAGCCATTTCAATATCAGCCGATGTCCTTCCTTCCATCCGTCCGTTAAAAATAAAGTTGACAAAACTTTCTAACCCACTTTAATTCTAAATGGTTTTGAAGGGCTGTTGAAACCAAAGCTTTCAGAATCATTGGAATCTCCCGCGATGAAGGTAACTCCGAGGGCCTTTCACTCACTCACCACAGGCAGGTTGGTGGTCTTTCTGTCTTCTACCGACTCCTCTCCGGCTTTGCTCCCCCAACTCTCTCTGTGCTGTCCCCCAAATATTCCCACAGGTCGCACAAGATCTGCCAGCAACCCTCTTCTGGTTAAACTGCCAAAATCAAGACTCCCTGCTCACCTTCACTCTATCATTCCTCTTTTCTCCCACCCCTGGAACAAACTCCCTCACTCTCTTCAATCCCACTCCTCCCTCCAGGTCTTTAAAACAGCTGTTCACCACCATCTCTTATCTTCCCCCATCCAAAACCTTGATCTTTTCTACCCCTGCAAATTCACCCCAGATCCACTTTTTTGAAATACCAACTTCTTTCCTGGAAGTCCTTGCAGTGTCCAAGTGTTTTATACTTCCCCCCCCCCCTTTCACACACCTCCTCCCCCCCAAGTCCTCACCTTCCCACAGATCTCCCGATGTCCCTGCTCTCAAATGTTGTGTTTGTGTGTTTTCCCCTCTCTCCCCATCTTGTCTGCCGCTCCCCTTATTATATGTTTTATGTGTATCTTTGATTTTTTTTGTGTGATTAATGTTGGCTCTTTCTCGAGCCTCGATCCCCTCTACAAACAAAAAAAAAAAAAAAGTGAAAAAAAAAACACTTACTCGTGTTTTTCTCCATTTGTTGCTTTTCTATTCCAGGGAGTCATGGTCTTTCACCTCCTCTCCTCTATTTTGTTCTTATTCCAGTTGTTGCAGCTCATTTTTAATATTTTGTCACCATCCGCTTCTTCCTCTGCTGTTTGTCCTAATCTATCTCCTCGTTATCATTTGCTGTTCTTACTCTTGGTCTCCTGTGTGAATGTTTCTGATGTTGACGCAAGTATGATGAAGTAGTAAAAGCCTTGCTGCATAAAGAACACTGATGGGGCTTTTCTCCTGTGCGAATTGTTTGATGTCGACGCAAATGTGATGGACTCGAAAAAGCCTTGCTGCATAAAAAACACTGATGGGGCTTTTCTCCTGTGTGAATAATTTGATGTCGACGCAAACGTGATGGATGACTAAAAGCCTTGCTGCATAAAGAACACTGATGGGGCTTTTCTCCTGTGTGAATCGTTTGATGCAGACGCAAGTTTGATGAAGTAGTAAAAGCCTTGCTGCATAAAGAACACTGATGGGGCTTTTCTCCTGTGTGAATCATTTGATGTCGACGCAAAAGTGATGGATGAATAAAAGCCTTGCTGCATAAAGAACACTGACAGGGCTTTTCTCCTGTGTGAATCGTTTGATGTAGACGCAAGTATGATGAAGTCGTAAAAGCCTTGCTGCATAAAGAACACTGATGGGGCTTTTCTCCTGTGTGAATCGTTTGATGTCGACGCAAAAGTGATGGAGTAATAAAAGCCTTGCTGCATGAAGAACACTGATAGGGCATTTCTCCTGTGTGAATCATTTGATGTAGACGCAAAAGTGATGGAGAAGTAAAAGCCTTGCTGCATAAAGAACACTGATAGCGCTTTTCTCCTGTGTGAATCATTTGATGTCGACGCAAAATTGATGGATGAATAAAAGCCTTGCTGCACAAAGAACACCGATAGGGCTTTTCTGCTGTGTGAATCGTTTGATGTAGACGCAAGTATGATGAAGTAGTAAAAGCCTTGCTGCATAAAGAACACTGATGGGGCTTTTCTCCTGTGTGAATCGTTTGATGTCGACGCAAACGTGATGGAGTAGTAAAAGCCTTGCTACATGAAGAACACTGACAGGGCTTTTCTCCTGTGTGAACCGTTTGATGTAGACGCAAAAGTGATGGAGTAGTAAAAGCCTTGCTGCATAAAGAACACTGACAGGGCTTTTCTCCTGGGTGAATCGTTTGATGTCGACGCAAACCTGATGGAGTTGCAAAAGCCTTGCTGCATAAAGAACACTGATAGGGCTTCTCTCCTGTGTGAATCGTTTCATGTAGACGCAAGCCTGATGGAGTAATAAAAGCCTTGATGCAAAAAGAACACTGATGGGGCTTTTCTCCTGTGTGAATCGTTTGATGTCGACGCAAACGTGATGGAGTAATAAAAGCCTTGCTGCACAAAAAACACTGATAGGGCTTTTCTCCTGTGTGAATCGATTGATGTCGACGCAAAAGTGATGCAGTAATAAATGCCTTGCTACAGAAGGAACACGGATAGGGCTTTTCTCCTGTGTGAGCCATTTGATGTAGACGCAAGCATGATGAAGAAGTAAAAGCCTTGCTGCACAAAGAACACTGATAGGGCTTTTCTCCTGTGTGAACCGTTTGATGTATACGCAAGTATGGTGAAGAAGTGAAAGCCTTGCTGCATAAAGAACACTGATAGGGCTTTTCTCCTGTGTGAACCGTTTGATGTAGACGCAAGCCTGATGAAGTAGTAAAAGCCTTTCTACATAAAGAACACTGATAGGGCTTTTCTCCTGTGTGAACCGTTTGATGTAGACGCAAGCCTGATGAAGAAGTAAAAGCCTTGCTGCATAAAGAACACTGATAGGGCTTTTCTCCTGTGTGAACCGTTTGATGTAGACGCAAGTATGTTGAAGTAGTAAAAGCCTTGCTACATAAAGAACACTGATAGGGCTTTTCTCCTGTGTGAACCCTTTGATGTAGATGCAAGCCTGATGAAGTAATAAAAGCCTTGCTGCATAAAGAACACTGATAGGGCTTTTCTCCTGTGTGAACTCTTTGATGTAGACGCAAGTATGATGAAGTAATAAAAGCCTTGCTACATAAAGAACACTGATGGGGCTTTTCTCCTGTGTGAATCTTTTCATGTTGACGGACATATGACGAATCAGCATATGCCTTGTGGCAAAACGAACACTTGTACGGCTTCTCTCCTGTGTGACGTTTTTGATGTTGACGCAAATATGATGAATCAGCAAATGCCTTGCTGCAAAACGAACACTTGTGCGGCTTCTTGCCCGTGTGGATTGCTTGATGTCGTTTTAAAGATGACAATGTTATAAATGATTTGTCACACAAGGAACACTTATGTTGTCTCTCACTTCCTCGGATATTCTTGAGGGGCTCTGTACAACGCTTACATCTGCGTGTGAAAGACACGCTGCCAGGTTCAGTGTCTTGACAAACACTCCGAGTCGTGGCCCGAGTGAAAACTTCCGTGTCAAACCACTGGGAACAGTTTGAACAAGAAACCAGTTTCGTTTGTTTCCCTGTAAAGACAAATCACAAAAATCATCATTAATTCGCACCAACTTTACAAAATTGACATATATTTCACTCAAATTAGATTGAAGATTGGTCCCAAATATGCTGGATAAGATTGAACAGGAAAGATTCAAAAATAGAGGAATTGCGCATCTCCCCAAATGAGTCAGACATTTATTGATCACACACAAACGATTTTATCAGAGGTTGCTCCATCATTCTGGACAGTGTGTCGCAATCAGAGGCTTGCTCCCACCATGTGTTAATGGTTGTGGCATCAGTTTCTCCTGGCTTGCTATGGTGGTTAACATACTTTGATGAACATTCTGTTGAATCCATTCATTGTTCTACGCGTCCACCAACACAGAATGACTTTCATAACTTTTCCATCTGCAATATCAAGAAAAGAGACGAAGGACAAAGGGTTACCAGCCCTCTCGGAGAAACAATACTTTGCAGTTCTCTGAAAAGCGTTCATTGGCAATATGAAGAAGAATCAAGGCATGGCGAGGCCTGTTGGCGAATGCCCAGTGTACATGCTCCTGTTTGCCATCTCTCTTGGGCATGTCATTCGGGATGGTGAGACTCTTTAAAATGTTAATTTACGAAATACATACGCAAGTTGGCTGGTTTATCCATTCAGAGAGGTACTGTGAGTATATAGGCAATACTTTTCCAGGTGTCAACACCTTGCTTTTTGCTATATTTTAACTTTGCTTGAGGTGGGAATTGTGGGGATTTACGAATGTGCGGCAGTGACGAAGCTCTAGCATCTAGCCTCTCTCCTTATTTTGTTTTGTTCAAGAGGAACATGCATTGTGAATGATGATGTATTTGACCCGAATAGTTTTACAGATTAATTCCTCCTCTGAAACACACGTTTACCCTGAACATCTCAAACAAATATAGTGATGCTTCAATATGCAGAGCGGAATCCGTTATTAATGAGCTGGGTCATTTTAACATGGCCAAAAGTCACCATGTGGCCTTAAAAGACAAGTGCAACAGCATCTCTCACAACCTCCTGCGCAATGTAGACACACACACATGACTGTCTGTAACTGGAACAAGCAGAATGTTGTTGTGGTTCAGACCTTTCTCTTGAGATAGTGAGTCATCCTCAAACTCAGATTCCACCTTCACTTTCACAATCAATTCTGAAAAGAAAAACATCACATTAAAACTGAACTTTAGATTTTTCAAGTTTCTAAGGCTTATGGAGCATCTGTTACAAACTTGCAAACATACACATCAGACTTTTTAAATCCGATCAAACCCGGAGGAGAAACAGGTCCGCTCCCTGGGAGAGGGCGAGGTTGGGGTTCTCCAATCTTATATTCTTCCATTTCCTAATGATGGAGCTCATTATGCTTTTGGGAACTTTAAACACTAGAAATTGTTTTATACATCCAGGTATTAGGTTCCAAATTTCATAAACGGCTTGTTTCCGCATTCTTGAGTCTTATTTTGAAAACCGTCGAAATCACGTTGGTGTCTGTTCATCCGTCCACCCTTCCGTCCACCCAAAATATGTTGGGACTCATATCTCAAGGGCTCCACATTAAAACTAGCTCAAACTTGGAATATACATTGGCCAATAGGTCTCGTTAATGGTGTTAGAAACAAATTCCACCTGAGTGTTATAGTTTTTGCTTCATTAAATATTTTTAAATACAAGTGTGACTCGGCGCGCTCCGTGCGCCTCACCACGTATCGTTTCAGAGGGATGGGCATCTTTGACCATTTCGGTGTCTTTTGGGTCTTCATGGTGTTTTGGGTCTTTGGTGTCTTTTGGGGCTTTGGGGTGTTTTGAGTCTTCGGGGTCTTCAAGGGTCTTGTTGGTCTTCACGGTGTTTTGGGTCTTCGGGATGTTTTGGGTCTTCGGGGTGTTTTGGGTCTTCGGGGTGTTTTGCGTCTTCGGGTTATTTTGGGTATTTTGGGTCTTTTGTGTATTCGGGGCCATTTGGGTCTTCAGGGTCATTTTGAGCCCCAGGGCCTTCAAGGGTATTTTTTGTCTTTGGGGTGTTTTGGGTCTTCAGGGTATTTGGGGTCTCTGAGGGCATTATGGGTCTTTAAGGGTATTTTGGGTCTTCAGGAGTCTTGGTGGTTTTAAGGGTCTTGGGGGAATTAAAGGGCTGTCAAAGGTCTGAGGGGTCTCAGTAGTCGAAACGTAATTAAGAGGGTTAAGAGGGTGTTAACTATTTATTTTGAAGAAGAAGACCTTTTGATCCATACATAACCATATACGTTTGCTCTATTATAATAAGACTAGTGGGGTCACCCCACGGGCATGGATGTGTGTGATATTTGGACATCTTGAGTTTGATGCTGCACATTCAGTTTTACAAAATGGTTACTGGCAATTTATCAGATCCACAAATGATGTAATCTACACAATCTATTTACTTCTGATAACATGTGAATGCATGTGCGTGCAAATGGGAAATACAGTTTGAAATGTGTGATTACATCTCATGTAAAATGTGACTTCAAGAGCTCAAATCCTCTCCCTCCCCGCCCCAATCACGCACACTGCACCAGGGAGTGGATCACCCACAGGGGAGTGGGTCACACACACACACATGGGGGAGTGTGTCAGACACACACACACACACACACACACACACACACACACACACACACACACACACACTGTTACGGATTCGTCACTTCCGTTGTTGTGGTTCTCCATCCACTGTAAACATTTTTGGATGCATGTACTATTATTGTTGTTGTTTAAGTCAAATGGAGATTACTGTTTTCAGAAGGTAAAAAAAATGAATGTTTTAAATGAAACCGGAACCGGACGACGACGAAGAGGAAGAAAAACGTGAAAAAAGAAGGCGGAGCGAGTGAGTCAGACAAGAAGCCGGGCTGCTTCGAGGTCTTGAGCGAACGTTTGCGAACGAGGGTCACGAGTGAAATTTGGGTTTCCTGAGAAAGGGATTCCTGCGACAGAGTTGTTATCGCTGTGACAGATAAATCTGGGTGACAGGTTTTGCGGTTGATTCCAAAGAGAATCAACGGAGTGCCGTTACGCCACGAGAACGGGCCGTCGGCCATTTTGACTCGCGTCCGCTTTGCGCAACGCTCAAGGTTTTTCACTTCACTTCAACCATTCTCACCGCATCCAGACGTTAATTTGGTGTGTGTGTGTGTGTAACGTGAATTTTGAGTGGGAAATTGTGGTTCGCCGAATGGGAGTCGTTGAACGTCTATACCAGAAGGTGTGATTTCCCAGTCGCCTCTTGAGGACACCTTCGCCCATCTTTGGCAGTGTGACTGTCAACCCAACGGGATTCTGGTCTCGATACGACATCGTACGGACGATCACTGGAGTGGATCGACTTTGGCGTGAAGCCGGAACCAACTTTGGCTTGAAGCCGGGACAGAGACATTGGGGATGTTCTTTTCGCTCACTTGGAGCATAGTGAGTTATATATTACGAAACTGATGGTCCCATCATTGAAAGGATATATATTGATTGTACTTTTGATTAATATTGTTACTGTACCGTTATTCTTGTGTGACCTCAATACAATACTTGTTTGTTGGTAACAATTGGTGTGGTTTCACCATTGATCTTTGGCATACAGAATAACACATCTTTCTGCCGTGATTCCTCTCGGGGCTCAGAGGTACACCGTGACCGGGGTTTGGGGAGGAGCACGTAACAGAAATTTGGGACTCGTCCGGGATTGAATTTCCCAACACTCGTCCGGGATAGAATTCCCTAACATTCCCAAAATTCCCAAATTTGGGATTTTTCTAACATTCCGAAATTTTTCAAAAAATTTGAAATTTTTTGTGTGAAGGTTAACAGGTGCTAACTGATATTCACCATGGTGTTTGACGCAGAAAAGTTTGCGGCGTCCCATAATGAGGCACAGTTCCAAGCATTAAAAAGATCGGAACTCATGATATTGGCCAAATATTTTAACTTGGAGGTCCGAGTTAATATGAAGAAAGCAGAGATGCAGACATTGGTGGTAGAATCTCTGGTGGGACAAGGAACATGGAAAGAGTTAGCGTTGGATTGGTTACCCGAGGAAAAAGGAAATGTGGAGCTCCGGAAAATAGAGATGCAACTGCAGAGCCAGGAAAGGTAAAAAGAGTTGGAATGAAAAGCGGAAAAGGAAAGAGCAGAACGAGAACGAGAACTCGAGGAGAGAAGAGCCGAGGAAAGAGCACAGGAAAGGAGAGCTGAAAAGGAAAGAGCAGAGGAAAGGAGAGCTGAAAAGGAAAGAGCAGAGGAAAGAGCAGAGGAAAGGAGAGCCGAAAGGGAGTTAAAGGAACGTGACATGGAGTATCAGAAGGAACTTAAACTCAAGGAGCTGGAATTACTGGGGGAACAGAGAGAAGTAGTATCCATGCCGGCTAGTTCGACAACTAGTCAGAACACTTGGGATGTTGGTAGGCATGTGAGGCTGGTTCCACCCTTCAATGAAAAGGAGGTAGCAAAGTTCTTTTTACATTTTGTGAAGGTGGCTCAAATGCTAAAATGGCCTGTGGGGTCCTGGACTATGTGAGTGCAAAGTGTTTTGGTGGGTAAAGCTCAAGATATTTATTCGGCTTTACCGAATGACCAATGTGCAGATTATGAGATAGTGAAGAAAACCATTCTCAAAGCCTATGAATTGGTCCCGGAGGCTTACCGGCAAAAATTCAGGAATGCCAGGAAGAGGGAGAGTGAGTGAGACCCATGTGGAGTTTCCCAGAATGAAAGAAACCATGTTTGATAGGTGGTGTGACTCGAAGGAGATTGGGAAAGACTTCAACCTGTTACGATAATTGATCTTGGTGGAGGAATTCAAACAATGTGTCCACGTGGACATTAAAGTACATCTGGATGAAAAGAAAGTACCAAAGTTGTATGAGGCAGCAACTGTGGCAGATGACTATGCCTTGACACACAGGATGGGGTTCCACAAACCTAACTTGCCACCTAGAGTTAGCCAGGGGAGTTATGGTAAATTAAGTTCGGAGAACAGATTTTCATGGAGGCGGCCTAAAGAGGACTATCTATCTATAATTCCAGTAATCTCTGTGTGTTTGTTTGTACGTTTGTACGTTTGTACGTTTGTACGTTTGTTTGTTTGTCTGTGACCGCTGTTTCTCGACAACTACCGGTCCGATATACTTGAAACTTGCCAGGTATATTGCTGGGGACCCGAGGATGTGCCTTTTCAAGGTTTGAAATTAATCGGACAAGTACTTACCGAGCTATGGCGATTTAGCCGTTCGCCGTTCGCTTTGGCTTTGCGAATGGACCAAACCATTCATGTAAATAGAGGGGGGGGGGGGGGGTGTTCTGTGGTCGTTCGCTTTGGCTTTGCGAATGGACCAAACCATTCATGTAAATAGAGGGGGGGGGGGGGTTCTGTGGTCGTTCGCTTTGGCTTTGCGAATGGACCAAACCATTCATGTAAATAGAGGGGGGGGGGGGGTTCTGTGGTCGTTGCGAATGGACCAAACCATTCATGTAAATAGAGGGAGGGGGGTTCTGTGGTCGTTACTGCCACGTGGTTTCAAAGTTTTTTTTTGTTGTTGTTGTTTGCACGCATGTTTTTTTGCACCCACGTACGGGCACGCCCTAGGATGTTTACACACACACACCCCTACACAATTTTTTTTTTTTTTTTTTTTTGGCAAGGAACGGGCACCCACGTACGGGCACGTCCTAGCTTATATATAGTACGGGCATGCCCTAGTCTATCTATAATTCCAGTAATCTCTGTGTGTCTGTTTGTTTGTACGTTTGTTTGTCTGTGACCGCTGTTTCTCGACAACCACGGGTCCGATATACTTGAAACTTGCCAGGTATATTGCTGGGGACCCGAGGATGTGCCTTTTCAAGGTTTCATATTAATCGGACAATTACTTACCGAGCTATGTCCAAAAAACGATTCAACCAATCAGAGAGCAGCGAGCTATCGCGTGTGCCGAACGTGGCGAACACACTCTGCCTCGGATGGCACATTTGAGAGCGTATTCATTTATTTCCCGTCGGCAAACTATGTTGGCGCTATGTTGGCGTTAAACGATGTTTTAAAACTAATTAAAACCCCGGGGGGATTGTCACTGTACTCGCAAGCCGTTCGCCGTTCGCTTTGGCGTTGCGAATGGACCAAAACATTTCATGGACCAAACCATTTCATGTAAAGCGTTCGCCGTTCGCTTTGGCGTTGCGAATGGACCAAAACATTTCATGGACCAAACCATTTCATGTAAATAGAGGGGGGGATATAATTTTAGATATAGATATAGTACGGGCATGCCCTAGTGGGGACAAATTTGATACCGCGACATTTAGGGATCAGAAGACTGCAGTTCCAAGACATACCTATCTTCTGGGGGGCCCGAGGCAGACCACGAGTTTTTCCTCCGGGCCTACTTGCGCTTTTTGCAAGAAACCTGGACATTTGATGTCCCAATGTTATGCCCTGAAAAGGAAAAATCAGGAGCGGAGTCAAACTAGTACAACTCCGAATGCATTGGCCTATGCGAGAAATCGTCCTTGGAGGACAGTGCCTTGTGAAGGTTCCCATGACAAAGTTACGGCATCACAGAACGACCTTGTCCAAGAGGGTTACAAAACTTTTATTTCAGAGGGGGTTGTGTCACTGGATGGAGACTTAACGAACCAGAGACCTGTTAGGGTATTGAGGGACACAGGAGCACATCAATCTTTGATGCTTGAAGGCATTTTGCCATTGTCAGAGAAGACGGCAACTAGTGTTAGTGTTCTTTTACAGGGGGGTTGGGGGCTATGTTAAAGCTCCTCTTCATGTCATCCATTTGAAGTCTGATTTGGTGTCAGGACCGGTCACTGTGGGGTTACAAGCCACTCTTCCTGTAGAGGGAATATCTTTTATTTTCGGGAATGATTTGGCCGGTGGTCGAGTTTCTGGTAATCCAATGTTGGTTGAAAAGCCCAGTATGGAAAATAACACCGCACAGTTAGAGCAGGAGATTCCGGGTATCTTTCCATCCTGCGCCGTGACTCGTGCTATGGGTAGGGTAGGAAGCGCTCTGAAGAGAAGGAGAAGGTACTGACGTCACGCTTTGCACAGGCACTTCTTGTCAAGTACCCTGAAACTAAGTGTCAGCACACACAAGTCATGGATGGAGGCAATGTTGGCGAGATCTTTGTAGGTGGACTGAACTTTGACACAAGTGAAGATTTCTGGACTCTATCTTTGGCAAATATGGACCACTCTTGGAAGTGCTGCTGATGAAAGACAGGGAGACGCAAAAGTCGAGAGGGTTTGGCTTTGTCACGTTTGAAAACAAAGAGGACGCGAAAGATGCAGAAAAGGATTTGAATGGCAAGGATTTGGATGGTCGGACCATAACGGTAGAGAAGGCAGGCCATGGGCGTTGAGGGGGCTACAGAAGAGGAAAACATGGAGGTAGTTTCATGGGTGGCTATGGCTCCTGGGGTGGGAAGAGTAGTTTTGGTGGCGGCTGCAGTCGTGATTACTGCGGAGGCTCCCAGCAGCAGCAGCAGCAGCGCAGTTTTGGCAACTCTCGACGGGATGACTACAACGGTGGTAGCCGAGATGGGGACCGCTACTCACGTGACTACAGCACCCGACTCTACAACCGTGATTATGATTCTTATGATCAAGAGAAGAGTTGTAAGCACTGAATGCTCAGGAGCAGCCGAGCCAAGATTCCTACACGGATTAACCTGTGAACTCCACGTCCCTAAATGCATCCATGCAGTGAATACTTCCAGGCCTCACCACCCAACCACCATGAAACCTGGCTCTCAGCTCGGCCTCCTTCAAAAAGTGCTATAGATTTGCTTTGTTTTGGATTTTTGATCACAACTCCTTCACCTTCATTCAAAAAAATGAAAAATAAAAATCAGAGGTTGATGAGATGGAGTTTGGCTTTACAGGAGTTCAACTTGGAAATTGAGCATGTAAAGGGCAGGGACAATGTCATTGCTGATGCTTTATCCAGAGTGAACTAACTTTGTGGAAATTTCTGTAGGTTGTTTGGAAGTTTTGTTACTTTATTTTGGGGAATATTAACTGTTGTTGCTCACGTGAATTGATAATTTGTGTGTGAGTTTTACTTTTGTTTGTTAAACGGAAGGAAATCTCATTTCCTTTCACAAAGTCCGAAACAACTGTGTGTCCACCCTCAGCAGAGCCAGGATACAATATCTCTCCATTCTCAAGACCGAACTCTCTTATCTGTCTGCCTCTTCCAAATCCTGGTGGCGTCTGGTCAAATCTGTTTCTGGTGTTTGTTCCCCCTCCATCCCCTCCCTTACCTCAAACGGCGACACAGCTGATTCCGCACGTGAAAAAGCTGAATGCCTCAACTCTGTGTTTGCCTCCAAATCTTGTGTCCCAAACCCATCCCTCTCTGTACCCACCATACCCAGTCATACCCAGCTGCTCCTGGACTCCGTGTCCTTTCCTCCTGACAAGGTGGAAAAGTTTCTGTCAACCCTCGACTCTGATTCTGCAACTGGACCTGACGGCATCAGCCCACGGGTCCTAAAATCCTGTTCTTCCGCTCTTTCACTCCCTCTCTCTGTTCTCTTCACCCTCTCTTTTGCTCAAGGTCAACTGCCATCTGCTTGGAAATCAGCCAACATCACCGCTTTGCACAAAAAAGGTGCAAAAACAGATCCTAGCAACTACAGACCAATCAGCCTTCTACCAATTATCAGCAAAGTCATGGATTCCATCATTGCTTCGGATATGAAATCTTTCCTCTTCTCCAATGGCTTGATCTCTGATCATCAATTTGGTTTCAGAACAGGTCATGCTACTCTGGACATGCTGCTTCTGCTGTCTCAACAATGGATGGAGGTCCTCAATGCCAAACAGGAAATCAGAGCTGTCTCCCTTGACATATCACGTGCCTTCGATACTGTCTGGCACCCCGCTCTGCTCACCAAACACTCTTCCTTTGGTATCCATGGAAATCTCCACGCATGGCTGGTGGACTTCCTCTCTCGTCGTTGTCAACGTGTGGCCCTGAATGGGTTTCTCTCATCTCTCCTTCCTGTTCAGGCTGGAGTTCCCCAAGGCAGTGTTCTGGGCCCTGTGCTTTTTATGGTCTTCATCAATGATCTCTCTGACTCTCTTGAAAATCCTCTTTATCTCTTTGCTGATGACTCCACTCTCTGCCACTCCATTCGTCATCCCTCAGATCGGCAGTCTGCAGCCTCCTCACTCTCTGCAGACCTGGACAAAATCACAGACTGGGCAAACAAGTGGAACATGTCTTTCAATCCTGACAAATCTCACTCTCTTACGATGTCTCTCCGAAAAGACCGACTGGACAACCCTCCCATCTACTTTCTGAATAATCCTCTCCAAGAAGTTCTGTCACTCATGCTTTTGGGTCTCACTATCTGCCATGATCTTTCCTGGGAAAACCACATTTCCAAGCTGGCCTCCAAAGCCAGTCGCCGACTGGGCATCCTCCGTCGTGCGAAGTCCTTCCTTGGCACACCTGAGCTCCTCACCACATACAAGGCTTTCATCCGCAGCTCAATGGAATACTGCTCTCTCCTCTGGGCTGGTGCTCCTGCCTCACACCTAGCTCGTCTTCACGCTGTTGAAACCAAAGCGTTCAGAATCATTGGAATCTCCCGCGATGACGCTATCTCCGAGGGCCTTTCACTTACTCACCGCAGGCAGGTTGGTGGTCTTTCCATCTTCTACCGACTCCTCTCCGGCCTTGCACCCCCAGCTCTCTCTGGGCTGTCCCCCAAATATTCCTACAGGTCGCACAAGATCTGCCTGCAACCCTCTTATGGTTAAACTGCCAAAATCAAGACTCTCTGCTCACCTTCACTCCTTCATTCCTCTTTTCTCCCGCCTCTGGAACAAACTCCCTCACTCTCTTCAATCCCACTCCTCCCTCCAGGTCTTTAAAGCGGCTGTTCACCACCATCTCTTATCTTCCCCAATCCAAAACCTTGATCTTTTCTACCCCCGCTAATTTCACCCCAAATCCACTTTTTTGAGGTGACTTTTGTCTTCTTTCCTGGAAGTCCTTGGTGTCCTTGCGTTTTATACCTATCCTGCCACGTCCTGCCACGTGCAGGCAGCTACTGCTCACCGCAGGCAGGTTGGTGTTCTTTCCCTCTTCTACCGACTCCTCTCCGGCCTTGCTCCCCCAGCTCTCTCTGGGCTGTCCCCCAAATATTCCTACAGGTCGCACAAGATCTGCCTGCAACCCTCTTAGGGTTAAACTGCCATAATCAAGCAGTTGCTTTCACTTACTCTCTGCTTTCACTTACTCTTTCACTTACTGCCATAATCAAACTACCCTCCCCGGGTGTTTGTGACAGGGGTCCATCCTCCCCATACACTCCCTTCGCACCACCCACTCCACTCCACATTTTCCACCATACTCACTCCACACCATCCATTCCACACTCCATGTATTCCATACCATTTATTCCGAAAACCATTCTCACCTGGATTTGCACACATGTGCCCACACACCTGGTGCCACCTGCACCCTCCTTCCTCCAGGACCATTTGCTCAACACAACACTCAATCACTATTACTCACTCATACACTGCTCCATACACTTCCACGCTCAATACAACTCACAATCACCTTACTCTTTTCACAATACACTTCCGATTCTCAAACACACGGCATCATCTGATCTACCTGGTGCCCTGCTAACTTGGTGCTCCCCGTCTTCCCTTTAAATTAAGCACATACCACGTCATTAACAACCATACTAACCTCTCTATGTCCCCGACTAGCTGTCCAATGTTGCTACTTAAATCTACAGTTACCTATGGTCATCTTCTCTAGAGCCCTAGCATTTTATCCTAACCCTCCCTCGGCGAGCTTACACTGCCATAAACCCCATAAAACTATAGCTCATGTGCCCCCGTTGTGAGGGATGGCAGAGTTGCCATCCCACCACATCGGGCACCTTCTACTATCACCCCACCCCCCCCCCAGTCCTCTGACACTACGAGCCCCCGTCGCAAGAGGTACTGGGTCCTGCCTCTGCACCTCGGCCGAGGCTACCCACGAGGGCGCCTGCTCGCCAGCATAAGGTCTTATCCGGTCGGCATGGACGATCCGAGGGAGGGCCCGTGGCCCCATTTTGATCTTAACGACCACGTCACAGACTTGCGACAGGACGACTCCCGGGCCTTGCCAGGGGGAGGTGAGTTTTGGGCACCTACCCTTCCGCCTCCGGGGATTAAAGAACCAAATCTTCATCCCCGGAGCGTACTGACTCCCCTGGCTCCGGTGGTCATACCTGCGCTTCATCTTGGCCCCCGCCAGATGGAGCTGGCGGCGGGTGAAGGCATGGACCCGCTCCATGCCTTCCTCCAGGTGACGTGCGTAACCCTCCCTCGGCGATGTATCCGTGGTGTCTGGCACGGGACCGCATAGCAAGTCGGCGGGAGCCCGCAACTCCCGCCCATACATAAGCAACGCTGGACTGCATGCGGTGGCTCCGTGCTGGCTAGTTCAGTAGGCCATTAACAAGTATGGGAGATGTTCATCCCAGTCATCCTGACGGGTGGTGGTGAACAATGCCAGTTGTTGGATCAATGTTCGATTGAATCTTTCCACCATTCCGTCAGATTGTGGCCGCAAGGGCGTGGTCCTGGTTTTCCGAGTTGTCAGGAGTCTGCACACATCTTTTAGCAATTGGCTTTCAAAATTTCGACCCTGATCGGTGTGCAGCTCCTGTGGAATCCCGTGCCGACATACAAATCCTTCCACGAAGGCCTGCGCTACAACCCCGGCTTCTTGGTTGAGGAGGGCGTAGGCCTCCGGCCACTTGGTGAAATAGTCCATTACAACGAGGATGTACTTATTACCTTGGCGGATGCAGGGTAGTGGTCCTAGGATGTCCATAGCCACCCACTCAAGGGGGGCCCCCACCTGGTGTAATTGAAGGGGGGCCCTCATCCTCCGTGCTGGCCCCTTTTTGGCAGAACAGGCGTCGCATCTCCGACACCAGTCCTGTATGTCACGCCCCATATTCACCCAATAGAACCTCCGGCGGACCCGAGATGCTGTCTTTGTCCTGCCCAAATGGCCGCCGGAGCGGGTACCATGCACCTGTTGTAGTATGACGTTCTTAAATTTGTCAGGGACTATCACCAGCCAGGAAGTTCTCTCAGAGGGAACCTCCACCCACTTGCGATATAAGATGTTATCCTTCAATTCCAGGGTCTGCCACTGAGCCCAATATGCCTTTGTTTGTGCCCTGAGGGGGGTGACCTCTTCCCCCTTTGGTCTTTGCCCCAATTTGACCCATTTGAACACCCGCCCCAGAACGGGATCCTCCTGCTGGGCCGTGCTCCACGCCAAAGTTCCAAATTCTTCATCTGCGGTTAGTGGCAAAATTGGCCCTCTCACCCGGGTTGCCCGGACGACGAGAATCGGGGCAGAATCGCCCAATTGCTCCCTCTCCTCGTGTCTCGCACAAAATTTGCAGTTTTCTCCCAGACAAGGACGCCGAGAGAGGGCGTCAGCATTACCATGGGCCTTCCCGGCCCTATGGGTCACATTAAAATCGTACTGCTGCAACTTTTCCAACCACCTTGCAATTTGGCCCTCCGGTTCCTTGAACCGAAGGAGCCATTGCAAGGAGGAATGGTGAGTTCGAACCAAAAATTTCCGCCCGTACAGGTACGGGTGGAAATGGTTCATGGCAGCCAGCATAGCCAATAATTCCTTGCGGGTTACGCAATAATTTCGATCGGGCCTACTTAAGGCCCGACTATAATAACCAATCACTCTCTCCACGCCCTCCTGTGTCTGAGACAAAACTGCGCCCAATCCTTCCTGGCTCGCATCCGTGTCCAGGGTAAATGTCCCGTCGCTAGTGGGGTAAGCTAGAAGGGGTGCGGATGTCAAACACCCCTTCAATTTTAGGAAGGCCTCTTGGCACGCCCTTGTCCAATTAAATTGTGTCCCCTTCTCCGTAAGCCGGTGGAGGGGACGGGCCAACTCCGCAAATTTCGCCACAAAACGCCGGTAGTAGGAGCAGAGTCCCAAAAATCCCCGCACCTCTTTGATGGTACGTGGTGCGGGCCACTCCTCTACCGCTGTAATTTTGCCTGGGTCCGTTTTTACCCCCTCACGGCCGATAACGTGACCTAGATAGGCCACCTCTCTTGCAAACAAGGTGCACTTACTCGGGCTCAATTTCAACCCTGCCTGTCTGAGGCACCCGAACACCTGGTCCAAATTAGCTAGAGCCTGGGGGAAGGTCTTGGCATGTACTAGGACGTCATCCAGGTATACCAGGCATGATTGCCATGGCATGCCGCCTAGTACATGTTCTATTAATCGCTCAAAGGTGGCGGGGGCGTTACACAAACCAAACGGCATGACAGTGAACTGATACAGCCCCTTACCTGTGGAAAATGCCGTTTTCTCCTTCCCTGTCCTATCCATCTCCACCTGCCAATACCCATTCTTGAGGTCCAGAGTTGTGAACCAATTTGAGCCCGCAACGGCATCGAGGGTGTCATCAATTCTTGGCAGGGGATATGAGTCCTTGAGTGTCACGTTGTTTAGCTGGCGATTGTCCACGCAGAACCGCATGGTTCCATCTTTCTTTTTAACCAGCACAACAGGTGACATCCAGGGACTTCCTGAGGGCTCGATGACGCCTGCATCGAGCATCTTTTCAACCTGCTCGTCAGCTTCCGCCCTCTTGCTCCAAGGGAGCCGTCGGGCGGGCTGACGAATAGGCCGGGCCTCACCGGTGTGGGTCTGATGTTTCACCAGGCCCGTACGTCCAATATCCTCGGGGGACAAGGAGAAGAGATCCAAATGGGATCCAATCAGTTTGTGTAAGGCCTCTGGGTACCTCCCAACTCTACACGACTACGATTTACCATCTCGCAAAAGGGATCGGGCCAATTCCCAGTACTTATTGAAGGCTCCCCCTGGGGCCGGCTCGGCTGGACGTTCTCGCCCCTCACTGACGCGCTTCTCTAACTGGGGTGCAGCCAGCTACCTTCGTGCTCCTCACTTTAGTGCGTGGTTCTGTGCTAATATTAATTACTCGAATGGCCACCACCGGCCCGTCCGTTTTTACAAGGGTGCGGCCCACGATTAAACCAGGTATGGATCGCGCTGCCACCGGTTCGACCAGGCCGCAGGATTCCTGCCATGTCGGGCGGGCTGACCATCAGGCCGGCACTATGGCCTCGGCCCCCGGAGGGATGGTCACGGCCTCAGGAGCCTCCAGCTCCACCCTCTCGGCCGTGCTCACCCCCTCCAATGGTAGCTCTTCCACTCCCACTTGCAGGATCCCCCGGCTCAAGTCGATTTTACAACCGCTGGCAGTCAACAAATCCAACCCTATTAAGCATGGGTCGCACACCTCCGCCACCCAAACCTCTATCTCTCTCTTTACCGATCCCAACTTGAGGGTCACAAAGCCACGCCCTATGATCGGAGCAGTTGCCCCGGTAGCCAACTGCAAACTATGATTTTCCAGACGCTGGATTTTACCCCAGCTGTCTGCACTCGAATTAAGGATCACGGGGCTGATGATCGTGGCGCTGGCTCCCATGTCCACAACGGCGTCTACTCCCACGCCGGCAATTTTGCATCGAATTGTTAAACTACCGGTTCCAATTTGGCCACAATGAACGACCTGTCGCGTCAATGAGGGCTCCTCTCCATCCCCTACTGCCGAACACCGCCCTGCATGCCCGAAACTTTCTCGTTTCCCGGGCCCTGGCGGGGGGGTGTCTGAGGTCGGCTAGGCCGATCGATACGGGGTGGAGTTGAGGGCATCGGCTGGTGGCGACCGTCCCGGCACGGAGCTCGACACTCCCACGCACGGTGACCCAGCCGAGCACAATTATAGCACCTCACCTGGTAAGGTGCTTGCCTCCGGTATTCCAAATTTCCCCCCCTGAATGTCCGAATTGGGGTACTTTGCTGTGGACTACCGGGTGCCACGGCTGGAGCCGCCTGCCATGGTCCAGGTCCCGCCAGACGCCGGTCCACCAACCTCCGGACCATGCTCTCCAGGTAAGGGCCCCCTTTGGGGGCGGGCCCCCTAGGGGGGCCGCCACCCATCACGGGCCCTACCTGACGCACCGCCACTGCGTGGCGCTCGCCTCCCCGGGCCAGCGGCCTCGCTGCTTCCCAACGGGCTGCAGCGTCGGCCGCCTGACTCATGGTCTGCGGGCGCCACATGGCGAGCTGTTGGCGGAGCTCCAGATCCGGAAGAGCCTGGATAAAGTGATCCAGCACCAGGCTTTCATGGGAACTCGCTGCCATGTCCGCGTGTGCGATGCCGACTGCGCGGCGAATGTCATGGGCAAGTTCCCCGATGGTCTCCTAGGGCTTGCGTTTGCGCTGAGCAAGCTGAGCTTTAACAAGCTCGCTTTGCTGTTCAATACCAAAACGATTAATTAAGGCCGTGCGGAGAGCTGACAGAGTGAGAGCACCCGGTGGTAAAGCTGTCAGCACCTCCGCCGCCGCACCGCGCAGTTCCCCCACAAGGTGTACTCCACCTTCGTCCGGATTCCAACCGTTGCCTCTGCACACGTATTCAAACTGCGCCAGGTACGCCCTCAGATCACTCTTGCCATCATACGGCGCGAGGGGGACCTTGTGGGCGCCAGAAGGCCGGACCCCGTGCGTCACTCCTTGCGGGATCAGCGCGGGACCAAACTGTTTGGGCCCCCACAGTACACTATTCCCGGGGGGCTCCCGCGCATCCCCCGTCCCTCCAAACACTACCGCTCTTGGTGTCGATGCCTGGGTCGCCCTTCCGCAACCCGCTACCCACTACATACCCGCACACCCTTGCTCACCAATACCCCTCTCACTCCCCATAGTCAGACCTCCTTGCACACCTCCTCTATCCATACACTCCGGACCAGTCATACACCTCACCATTGGTCCCTCACGAACACCCGGGTCTAACCCAACACCCAAGCCGACTGAATCTCCCGTCACACCATATACATTTCCGAGTATATCGCCACTCACCTCCGCACCTCTTCTTCGCTCCTCTTCCGCCACCTGCAAACTCTTTATTTGGTTAGTAAGCACATATTCATGATTTGAGCACAGACCTTGTACATATTCCATCACTTCCTCCTTTATCTCCCTTTTAGTTTCCCTCCGTCTTTTCTTAATTTCACTCACCCCCTCTTCCACATCCTCTAATTTTTGCTTCACCTCTTTTATCTCCTGGTGCGCCCCCTCAATTTCGTCCTCTAAGGACACCTTAATCGTTTCTATGTGCGTCCTCACCTCCCGTTCTTTCGTCTCCATTGCTTCTGTCACCTCATCCAACCTCTTTGTCAACCCCTCATGTACCATCTGACATTCCCTCTTCGTTGCTACCAGCTCCTTTTTTTATGTCTTTCTGCGTCGCCTTTAACCCCCTGATTATCGCAGTGTTCTTCTCCACTTGATCCACTAATTCCTTCTGTCCCACCGTCAGCTGTTCTACTCCCCTCGTCAGATCCTCTATGCCCCCCTGTAACCTAGCCGTACTATTTCTCACCTCTTTCTCCATACACTCCTCACCTCGCTTTACCTCCTCGCGTACCCCCGAGACCTCCTCGCTCACACCTCGTCTGATCTGCTCCCCCATTTCTCCCATCTCTTTGGTAGATGCTGCCTTCATCTGTTCCAAATCATTCCTCTGGGCATCCAATCTAGTTTCCAACCCGATTTTCACCTCCTCTATCTGATCTCCCATCTGCTTAGAGAGAGGCCCTCTCCCTCCCACACATCTCCCGATGTCCCTGCTCTCAAATGTTGTGTTTGTGTGCTTCCTTCCCTTCTCTCCCCATCGTCGACCGCCCCCCTTTTTATATACTTTGTTTGCTTGTTTGTTTGATTTGTTTCTTTGATAAATGTTAGCTCTTTCACGAGCCTCGACTCTGCATACAAAAAAAAAGAAGAAAAAAAGAAAAGAGTTTTTGCATGCAAAGAAAGTTTTCACTATGTTCCAACTTTCTTTCTTGAGGGGGGGGAAGTGTTACGGATTCGTCACTTCCGTTGTTGTGGTTCTCATGCACTGTAAACATTTTTGGTTGCATATACTAATATTGTTGTTGGTGGGTTGGCAAGGGTGCCTGGAGGGCGTGAATGGTGTTGGTGACCTGTTTTCTGAGGAGTTTGTAGACAGTGTGGTGAGTGTGACGAGAGTGAGTGATAGGTTGATGATAGTGAAAATGATGATTGGAAAGCTATTGGTGAACGTCATCTCGGGATATGCTCCGCAGGTTGGTCGAAGCGATGAAGAAAAGGACAAGTTCTGGTGTGCGATAGAGAAGCTGATGGAAAACGTGAAAGATGAGGAAGTTGTTGTGGTAGGAGGAGACCTAAATGGACATGTGGGAAGGAGTATGGATGGTTTTGACGGAGTTTATGGGGGTTACGGATATGGTGTGAGAAATGGAGAAGGTGAAAGGATTTTGGAGTTTGCTGATGGAGCTGATTTGTTGATTTGTAATACTCAGTTCCAGAAAGAGGATAATAAGCTTGTTACATACACGTCAGGTGGGTCGACGACAACCATTGACTACCTGATGGTGCGTAGGCGAGATAGGGGGCACGTCCGGGACACAAAGGTGATCCCGGGGGAGGAGGCTGTTTCACAGCACCACTTGGTTGTCTGCGATGTAAGGGTGAAAGGTGCGAGGAGAGCTCGGCGGGTGAAGTACCAACCGAGAATGAAGGTGTGGAGGTTGAAAGAGGTGACAGTAAGGGAGGCATTAAAAGAGAGGCTGAGTAGGGTCGAGGATGATGTGGTTGAGCTTGAAAGTGGTTGGATGTCGATGAAAGCTAGTCTGTTGGGAGCCGTTGGTGAGGTATGTGGATGGACAAAAGGACCACCGAGGCACTCGGAAACATGGTGGTGGGATGATGAAGTTGGAAAAAGGATTGACGAGAAGAGAAAGAAGTTCAAGGAGTGGCAGAAGGCGAAGGGTACGGGAGCAGAAACAGCAGAGCATGAAAGTTATAAGGCAGCCAGGAAGGCTGCAAAGAAAGAGGTCGCAAAGGCGCAGGAGGCATGTCGGAAAATGTTCGGAGAACGCTTGGATTCGGAAGAGGGTCAGAGAGCGGCATTCAGGATTGCAAAGCAGATAGCAAAAGAGAGGTGTGATGTGATGGGGGTGAGTTGCTTGAAGGATGAAGTGGGACAAATCGTTGTCGACCCAGATGGAATTAAAGGAAGATGGAAAAGATATATGGAAATGCTGTTGAATACAGAGAATGAATGGGATGGCAACATAGAGAGTAACCCAGTTTTAGGACCGGCAGAGAAGATAACTGAGAAGGAAGTTGAGGAAGCGATAAAAGCAATGAAGGGTAGAAAAGCGGGAGGGCCGACGGGAGTTGTGGGAGATATGTTGAAGGCAGCAGGAAGTTGGGGTGTGAAGAGAATGACAGAGATCTGTAATCTAGTGGTGAAAGAAGGCCGCATTCCAGTGGATTGGGAACTGAGTCCCCTCGTCCCTCTATACAAGGGGAAAGGTGACCCTCTGGAGTGTGGCTCGGGCGAGCGATAAAGTTATTGGAGCATGGAATGAAGGTATTGGAAAGGGTGTTGGAGAGGAGGACAAGGAAGAAAGTGAAGATCGACGAAATGCAGTTTGGATCCATGCCAGGAAGAGGAATGACACGCGCTTTTCATTGTGAGGCAGTTGCAGGAGAAGTACATGGAGAAGAGGAAGAAGTTGTTTCTTGGGTTTGTTGATCTGGAGAAAGCATTCGATAGGGTACCACACAAAGTATTGACATAGGCATTGAGGACGTTAGGAGTGGAGGAATGGTTGATCAGAGTAGTGATGGCAATGTACAAAAGAGCGCGCACAGCTGTAAGGACGAAGGACGGGAACAGTGGTGAGTTTGAGGTGAAGGTGGGAGTGCATCAGGGGTCAGTACTAAGTCCACTACTATTTGTAGCTGTGATGGAGGTGCTGGCTTAGAACGTAAAGGAGGGTTTACCGTGGGAGTTGTTGAATGCAGATGATCTGGTGTTGATTGCGGAAAGTATGGCTGGACTGAAGGAAAAGATGAACACGTGGAAGGAATGTATGGAGACAAAAGGTCTGAAGGTGAATATAGGAAAGACGAAGGTGATGGCAAGTGGTAAAGCATGTGGTGAGGTGGAAAGAACTGGGAAGTGGCCCTGTGCTGTGTGTAGGAAGGGTGTCGGAGTGAACTCCATTCAATGTACAATGTGCGCTGAGTGGGTTCATCAAAAATGTAGTGGTCTGAGAGGGTCATTAACCAGTGTGGCAGCTACATTCAAATGTAAGGTGTGCACAGAGGGAGCTGCAGATGGAGGAAATGTTGAGTTGGATCTTGGAGACGGCGTGAAGCTGGAAGGTGTGAAAACATTTTGCTACCTCGGAGACATGCTGAATGGAGAAGGTGGATCAGACTCGGCAACGGTTGCTCGAGTGAGATGTGCATGGAAGAAGTTTCGGGAACTGAGTGGCGTGCTGATGATGAGGGGAGTGTCGTTGAAGCTGAAGGGAAAGGTGTATGCCGCATGTGTGAGAAGTGTTATGATTTATGGAGGCGAGACATGGGTAATGAACGTAGAGCAGCAACGAAGGTTGGAAAGGGTGGAAATGCGAATGGTTCGACGGATGTGCGGAGTATCGTTGAGAGAGAGGAAGACAAATGATGAATTGCGAAAGATGATGGGAATATTGCCTGTGATTGATGCTGTGAAGAGGAACAGGTTGAGATGGTTTGGTCATGTGTTGAGGAAGGATGAAAGTGGCTGGTTGAGAAGAGTGATGGAAATGAATGTAGAAGGAAGCAGAGGACGGGGAAGACCGAGAAAGACTTGGCTAAAGATGGTGGAAGAAGAAATGCGGGCAAGGGGGTTAACAAGGAGAGATGCAGAAAATAGGGCAAAATGGAGAAGATTGTCATGGGGACGGCAAGGCTAACCCCCGCTCTAGCAGGGAAAATGGCATTTAAAATGCATGTTGTTGTTGTACTATTATTGTTGTTGTTTAAGTCAAACAGAGATTACTGTTTTCAGAAGGTAAAAAAAGTGAATGTTTTAAATGAAACCGGAACAGGACGACGATGAAGAGGAAGAAAAAAGAGAAAAAAGAAGGCGTCGCGAGTGAGTCGGAAAAGAAGCCGGGCTGCTTCGAGGTCTTGAGCGAACGTTGGCGAACGAGGGTCACGAGTGAACTTTGGGTTTCCTGGGAAAGGGATTCCTGCAACAGAGTTGTTATCGCTGTGACAGATAAACCTGCGTGACAGGTTTTGCGGTTGATTCCGAAGAGAATCGTTGGAGGCCGTTACGTCTCGAGTACAGCCCGCTGGCCATTTTGACTCGCGCCCGCTTTTGGCATCGCTCAAGGCTTTTCACTTCGCTTCAACCATTCTCACCGCATCCAAACGTTAATTTGGTGTGTGTGTGTGTAACGTGGATTTTGAGTGGGAAATTGCAGTTCGCCGAATGGGAGCCGTTGAACGTCTATACCAGAAGGTGTGATTTCCCAGTCGCCTCTTGAGGACACCTACGCCCATCTTTGGCAGTGTGACTGTCAACCCAACAGGATTCTGGTCTCAATACGACATCGTACGGACGATCACTGGAGTGGATCGACTTTGGCTTGAAGCTGGAACCAACTTTGGCTTGAAGCCAGGACAGAGAAATTGGGGATGTTCTTTTCGCTCACTTGGATCACAGTGAGTTATATATTACGAAACTGATGGTACCATCATAGGAAGGATATATATTGATTGTACTTTTGATTAATATTGTTGCTGTGCCGTTATTCTTGTGTGACCTTAATACAATATGTGTTTGTTGGTAAAAATTGGTGTGGTTTCACCATTGATCTTTGGCATGCAGAATAACACATCTTTCTGCCGTGACTCCTCTCGGGGCTCAGAGGTACACCGTGACCGGGGTTTGGGGAGGAGCACGTAACAGAAATACACACACACTGTTACAGATTCGTCACTTCCGTTGTTGTGGTTTTCATCAACTTGAAACATTTCTGGTTCCATGTATTATTATTATTGTGGTTTGAGGGAAATAGCAATTATTATTGTCAAAAGGTAAAAAGGTTAATGTTTTAAATGAAACAGGAACCGGACGGCGACGAAGAAGAAGAGGAAAAAAAGGGCGGAGCGAGTAAGTCGGACAAGAAGGAGCTGAGCTACTTGCGGTCTGGATCGAACGTTGACGAGCAAGTGTCACTTGCGAACTTTCGGGTTTCCGGGAAAGGGATTCTTGCGACAGAGTTGTCATCGCTGTGACCGATCATCCTGCGTGTCAGGTTTTTGGCGGTGGATTCCGAAGAGAATCATCGTTGTGCCGTTACGCCTTGAACGGGCCGTCGGCCATTTTGACTCGCGGGCTTCGCGCGTCGAGCACGGTTTCTTTGCTTTGTCAGCCGTTTTCACCACTTTCAGACGTATCTGGTGTGTGTGTGCACCGTGGCTTTTGAAGATTAATTTGTGGTTCGTCGACTGTGAGCCGTGAAGGTTCATACCGAGGGTGTGATTTCCCAGTCGCCTGGAGGGCGCCTTTGGATTTCCCAGTCGCCTTGAGGGCGCCTTTGTGCAGATTCGGCTGAGTGACTGTACTTGCCATCCGCACGGGATTCTGGTCTCGATTGGACATCGTTCTGGCGATCGCTGGAGCAAATCAACTTCGTCTTGAAGCCGGGAATAAGAGACATTGGGGAATGTTCTTGTTTCACTCACTTGGAGCACAGTGAGTTATATATTACAAAACTGATGGTACCATCATAGGCATATTGATTGTACTTTTGAATACTATTATTGTTGAACTGTTATTCTTGTGTGATCTTAATACAATATTTGTTTGTGAGTAACAATTGGGGTGGCTTCTCCATTGATCTTTGACATACAGAATAACACATTTTTCTGCCGTGACTCCTCTTGGGGCTCAGAGGTACACCGTGACCAGCGTGTCGGGGAGGAGCACGTAACAAACACACACACACACACACACACAGGGGAGTGGGTCTCACACACACACACACACACACACACACACACACACACACACACACACACACGCTATCTCAGCAATTTTCCATCTGTGGCGATACGTGAACGAAGCTTCGCCCCTCTCCCAACATTGTTGACTACGTATACTACTGTGTTCAAAAAGTATCCGACCTTTATTTTTCGTGCATTAAAAAAAAGAAGCTAGGGAGGCATTGATTGATGCACGTATGTAGGCGATCCTAATGCGCACGCGTGAATTTTTTCCCACCTGCAGAAGCTGTCATTCGACGGCAGACCGCCGATGAGTGAGGACATGTAAGTGAGCGCCATCGGATTTTCGTTTTTGACAAAATGACGGAAAAACTTGAACAACGCTAATGCATCAAATTTTGTGTTTCATCAAACTTGCATCAAAACTGCAACTTGGTTTCTGGGTCGTACCCATAAACCCAGGACTCATCACCAGTGATCACTGTGTTGAGGAAGCTGGGATCGCTGTTCACAGTCTCCAGCATGTCCTGTGCGATCTCCAAACGGAGTTGCTTCTGCTCAATCGTTAGCAGCTTTGGTACGAACTTCGCTGTGATTCTCCTGAAGCCCAAATCCTCCTTCATAATGGAATGAACGGTGTTGAATCTTGCGGATCGTTTCCACTTGGGAATCGCCAAGCTTTACACAAAATTTGATGCAGTAGCGTTGTTCAAGTTTTTCCGTCATTTTGTCAAAAACGAAAATCCGACGGCGCTCACTTACATGTCCTCACTCCCTAACCCTAACCCTAACCCTAACAACTCGGTGGGAAAAAATTCACGCGTGCGCATTAGGATCGCCTACATACGTGCACCAATCAACGCCTCCCTAGCTTCTTTTTTTTTACGCACGAAAAATAAAGGTCAGATACTTTTTGAACACACTACGTAAGTTAAACATTTTAATCATGACGATGGAAACGTCCGACGCGAATTCTTCATAAATCTCGGCAATTTCCTGTCTGTGTACTTGGGTGGTGGAAGATATATCGTGCCGCGAAAAGCCGCAATTATTTCATATATCTCGGCAATTTGCCGTCTGTGACGATACGTGAACGAAGCTTCGCCTCTTTCCCCACATTATTGTGACGACGTATAAATTAAATATTTCATCGTGACGACTGTCATCAAATGGAAAAGTCCGCCACAAATATTGAAAATATCTCGCCATTTTCCCGTCGGTTATTTTAGGCGGTGTATGACAGCCCGTGCTGTGATTTTTAAAATATATCTCGACAATTTCCCATGTGTGCGTGAATGTTATCAATTATTGCTGACACCGAATTTAAAACCATCGATAAAAATGAAATCAGATGGTGAGTTATAGTGGAGATAAAGGTGTGAGAGAGTGTCAATGGCCTTTATGTTATAGGCCTTTGAAAATGCATTTCGTTCTATAAACGTAAACTTTCATCGGATTTTATTCCTGTTCTTTTCAACCGAGTCCAAAACCATGTTAGTGACTGTGAAAAATGAAATGAGATAGCGAATTAGAGTTGAAATAAAACTGTGAGAGAGAGCAAGACACCATGGGCCGAACAAAACAGGCCTCAAAGCTATGCGAGTAAATAAAATGGTGGATATTTGTTTTTGAAGCCTCTTCCAGAATGGGTGGAGCTACTCTCTCAAAGAAGGAAGCCACACCCCCGGACAGACATTCAACAAACACAATCACCTCCGGAGAATATAATAAAGATATATACAAAAATAAATGTACAGAAATATATATACACACTTTATACCCCTTTAATATTGTTATGTCGGAGGGTAAAGGATTATCTAGGGCCAGGTAGATCTGTATTGGTAACATGCTTCGACTGTCGCGATAGGGAATCTACCCTGTAATAAGTTATATGTGTCGTCCAGTTTGTCGGGATGAGCTGTATTGATGTCCCGCTACGAGGGAGCAGGGCGTGCCAAATAGTACAGGGATTATGGATAAGATTCCTTTGTTTGTCGTCCCCTCTGTCGTCAAACCTGTGTCCCTTATGGCAACGCACTCATTTAAACACTTGGAGAGGTCCTCAGTGCACTCATTAAATAATTCCCCTCCCTTACCACAACGGCTTTGGAAAACGGGCAGGAAGCCAGGCCGGGGCACCGCCAATGGGGCCGCAACCAGCCACACCACCAGCTGGCCTAGCAACCAGCCTCGTGGCAGAATAGCCACACCCAGGGAGCGGGGGATTGGTTGGAGCGGGAGGCACTCGACAAATGGGAGAAAGCCAGCAAGTGCGAATGTTCAAGAGGTCGAGAGACGAGGCTCTGGTTGGCGAAAGAAAGGCCTGACGTCACAGGGCGAGCAGTAAAACTGCCGGCTCGCCGGGATTGCGCTCTCATCTCTGCTGGCCTTGGCTGATTCGTGTCCTTCCTTCCTCCCGCGCTCTTGCCGTTCCTGCCTCTTTGTGTCTCGTGTTGGAGATCCACCTCGCGTGGAGATCACTCGCCCTGCGTTGGTGCTTGGAGCGGTGCTCGGTCCTTCTTGGTGCTGGGAGCGAACGGACCTCGTGGGCGGTTGACGAGGAGTCTGGAGTGGGGCGTTGGCTCGGGCCTGGCGGAGCGAGTGGGCGAAGCAGATGGAGGGTTTCCTCACGCCGGAGCTTGGAGCCGCGTTGGACGGTGGAAAAGACTGCAGACAGTTAAGACGCACCACATTTCACACGTACACGAAGGTCAGTTATTTTTCAATTCATTCCCCTGTCTCGTATTTGGAAGTCGGTGTGCGGGATCCTGATTTAGGACATTTTATTACCGGCGCGTATTTCCCTGTCCCGAGATTCCTTGTAAATAAACCCTTGCATTATATTCCCTTTCCATTCAACATCTTGTGTTCGTTGAGTTAATTCCCCTGCAGGATCGGAGCTGTGGTTGGATCGCTATAGGTAAGCGCTTCCGCCTCTTCCTCTTCACTTCTTCCTCCCATGGTTTATAGCCAAATCCGTGTTTGGTCGTCGCCTCAATTAAAGCCATTTGGTCATTCGCGAGTCCTGGTATTAACCGGAGGGTATTTGCACGACAACTGGTAGTCAGGAGTGGGATAGAACCCTGTTATAAATTTGGTGTCAAGAGTGTGGAGAATTTGGAAACAAAATCTTTGTCGTCTGAGGCGATAAATTTGCATCGTCGATGGGTGTGCGGGACGCGAACAGGGCGTCAGTTAAAATTTAAATTTTATTCCTGGTAAAAGCCGCGTGGGAAAGCGACCTCTTCTTAATGGATGGAGGAGGTGGGCAATATGGAAGAAAGGATGGAAGATGCGGGAAGCATTTGGGGTGAGTCGGATGTACAGTCACGTGAAAAAGTAAGTACACCCCATGTAAAGTTTAGACTTTTTCAACATATTTCAACATACAGCTTTTTTTTTTTCTTTTTTTTTTTTTTCTTTTTTTTGTATACAATATCGAGGCTCGTGAAAGAGCGAACATTAATCACACAGAAAGACAAACCGACACATAAAACATATAACATAGGGAGCGGTAGACAAGATGGGGAGAGAGGGGGAAGGACACAAACACAACATTTGAGAGCAGGGACCGAGAGACATGGAGACATCGAGAGATCTGAGAGAGGGCGAGGGCTTTGGGGGGGGGGGGGTGGCGTGGGAAGGGGGCAGTGGGAGAGGTACAAAACATATGGACACTGCCAGGACTTCCAGGAAAGAAGTTGGAATTTCAAACAAGGTGGATCTGGGGTGAATTAGCGGGGGTAGAAAAGATCAAGGTTTTGGATGGGGGAAGATAAGAGATGGTGGTGAACAGCTGTTTTAAAGACCTGGAGGGAGGAGTGGGATTGAAGGGAGTGAGGGAGTTTGTTCCAGAGGCGGGAGAAAAGAGGAATGAAAGGGTGAAGGTGAGCGGAGAGCCGAGATTTCGGCAGTTTAACCATCAGAGGGTTGCTGGCAGATCTTGTGCGACCTGTAGGAATATTTGGGGGACAGAGCACAGAGAGAGCTGGGGGTGCAAGGCCGGAGAGGAGTCGGTAGAAGACAGAAAGACCACCTACCTGCCTGCGGTGAGTGAGTGAAAGGCCCTCAGAGATAGCTTCATCGCGGGAGATTCCAATAATTCTGAAAGCTTTGGTTTCAACAGCGTGAAGCCGAGCTAGGTGTGAGGCAGGAGCACCGGCCCATAGGGGAGAACAGTATTCCATTGAGCTGCGGATGAAAGCCTTGTATGTGGTGAGGAGCTCAGGTGTGCCGAGGAAGGACTTCGCACGACTGAGGATGCCCAGTCGGCGACTGGCTTTGGAGGCCAGCTTGGAAATGTGGTTTTCCCAAGAAAGATCATGGCAGATAGTGAGACCCAAAATCTTGAGCGACAGAACTTCTTGGAGAGGATTGTTGAGAAAGTAGATGGGAGGGTTGTCCAGTCGATCTTTTCGGAGAGACATTGTAAGAGTGTGAGATTTGTCAGGATTGAAAGACATGTTCCACTTGTTTGACCAGTCTGTGATTTTGTCCAGGTCTTCAGAGAGTGAGGAGGCAGCAGACTGCCGATCTGAGGGAAGAGGAATGGAGCGGCAGAGAGTGGTCATCAGCAAAGAGATAGAGAGGATTTTCGAGAGAGTCAGAGAGATCATTGATGAAGACCAGAAAAAGCACGGGGCCCAGAACACTGCCTTGGGGAACTCCAGCCTGAACAGGAAGAGGAGATGAGAGAAACCCATTCAGGGCCACACGTTGACTACGACTAGAGAGGAAGTCCGCCAGCCATGCGTGGAGATTTCCATGGATACCAAAGGAGGAGAGTTTGGTGAGCAGAGCGGGGTGCCAGACCGTGTCGAAGGCACGTGATATGTCGAGGGAGACAGCTCTAATTTCCTGTTTGGCATTGAGGACCTCCATCCATTGTTGAGACAGCAGAAGCAGCATGTCCAGAGTAGAGTGACCTGGTCTGAAACCAAATTGATGATCAGAGATCAAGCCATTGGAGAAGAGGAAAGATTTCATATCAGAAGCAATGATGGATTCCATGACTTTGCTGATAATTGGGAGAAGGCTGATTGGTCTGTAGTTGCTAGGATCTGTTTTTGCACCTTTTTTGTGCAAAGCGGTGATGTTGGATGATTTCCAAGCAGATGGCAGTTGACCTTGAGCAAAAGAGAGGGTGAAGAGAACAGAGAGAGGGTGAGATAGAGCAGCAGAGCAGGATTTTAGGACCCGTGGGCTGATGCCGTCGGGTCCAGTTGCAGAATCAGAGTCGAGGGTTGACAGAAACTTTTCCACCTTGTCAGGAGGAAAGGACACGGAGTCCAGGAGCAGCAGGGTACGACTGGGTATGGTGGGTACAGAGAGGGATGGGTTTGGGACACAAGATTTAGAGGCAAACACAGAGTTGAGGCATTCAGCTTTTTCACGTGCGGAGTCAGCTGTGTAGCCGTTTGAGGTAAGGGAGGGGATGGAGGGGGAACAAACACCAGAAACGGATTTGACCAGACGCCACCAGGATTTGGAAGAGGGAGACAGATAAGAGAGTTCGGTCTTGAGAACGGAGAGATATTGTTTCCTGGCTCTCCTGAGGGTGGACACACACTTGTTTCGGGCTTTGTGAAAGGAAAAGAGATTTCCTTCCGTTGGATTTGCTTTCCAGGAGACGAAGGCAAGTTGTTTCTGGGCAACAGCCTCACCACAAGATTCCGTGTACCATGGACGGGAGGAAGGGTATGACAACTGAAGACGAGATGGGATAAATCTGTGCATGAGAGAGAGCAATTTACTTTGGAAGAATTCCCAGGATGAGTTGATGTCAGAGGTGGTAGAGATGGGAGACCAGTCCAGATGATTGATGGCTGCTTGAAGACCGTGCCAGTTGGCCTGAGTGAAATGTCAGACTCGTCGACGCTGAGCAGGCTCCCTGAGGATGGTCAGAGAGATGTCCACTTTAACAAGGACATGATCAGATGATCCGATCGGAGCAGAAGAAGAGCAGCAGACATTTTCAGGGAAGTTAGTCATAACCAAGTCCAGAAGAGAAGATGTTCCGTTGACTGAGATCCGGGACGGGAAATTGACAGATTGTGTCAGTCCCAGTGAGTCGCAGAAGTCCTTTGCTGAGGAGCCATGGCTGGTGTGAGAGGTACCCACACCCAGCCAACTGGCATGATGACAGTTGAAATCACCACATATGAGGAAGAGAGAGTTGGGATGAGTAGATAGAAGTTGGTCCATATCATCAGAAAGCGAGATGTGGATGGAGTCATCACTGTTTGGTGGACGGTACAGCACACATATGAACAAGAGGTGGGAGCGAAGGGGTAGCCGTAGCCAGAGGTATTCCTGGGGGTGAGGTGGAGAGAGTGCAGTGCAGGGCGAGTGAGGAAGAGAGTTTTTGATAAAGATAGCAACCCCGCCTCCAGGACGAGGCTCAGGTCTATCATACCGGAGGAGGGAGTAGCCCGGGAGAGATACTATGGAATCAGAGACATCATAAAGGAGGAAAGTTTCTGTTAAGCAGATTTGATGTTCATTTCAACAATATTGATAGATAAAGGTGATATAATATAACAAATATCATGAAACATTTATATTTTGTCGTCCATTGTATAATTTAAACAAACATAAATGCAAATTTCGCATGTGGAAAAAGTAAGCACACACCTATTTTTATCACTACTTCAAATACCTAAAATTTGAATCAGGTGCACCAGCTCAGGTGCAAATGATTAGTACGTCGTTAGAGAGGATGTCGTTTGATCTTGGAGGAACCTGTCTTATTTAAACCTCAGACATTTAGTTTGGTTTACTCTTTGTTGTTGAAGTGTGCAGCATCACCATGCCTAGATCAAAAGAGCTCTCTGAGGCCTTCAGAAAGAAGGTTATAGATGCCTACGAGTCTGGGAAGGGATTTTAAAATCTCCAAACAATTTGAAATCAATCATTTGACTGTCCGGAAGATCATCTACAAGTGGAGAAGATTCCAAACAACTGCCAACTTGTTCAGGCAGGCCGCCCCAGCAAGTTCAGCCCGAGAGCACACCGCAATATGCTGAACGTTCGCACTTGCTGGATTTCTCCCCTTTGTCGAATGCCTCCCGCTCCAACCAATTACCCGCTCCCTGGGCATGGCTATCCTGCTACAAGGCTGATTGCGAGGCCAGCCGGTGGTGTGGCTGGTTTCGGCCCCATCGGCGGTGCCCCGGCCTGGCTTCCTGCCCGTTTTCCAAAGCCGTTGTGGTAAGGGAGGGTAATTATTTAATGAGTGCACTGAGGACCTATCTAAGTGATTAAATGAGTGCGTTGCCATAAGGGACACAGGTTTGACAACAGAGGGGACGACGAACAAAGGAATCTTTTACACAATCCCTGTACTATTTAGCACGCCCTGCACCATCGTAGCAGGGACATCAACACAGCTTATCCCGACAAACCGGACTACACTTATTACAGGGTAGATTCCCTATCGCGACATTCGAAGCATGTTACCTATACAGATCTACCTGGCCCTAGATATTCCTTTACCCTCCGACATAACAATATATTTAAAAATAATTCGAACATGCTTGCTCAATGGCCTAATGGATAAAGTATCAGACTCCCAAGCTGGGATTGTCGGTTAAAATCCCACCTGGGTTGAATCTTTTTTTCCCTTTACTTCTTCAAGTCTTTTATATCGTCTTGAATAAAGTCTTGTATGATGAACAAATGCATTTTGTTCATATTTAATATATATCTTGTGAAAAATGCCAGGGGCATAGAAAAGGCCCCTTCATCTGGTATGTGCCATGTGGCAAACTATAGAAAAGAAGGGACATTCTTGGGAAAAATGCCAGGGGCAAAGAAAAGGCCCCTTCAAATGTGGTACTTGCAGGAGTACCCCGCGTTGCAAAGCGAAAAGACACATGAACATATTTGAAATGAGGGAAAATATAATGGAAAAGCATTTACATCCAAATCAGAATTCATCACAAATGTCAAATCATCATTTTACCTTTTCATTGAATATATGCTGCTGAATGTTGATCAATCAAAGTTGATCACGTTTCTGAGTAAAGTATGATGATGTTCAGGAAGAGGAAGAAGCCTTACCACCAACTTCGACCGCTTCCGGAATTTTAATGATTATTTGTGTTCAAATGTCTGGTAATTGTTTTGTATTTATTTATGCGAATGTGCACTTGTATAAACAGAGACATGACAGAAGTAAATAGACACTAGTTCATACAAAGAGGTGCCAATTTGATTCATACACCTGCATGAAGAAGTAAATGAATTTTATTTGCCAGATGTAGGGCACACCTTAATATGAACTTTTCCAGAGCATCACTTGGTTCCTCCTCAGAACACACAGGGAGTCCAGCATGCACACAAGATTTTTGAATGCCCCTTATTTTGTTTTGTTTGGCATTTTCTACAAGCTATGGAATGTCCCGTCTTTTCAATAATGTACTTCGCCACAAGGAGCATACTACATAAAGGGGCCTTTTCTATGCCCCTGGCATTTTCCCAAGAAGAATACTTATTGACGCAAGACATTTAAACTTTTCATTTTTAATTTGTTTATTTAAAAAATTCCCCCAAAAATTGCACTTTGACATTAAGGGGTATTATGTGCAGATCAGTGACAAAATATATCTCGATTTAATCAATTTTTAATTCAAGGTGTAACACAAGAAAATGTGAAAAAGTCAAGTGGTGTAAATAAGTCATTCATATTCCTGTGTCTCACTTTCAGCCATGATTGTCAGTGGGCAAACCACATTTCAAAGTTGGTTTCCAAAGCCAGCAGCCGATTGGGCTTCTTGCATCATGCAACATCCTTTCTTGGCACACCTTTTTTTTCTTTTTCTTTTTTGTATACATAATCGAGGCTCGTGAAAGAGCTAAGACCTTCCCTCATATCCACCAACTCGGCCTTCATCTGCAGCTTGATGGAATACTGCTGTCCCCCTGGGCAATCGGTGCCCCTGCCTCACACCTTGCTAAGCTTGACGCCAATAGAACCAAGACCTTCAATATTATTGGAATCTACTGTGACGAAGATGAGTCAGTGTGCCTATCGCTTTCCCATCGCAGACAGCTTGGTCGTCTCTCTGTCTTCTTGGGTCTCCTTTCTGATCTTGCACCCTCTGCTCTTTCCGTGCTTTGTTCCCCCCAGGTTTCTGCAGGGTTCACGCAGTCCACCATAAACCCCCTGCTGGTGAAACTACATGAATCATGATCATGATTCACCTCTGCTCATTATCTCCACCACCAAGGGTGGATGGAGGTTATGTTTTCACCCCTGTCTGTTTGTTTGTTTGTTTGTTTGTGAACAAAATATCTCAAAAAGTTGTGGATGGATTCGGACGAAATTTGGCAGAGAGGTCGCGTGTGTCACGAGGACGAAATGATTACATTTCGGTGAAGATCCAGATTCGGCTACGATAATTTTTTAAGTGATTCTTCACCATTGGGAAGTGGGGCCAAAGACGATACAAAGTAGGATATCTCAAAAAGGAGTGGACGGATTTGGACGAAACTTGGTGGAGCCGTTTGGTGTGTGACAAGGACTAATCAATTCGATTTTGGTGAAGTTCTGAACATGGATTCGGATATGAGAATGATTTAATTTTTTTCAGTGATTCTTCACCATTGGGAGATAGGGCCAAAAACTATACATTGCAGAATATCTCAAAATGTTATGGATGGATTTGGACGAAACGTGGTGGACAGAGTGTGCGTGTGTGACAAGGAAGAATCAATTCGATTTTGGTGAAGTTCTGAATATGGATTCAGATATGATTTAAAAAATTTTTAAAAGTGATTCTTCACCATTGAGTGATATGGCCAACAAGGCGGAGGTATGCTCTCTACTGAGTGACATTCTAGTTTGTTCTTTTTTCCCCACCTCTGGAAGTAACTTCCACATTTTCTTCAATCACATTGTTCTCTCCATGTCTTCAAGACAGCTGTTCACCACCATCTCAGATCATACCCCATCCAAAACCATGATCTTTTCCACACCGGCTAACCAACTAACCCCCCCAACCCCCACTCAACCGGCCATCCACAACCCCATCCTCCTCCAAACTTCTAATTTTTCCTTCATGACAGTTTGCTTCTGTATCCATCTTGTCTACTCCATGCATCCTCTCCTGCCCCCCATTCCTCTCCACACCCATTATTTGTCCAGGTCTTGCTCTATTTTTTCCTTCAACCCTGCTGTTGGTGTTTCAACCCTCGATGTACTACTGCGTCTTGATCTGTTCAGTGTTCTAGCTCTTTCATGAGCCTTGACATCGCAGGAAAAACAAAAACAACAACAAAAATAAAGTTAAATTTAAAAAGAAATAAATAATTCCATGGTTTGCAAAAACCAACTACAATATACCCTTCCCTTTTTTACTCTAACTTTTGCAATCAACGCCTCATCTCAACAACACAAAATCATCAATAATAAATGATCAATAATTATAATTCACATGAACATTGCATTGTACCAATACACTGCCCGACAGTCACTCGTAAAGAAATTATGACTGCCCCCTGATTAGCATCAACCAGAAACTTCAATTGGCAAAACAAACAAACATAGCGTTCTCATTTTATCATAAAAAAATAACTAAAAAGAACTACAACATGAAGATTGTTGTCGTTCAAACCTTTGTCGAACGAGAAAGACTGGTCCAGCCACTCGGACTCCACCTTCACAGCCACAATAAAATCTGAAAATAAAACATCACACTCGATCTCAATTTTAAGGAACATTTCTAAACAAAGTCATTGTCAGAATATTGTATAGAAAGTCTGAACCCCCTTTCAAAGTTTTGACCTTTTGTTGCCCTTTAGCCTGGAATTAAATTGCATTAAATCAGACGTTTTCCAATTTATTTACATATCGCAACCCACAACTTCAAAGTGAAAAACAAATTGTGCAAATTTCAGAAAATTAATAAAAAATACAAAACTAAAATATCTTCGTTGGATAAGTGTCCACCCCCCATATAATAGCAATTATAAATTAGCTCAGGTGTAACCAAGCACTTTCAAAATCACACACCAAGTTCATTAGCCTCCACGTGTGTTAAATTGTAGTGATTCTGATTATTTCAGCATCGCGGGAAGGGGAGGTCTCTTGCGGGGCAAGCTCGAGAACGCACGTCCGAGTCGGCGCTGCTCTGTCTGTGCCGGTATCTTGTATCCCGTCAGGTCTGACTTTCCGTGATCCCTTGTTTATTAGTCATCTTAGCTTGTCGGAGTGTCGTGCGGGGCGTGGAAGTTAAATTTAACACTTACATTTAGACATGCACCCACACATACACACACTTTGTTTTATATATTATGCTTGCGTGATTATACATACAAGCATGACCCGGCACGCGGAGCGCTAAAAACGTCCCTGAAAATGTCTGCTGCTCTTCTTCTGCTCCAATCGGCTCATCTGATCATGTGCTTGTTAAAGTGGACATCTCTCTGACCATTCTCAGGGAGCCTGCTCAGCGTCGACGAGTCTGGCATTTCACTCAGGCCAACTGGCACGGTCTTCAAGCAGCCATCAATCATCTGGACTGGTCTCCCATCTCGACTACCTCTGACATCAACTCATCCTGGGAATTCTTCCAAAGTAAATTGCTCTCTCTCATGCACAGATTTATCCCATCTCGTCTTCAGTTGTCATACCCTTCCTCCCGTCCACGGTACACGGAATCTTGTGGTGAGGCTGTTGCCCAGAAACAACTTGCCTTCGTCTCCTGGAAAGCAAATCCAACGGAAGGAAATCTCATTTCCTTTCACAAAGCCCGAAACAAGTGTGTGTCCACCCTCAGGAGAGCCAGGAAACAATATCTCTCTGTTCTCAAGACCGAACTCTCTTATCTGTCTCCCTCTTCCAAATCCGAGTGGCATCTGGTCAAATCTGTTTCTGGTGTTTGTTCCCCCTCCATCCCCTCCCTTACCTCAAATGGCTACACAGCTGACTCCGCACGTGAAAAAGCTGAATGCCTCAACTCTGTGTTTGCCTCTAAATCTTGTGTCCCAAACCCATCCCTCTCTGTACCCACCATACCCAGTCGTACCCTGCTGCTCCTGGACTCCGTGTCCTTTCCTCCTGACAAGGTGGAAAAGTTTCTGTCAACCCTCGACTCTGATTCTGCACCTGGACCTGACGGCATCAGCCCACGGGTCCTAAAATCCTGTTCTTCTGCTCTTTCACTCCCTCTCTCTGTTCTCTTCACCCTCTCTTTTGCTCAAGGTCAACTGCCATCTGCTTGGAAATCAGCCAACATCACCGCTTTGCACAAAAAATGTGCAAAAACAGATCCTGGCAACTACAGACCAATCAGCCTTCTCCCAATTATCAGCAAAGTCATGGAATCCATCATTGCTTCGGATATGAAATCTTTCCTCTTCTCCAATGGCTTGATCTCTGATCATCAATTTGGTTTCAGACCAGATCACTCTGCTCTGGACATGCTGCTTCTGCTGTCTCAACAATGGATGGAGGTCCTCAATGCCAAACAGGAAATTAGAGCTGTCTCCCTCGACATATCACGTGCCTTTGATACGGTCTGGCACCACGCTCTGCGCACCAAACCCTCCTCCTTTGGTATCCATGGAAATCTCCACGCATGGCTGGCGGACTTCCTCTCTAGTCGTAGTCAACGTGTGGCCCTGAATGGGTTTCTCTCATCTCCTCTTCCTGTTCAGGCTGGAGTTCCCCAAGGCAGTGTTCTGGGCCCTGTGCTTTTTCTGGTCTTCATCAATGATCTCTCTGACTCTCTTGAAAATCTTCTCTGTCTCTTTGCTGATGACTCCACTCTCTGCCGCTCCATTCTTCATCCCTCAGATCGGCAGTCTGCAGCCTCCTCACTCTCTGCAGACCTGGACAAAATCACAGACTGGGCAAACAAGTGGAACATGTCTTTCAATCCTGACAAATCTCACACTCTTACGATGTCTCTCCGAAAAGACCGACTGGACAACCCTCCCATCTACTTTCTGAATAATCCTCTCCAAGAAGTCCTGTCACTCAAGCTTTTGGATCTCACTATCTGCCATGATCTTTCCTGGGAAAACCACATTTCCAAGCTGGCCTCCAAAGCCAGTCGCCGACTGCGCATCCTCCATCGTGTGAAGTCCTTCCTTGGCACTCCTGAGCTCCTCACCACATACAAGGCTTTCATCCGCAGCTCAATGGAGTACTGCTCTCCCCTCTGGGCTGGTGCTCCTGCCTCACACCTAGCTCGTCTTCACGCTGTTGAAACCAAAGCATTCAGAATCATTGGAATCCCCCGCGATGACGCTATCTCCGAGGGCCTTTCACTTCCTCACCGCAGGCAGGTTGGTCATCTTTCCGTCTTCTACCGACTCCTCTCCGGCCTTGCTCGCCCAGCTCTCTCTGGGCTCTGTCCCCCAAATATTCCTACAGGTCGCACTAGATCTGCCTGCAACCCTCTTATGGTTAAACTGCCAAAATCAAGACTCTCTGCTCACCTTCACTCCTTCATTCCTCTTTTCTCCCGCCTCTGGAACAAACTCCCTCACTCTCTTCAATCCCACTCCTCCCTCCAGGTCTTTAAAACGGCTGTTCACCACCATCTCTTATCTTCCCCAATCCAAAACCTTGATCTTTTCTACGCCCGCTAATTTCACCCCAAATCCACTTTTTGAGGTGCTGACTTCTTTCCTGGAAGTCCTTGGTGTCCTTGCATTTTATACCTATCCTGCCTCCCCCCAGGCCCTCTCCCTCCCACACATCTCCCGATGTCCCTGCTCTCAAATGTTGTGTTTGTGTGCTTCCTCCCCTTCTCTCCCCATCTTGTCGACCGCTCCCCTTTTTATATACTTTGTTTGCTTGTTTGTTTGATTTGTTTGTTTGATAAATGTTAGCTCTTTCACGAGCCTCGACTCTGTATACAAAAGAAGAAAAAAAAAGAAAGAAAAAAAGAAGATACACACAACTGGATGCGAGGATGTTGCAAAATAAATACCATTTTAGTCGTCAATCACATGGTGAAAGTTATAATGTGGTAGAAACTACACTGCTAAAATTAATTGAATGGTTCAGTGCAGTGTTGAGAACAGCCGTGCCATGATGGGGAGGTGGGGGGAAGCCAGCCGGCTCTCCCGCGTGAAACATTTGTGGAAGGATGTGTGGAGTTGGTTGATGGTCACAACAACCCTTGTCCTGTATTGAGGAATGATAACATCTTGTCGGGGTGACGTCGTTTTATGATTAATATTGTTACATTTGTGGGACTGTCAGTCGTTTACAAAGCAAGCATAGACGACGATTCGTGTTGTTTTGGTTGGATTGCGCAAAAAATGCTGGGTCAACTGTGGATCTCAAATAGGACCTTTTCGTATTTATTTTTACTTTTTCTAAAAGTTTACCCCATATCCATTCCCTTTACACCACGTGATTTTGACTGTTGGTGGTGGAACACAAAAACAGCTTTGGAAAGGATTCAACTCTTTTTCTTTGAAGCAAGAACGTGTGGGCGGAAATAGGAAGAAGAAGAAGAGCGGCTCTTGGCGGCACGTTAAAAAGAGAATCCGCAACGTGGAATGAACGGCTTCAGCATGTTGGTGTGAGGGACTGGATCTCTACGAACGTTCTGAAGGATTAAGTGTGCAAGAAGCAGGTGGACAAAAAGGAAAAGGGGTATTCCGTGGAAAAAGGCGCTTCTTTGGGTCTCTGCGGGGACAATCGGTGCCTCATGCTGTGAACGGGCTCGACGTGTGCTTTACGAGGGAGTCGAACTCGATGAACTTCCTGAGCTGAGGGATTTGATGTGTTGCATGAAGGAGGTTAGAGAAAGGAAAAGGCTCAAAGGAGAAAGGAATCGCAGAGCGTGATGACTGGTCCATTCACTTTGTTCCCACCAAGCCCCGCTCTGATGAGCATCGATGAATCTGACCTTCAAACAGGCCTGAACCCCATTCCTTTCCCATCCTCGTACACACACAACAACATGCATTTTTAGGCCATTTTCCCTGCTAGAGCGGGGGTTAGCCTTGCGGTCCCCATGACAATCTTCTCCATCTTGCCCTATTTTCTGCATCTCCCCTTGTTAACCCCCTTGCCCGCATTTCTTCTTCCAACATCTTCAGCCAAGTCTTTCGCGGTCTTCCCCGTCCTCTACTTCCTACCACATTCATTTCCATCACTCTTCTCAACCAGTCACTTTCATCCTTCCTCAACACATGACCAAACCATCTAAACCTGTTCCTCTTCACAGCATCAATCACAGGCTCTATTCCCATCATCTTTCGCAATTCATCATTTATCTTCCTCTCTCTCAACGATACTCCGCACATCCACCGAACCATTCGCATTTCCACCCTTTCCAGCCTTCGTTGCTGCTCTTCGTTCATTACCCATGTCTCGCTCCCATAAATCATAACACTTCTCACACATGCAGCATACACCTTTCCCTTCAGCTTCAACGACACTCCCCTCCTCATCAGCACGCCACTCAGTTCCCGAAACTTCTTCCATGCACATCTCACTCCAGCAACCGTTGCCGAGTGTGATCCACCTTATCCATTCAGCATGTCTCCGAGGTAGCAAAATGTTTTCACACCTTCCAGCTTCACGCCATCTCCAAGATCCAACTCAACATTTCCTCCATCTGCAGCTCCCTCTGTGCACACCTTACATTTGAATGTAGCTACCAAACTGGTTAATGACCCTCTCAGACCACTGCATTTTCGATGAACCCACTCAGCGCACATTGCACATTGAATGAAGTTCACTCCTCCACCCTTCCTGCACACAGCACATGGCCACTTCCCAGTTCTTTCCACCTCACCACATGCTTTCCCACTTGCCATCACCTTCGTCTTTCCGATATTCACCTTCAGACCTTTTGTCTCCATACATTCCTTCCACTTGTTCATCTTTTCCTTCAGTCCATCCATACTTTCCGCAATCAACACCAGATCATATGCATACAACTACTCCCATGGTAAACCCTCCTTTACGTTCTGAGCCAGCACCTCCATCACAGCTAGAAATAGTAGTGGACTTAGTACCGACCCCTGATGCACTCCCACCTTCACCTCAAACTCACCATTGTTCCCGTCCTTCGTCGTTACAGCTGTGCGCGCTCTTTTGTACATTGCCATCACTACTCTGATCAACCATTCCTCCACTCCTAACTTCCTCAATGCCCATGTCAATACTTCGCGTGGAACCCTATCGAATGCTTTCTCCAGATCAACAAACCCGAGAAACAACTTCTTCCTATTCTCCATGTATTTCTCCTGCAACTGCCTCACAATAAAGAGCGCGTCTGTCGTTCCTCTTCCTGGCATAAATCCAAACTGCATTTCATCGATCTTCACCTTCTTCCTTGTCCTCCCCTCGAACACCCTTTCCAATACCTTCATTCCATGCTCCAATAACTTTATCGCTCGGTACGAGCCACACTCCAGAGGATCACCTTTCCCCTTGTATAGAGGGACGAGGGTACGCAGTTCCCAATCCACTGGAATGCGGCCTTCTTTCACCACCAGATTGCAGATCTCTGTCATTCTCTTCACACCCCAATTTCCCGCTGCCTTCAACATATCTCCCACAACTCCCGTCGGCCCTCCAGCTTTTCTACTCTTCATTGCTTTTTTCGCTTATTCAACTTCCTTCTCAGTTATCTTCTCTGCCGTTCCTAAAACTGGGTTACTCTCTATGTTGCCATCCCATTCATTATTTGTATTCAACAGCATTTCCACATATCTTTTCCATCTTCCTTTAATTCCATCTGGGTCCACAACGATTTGTCCCACTTCATCCTTCAAGCAACTCACCCCCATCACATCACACCTCTCTTTCGCAATCTGCTTTGCAATCCTGAATGCCGCTCTCTGACCCTCTTCCGATTCCAAGCGTTCTCCGAACATTTTCCTACATGCCTCCTGCGCCTTTTCTACCTCTTTCTTTGCAGCCTTCTTGGCTGCCTTATAACTTTCATGCTCTGCTTTTTCTGATCCCGTACCCTTCGCCTTCTGCCACTCCTTGAACTTCTTCCTCTTCTCGTAAATCCTCTTTCCAACTTCATCATCCCCCCACCATGTTTCCGAGTGTCTCGGTGGTCCTTTTGTCCATCCACATACCTCACCAACGGCTCCCAACAGACTATCTTTCATTGACAACCAACCACTTTCAAGCTCAACCACATCATCCTCTACCCTACTCAGCCTCTCTATTAATGCCTCCCTTACTGTCACCTCTTTCAACCTCCACACGTTCATTCTCGGTTGGTACTTCACCCGCCGAGCTCTCCTCGCACCTTTCACCCTTATGTCGCAGACAACCAAGTGGTGCTGTGAAACAGCCTCCTCCCCTGGGATCACCTTTTTGTCCCGGAGGTGCCCCCTATCTCGCCTACGCACCATCAGGTAGTCAACGGTTGTCGTCGACCCACCTGACGTGTATGTAACAAGCTTATTGTCCTCTTTCTGGAACTGAGTATTACAAATCAACAAATCAGCTCCATCAGCAAACTCCAAAATCCTTTCACCATCTCTATTTCTCACACCATATCTGTAACCCCCATGAACTCCCTCAAAACCATCCATACTCCTTCCCACATGTCCATTTAGGTCTCCTCCTACCACAACAACTTCCTCATCTTTCACGTTTTCCATCAGCTTCTCTATCGCATACCAGAACTTGTCATTCTCTTCATCGCTCCGACCAACCTGCGGAGCATATCCCGAGATGACGTTCACCAAGAGCTTTCCAATCATCATTTTCATCATCATCAACGTATCACTCACTCTAGTCACACTCACCACACTGTCTGCAAACTCCTCAGAAAACAGGACACCAACACCTGGGCACACTTGCCACACAAACTTGTATTTCTTACCTGCCTACCCTTCACCATTCTCACACCACTTCCCTTCCATCTCGTCTCTTGCACACAACATATGTCCACTCTTCTTCTGATCAATACTTCCACCACTTCTCCTGATCTCCCAGTCATTGTCCCTACATTCCATGTCCAAAACCTCAGAAACCGATCCCCACTTCGGGCTGTACCCTGTCCATATGTTGTTGTAATTGTCATGGTTCTCTTTTTGAGGCAATGTCTTTATGGCCGGATGCCCTTCCTGACGCCAACCCTCTTAGTCGCCTCTTACGACACGCAGGAATACGGTGTACCTATTCTAAACCAGGGTACACACCGGGACATTCCCATCCTCGTATCCCGTTTTATTTGAATTTTTTTTTTTTTTTTTTGTTTTTTTTGTATACAAGGTCGAGGCTCGTGAAAGAGCGAACATTAATCACACAGAAAGACAAACCGACACATAAAACATATAACATAGGGAGCGGTAGACAAGATGGGGAGAGAGGGGGAAGGACACAAACACAACATTTGAGAGCAGGGACCGAGAGACATGGAGACATCGAGAGATCTGAGAGAGGGCGAGGGCTTTGGGGGGGGGGGGGCGTGGGAAGGGGGCGGTGGGAGAGGTATAAAACATATGGACACTGCCAGGACTTCCAGGAAAGAAGTTGGAATTTCAAACAAGGTGGATCTGGGGTGAATTAGCGGGGGTAGAAAAGATCAAGGTTTTGGATGGGGGAAGATAAGAGATGGTGGTGAACAGCTGTTTTAAAGACCTGGAGGGAGGAGTGGGATTGAAGGGAGTGAGGGAGTTTGTTCCAGAGGCGGGAGAAAAGAGGAATGAAAGAGTGAAGGTGAGCAGAGAGCCGAGATTTCGGCAGTTTAACCATCAGAGGGTTGCTGGCAGATCTTGTGCGACCTGTAGGAATATTTGGGGGACAGAGCACAGAGAGAGCTGGGGGTGCAAGGCCGGAGAGGAGTCGGTAGAAGACAGAAAGACCACCTACCTGCCTGCGGTGAGTGAGTGAAAGGCCCTCAGAGATAGCTTCATCGCGGGAGATTCCAATAATTCTGAAAGCTTTGGTTTCAACAGCGTGAAGCCGAGCTAGGTGTGAGGCAGGAGCACCGGCCCATAGGGGAGAACAGTATTCCATTGAGCTGCGGATGAAAGCCTTGTATGTGGTGAGGAGCTCAGGTGTGCCGAGGAAGGACTTCGCACGACGGAGGATGCCCAGTCGGCGACTGGCTTTGGAGGCCAGCTTGGAAATGTGGTTTTCCCAAGAAAGATCATGGCAGATAGTGAGACCCAAAATCTTGAGCGACAGAACTTCTTGGAGAGGATTGTTGAGAAAGTAGATGGGAGGGTTGTCCAGTCGATCTTTTCGGAGAGACATAGTAAGAGTGTGAGATTTGTCAGGATTGAAAGACATGTTCCACTTGTTTGACCAGTCTGTGATTTTGTCCAGGTCTTCAGAGAGTGAGGAGGCAGCAGACTGCCGATCTGAGGGAAGAGGAATGGAGCGGCAGAGAGTGGAGTCATCAGCAAAGAGATAGAGAGGATTTTCGAGAGAGTCAGAGAGATCATTGATGAAGACCAGAAAAAGCACGGGGCCCAGAACACTGCCTTGGGGAACTCCAGCCTGAACAGGAAGAGGAGATGAGAGAAACCCATTCAGGGCCACACGTTGACGACGACTAGAGAGGAAGTCCGCCAGCCATGCGTGGAGATTTCCATGGATACTAAAGGAGGAGAGTTTGGTGAGCAGAGCGGGGTGCCAGACCGTGTCGAAGGCACGTGATATGTCGAGGGAGACAGCTCTAATTTCCTGTTTGGCATTGAGGACCTCCATCCATTGTTGAGACAGCAGAAGCAGCATGTCCAGAGTAGAGTGACCTGGTCTGAAACCAAATTGATGATCAGAGATCAAGCCATTGGAGAAGAGGAAAGATTTCATATCCGAAGCAATGATGGATTCCATGACTTTGCTGATAATTGGGAGAAGGCTGATTGGTCTGTAGTTGCTAGGATCTGTTTTTGCACCTTTTTTGTGCAAAGCGGTGATGTTGGCTGATTTCCAAGCAGATGGCAGTTGACCTTGAGCAAAAGAGAGGGTGAAGAGAACAGAGAGAGGGTGAGATAGAGCAGCAGAGCAGGATTTTAGGACCCGTGGGCTGATGCCGTCGGGTCCAGTTGCAGAATCAGAGTCGAGGGTTGACAGAAACTTTTCCACCTTGTCAGGAGGAAAGGACACGGAGTCCAGGAGCAGCAGGGTACGACTGGGTATGGTGGGTACAGAGAGGGATGGGTTTGGGACACAAGATTTAGAGGCAAACACAGAGTTGAGGCATTCAGCTTTTTCACGTGCGGAGTCAGCTGTGTAGCCGTTTGAGGTAAGGGAGGGGATGGAGGGGGAACAAACACCAGAAACGGATTTGACCAGACGCCACCAGGATTTGGAAGAGGGAGACAGATAAGAGAGTTCGGTCTTGAGAACGGAGAGATATTGTTTCCTGGCTCTCCTGAGGGTGGACACACACTTGTTTCGGGCTTTGTGAAAGGAAATGAGATTTCCTTCCGTTGGATTTGCTTTCCAGGAGACGAAGGCAAGTTGTTTCTGGGCAACAGCCTCACCACAAGATTCCGTGTACCATGGACGGGAGGAAGGGTATGACAACTGAAGACGAGATGGGATAAATCTGTGCATGAGAGAGAGCAATTTACTTTAAGTTCCCTGCAAAATTCCCTGCAAATATAGGTTTTTGGGGTTTTTTTTGCTTCCCTTTCCCTTCTTGGGTTAGATAGATGGTCTGTGTGTGTGATGCTGTGTCGGCCTTTCGTATCGGATGTATGTGGCCTGTGTTAGTTGTTACCTTCGCCACCAAAAGGTGGATGGAGGTTATGTTTTCACCCCTGTCTGTTTGTCTGTTTGTTTGTGAACAAAATATCTCAAAGTTGTGGATGGATTCGGATGAAATTTGGCAGAGATGGAGCGTATGTTACCAGGACGAAATGACTATATTTTGGTGAAGATCCGGATTCGGATCCGGCTATTAGAATTTTTTGAAGCGATTATTCACCATTGGGAGATAGGGCCAAAAAACAAAATAAAACGAGACATTGCAGAATATCTCAAAAGGTTGTGGACGGATTTGGACGAAACTTGGTGGACCGGAGGGTGTCTGACAAGGACAAATAGATTCGATTTTGGTGAAGATCTGAATATGGATTCGGATATGAGAATTGTTGAATTTTGTAAGTGATTCTTCACCATTGGGAGATAGGGCCAAAAACGATACATAGCAGGACATCTCAAAAAGTTATGGATGGATTTGGACGAAACTTGGACAGGTTATGTATGTGACAAATAAGAATATATTCCATTTTGGTGACGATCTGAATATGGATTAGAATATGAGAATTATTAAATTTTTTAGGTGGTTCTTCACCACTGAGTGACTTGGCCAACCAGGCGGAGGTATGCTCTCGACTGAGTGCCGTTCTTGTTTCAGTCTGTCATGATTCATTAATTAATTCCATCATCATACTTATATGATTTGCTTATTGTATCGTTTTGCATTCTTTGAAGTAAATTGATTGTATTTCATTTTCTTTGCTTGACATTTTCCGAATCAGGTTGCAAGCTCCCCTGAGCTGCATTGTGGCAGTCTAAACTCGAGAGCCTCCACTGCTTGCATCAAAACAAAAGTTCAAGTTCCCCAAAACCGCTCGGTCAGCTTGCCGGCCTTGGCCTCGGGGGCTGGGGTTAGGACCTCGGGGCGCTGAATATGCCGAGGGCCATGGAGCCGAATTTATTAAATTCTTAAGTGATCTCACTGTTAAAGCAGATATCATATATGTCCAATACACCTGGTTAAAAGGTCATATCCAATTTAGGATTCCTGGTTACACTTTCATTTGCAAGGATATATCTAGTGGGGTAGGAGGTGGATGTGGGGTGTTTGTCAGGTTTGGTATTTCTCACAGCGTAACTGACGGTCATATGTTGAATTGGAATGCAATGTGATTGTAATTCCCTGCTCGAGGGAGACCTTCACCATTGTTAATTTCTACAAGCCTTGTGAGCCACTGAACTCCGATTCTCCACAGGAGGTTTTACGCAGGTGTGAAGGGCCAACCATCTGGTACAGTGCTTTTAACAGTCACAACACCCTTCGGGGTTCCATATGTATGGACAGCAATGGGGTTTGCATTGAGAACATACTGTAATTGACGAGTTTGATTTGGTGCTTTTAAATGATGGTAGTGGGACATTTGTGAATTCATCCTCTGGGCAGTCCTCGACCCTCAATCTCACCTATGTCTCCGCTTCTCTAGCAGCAAGGTGTGAATGATAGGTCCTTCCGGACAGCTTGGGTAGCGGCCACCTGCCAGTGGTCACCCAATTCAAATTGGAAAGGGAAGAAGACGATATGGATGGACCCCCTCATGGAATCTTTCCAAGGCTAAATGGGCAAATTTTCCAAGGCGTTGCTCCGAGGTAGTCAAATCTGAGCTCACTCACGAGAATATTGACACCTTAATATTCTTTAAACCGCTTTGTGCACATGTGCTTTAAACTGCTTTGTTTCCAATTCAACACTCAGTGATCGGGGACACCCTATTTCTGATTTTCCATCTCTTACAGACTCTGATATTCTTGTTCCAGTTATCAATACAGAGGGTTGCCAGAATTATTCGTACTTTAGATGCCTCAAAAGCGACTGGTCCTGATGAAATCCCTGTGATTGTGTTGAAGATGTGTTGTCCCGAACTGTCACCGATTCTTGGCAAGCCATTCAACATGTGTTGTCTGCTTCAGTGTTTCCTTCATCATAGAAAGTGGATTCGTTTGTCCCTGTTTTCAAGGGTGCCGGTGAGCATTCTGAACCAATTAACTATTGCCCCATCAGCATGCTTCCTGTAATAAGTAAGGTATTTGAATGCTTCATCAATGAACAACGTCTCAGCCATCTGGAGGACAATGAACTTCTCAGTGACTGCCAGTTTGGCTTTCACTATTCTCGCTCTGATGGTGATCTGCTATCCTTAATTACAGCTCATCTCAACAAGGCATTGGACCTCAAGGGTGAAGCTCGATTAGTTGCATTGGATGTCTCAAAAGCCTTTGATAAAGTTTGGCACAAGCGACTGCTCCACAAGTTTCAGTCATATGGTGCATCTGGAGCGATGCATTCAATCATCTCAGCTTTCCTTACAAATCACAAGAATAAGGTTGTACTTGAGGGTCAATCTTCTCCTCCTTGCTCCATCAATTCTGGTGTTCCACAAGGTTCTGACCTTGGTCCCACATTTTTCGTTGTTTATATCAATGATCTTCAAGCCCTGGTGTTGCCCTGGTGTTGGTGTTTATATCAAGCCCTGGTGTTGGGCTAGCGGCTAGGGTGCCAGCTTAGGATCCAAGGATCCTGGGTTCGAATCCCGGTCAATCGCTGAATTAACGCCAGGGGGGTTGACTCAGCCTGTCATCCTTCCGAGGTCGGCTAATTGAGGACCAGTTCACTGGTAATTCCCTGCTTGTCGTAAAAAGGCTACAAAAAGGGTTGGTGTCAGGAAGGGCATCCGGACGTAAAACATTGCTTCAAAAAGGGGACCAAAAAACAACAACAACCACGGTCCCCGAAAAGGCCAACCCCCGCTTTGCGGGGAAAAATGGCCTCTAAACGGTGGTTTTATATCAATGATCTTCCTGACAATGTTCTATCTCAGCTAGCCATGTATGCTGATGATTCCTCACTCTGCTGTACATCTGCTGATTCACTGAATGCCACACGTAATGAGGTTGGTGTTTCTCTGGACAATAATTGAGAGAATGTGTTGAAATGGGGGCACGGCTGGCTGGTAACCTTCAATGCAAAGAAAACTAAACTGTTGTCCATATCTAGCTCCAGAAACAGGTCTTTCCATTCGGTGCACATGGGGTCTTCAACCTTAACAGATGCATTGGAGCTTCGGCTTCTTGGTCTTGACATGTCTTCTCACCTCCGTTGGGATTTTTTTTTTTTTTTTTTTGTATACAAGATCGAGGCTCGTGAAAGAGCGAACATTAATCACACAGAAAGACAAACAGACACATAAAACAAATAACATCGGGAGCGGTAGACAAGATGGGGAGAGAGGGGGAAGGACACAAACACAACATTTGAGAGCAGGGACCGAGAGACATGGAGACATCGAGAGATCTGTGGGAGGGAGAGGGCTTTGGGGGGAGGCATGTGAAGGGGGGGGGGGGGGTGGGAGAGGTATAAACATATGGACACTGCCAGGATTTCCAGGAAAGAAGTTGGAATTTCAAACAAGGTGGATCTGGGGTGAATTAGTGGGGGTAGAAAAGATCAAGGTTATGGATGGGGGAAGATAAGAGATGGTGGTGAACAGCTGTTTTAAAGACCTGGAGGGAGGAGAGGGATTGAAGGGAGTGTGGGAGTTTGTTCCACAGGCGGGAGAAAAGAGGAATGAAAGAGTGAAGGTGAGCAGAGAGCCGAGATTTCGGCAGTTTAACCATCAGAGGGTTGCTGGCAGATCTTGTGCGACCTGTAGGAATATTTGGGGGACAGAGCACAGAGAGAGCTGGGGGAGCAAGGCCGGAGAGGAGTCGGTAGAAGACAGAAAGGCCACCTACCTGCCTGCGGTGAGTGAGTGAAAGGCCCTCAGAGATAGCTTCATCGCGGGAGATTCCAATGATTTTGAAAGCTTTGGATTCAACAGCGTGAAGCCGAGCCAGGTGTGAGGCAGGAGCACCAGCCCATAGGGGAGAACAGTATTCCATTGAGCTGCGGATGAAAGCCTTGTATGTGGTGAGGAGCTCAGGTGTGCCGAGGAAGGACTTCGCACGACGGAGGATGCCCAGTCGGCGACTGGCTTTGGAGGCCAGCTTGGAAATGTGGTTTTCCCAAGAAAGATCATGGCAGATAGTGAGACCCAAAAGCTTGAGTGACAGAACTTCTTGGAGAGGATTGTTGAGAAAGTAGATGGGAGGGTTGTCCAGTCGATCTTTTCAGAGAGACATAGTAAGAGAGTGAGATTTGTCAGGATTGAAAGACATGTTCCACTTGTTTGACCAGTCTGTGATTTTGTCCAGGTCTTCAGAGAGTGAGGAGGCTGCAGACTGCCGATCTGAGGGAAGAGGAATGGAGCGGCAGAGAGTGGAGTCATCAGCAAAGAGATAGAGAGGATTTTCCAGAGAGTCAGAGAGATCATTGATAAAGACCAGAAAAAGCACAGGGCCCAGCACACTTCCTTGGGGAACTCCAGCCTGAACAGGAAGGGGAGATGAGAGAAATCCATTCAGGGCCACACGTTGACTACGACCAGAGAGGAAGTCCGCAAGCCATGCATGGAGATTTCCATGGATACCATAGAAGGAGAGTTTGGTGAGCAGAGCTGGGTGCCAGACCGTATCAAAGGCCCTTGATATGTCAAGGGAGACAGCTCTGATTTCCTGTTTGGCATTGAGGACCTCCATCCATTGTTGAGACAGCAGAAGCAGCATGTCCAGAGTAGAGTGACCTGGTCTGAAACCAAATTGATGATCAGAGATCAAGCCATTGGAGAAGAGGAAAGATTTCATATCCGAAGCAATGATGGATTCCATGACTTTGCTGATAATTGGGAGCAGGCTGATTGGTCTGTAGTTGCAAGGATCTGTTTTTGCACCTTTTTTGTGTAAAGCGGTAATGTTAGCTGATTTCCAGGATGCTGGCAGATGACCTTGAGCAAAAGATAGGGTGAAAAGAACAGAGAGAGGGTGAGATAGAGTGGCAGAGCAGGATTTTAGGACCCGTGGGCTGATGCCGTCTGGTCCAGTTGCAGAATCAGAGTCGAGGTTTGACAAAAACTCCTCCACCTTGTCAGGAGAGAAGGACACAGAGTCCAGGAGCAGTTGGGTTCGACTGGGAAAGGTGGGAACAGAGAGAGATGGGTTTGGGACTAAGGATTTTGAGGCGAACACAGAGTTGAGGCATTCGGCTTTGTCACGTGCGATGTCAACTGTGTGGCCATTTGAGGTAAGGGAGGGGATGGAGGGGGAACAAACACCAGAAACGGATTTGACCAGACGCCACCAGGATTTGGAGGAAGGAGACAGGTTTGAGAGTTCATTCTTGAGTGAGGAGAGATAGTGCTTCCTGGCACTCCTGAGGGTAGACACACACTTGTGCCGAGCTTGGTGGAAGGAACTGAGATTTCCTTCAGTTGGATTAGCCTTCCAAGAGGCAAAGGCAAGTTGTTTCAGGGCAACTGCCTCACCACAAGATTCAGTGTACCATGGACGGGAGGAAGGGTAAGACAATTGAAGGCGAGATGGGATAAATCTGTGCATGAGAGAGATCAGTTTGCTTTGGAAGAATTCCCAGGAAGAATTGATGTCAGAGGCAGTGGAGATGGGAGACCAATCCAGACGATTGATGGCTGCTTGAAGACCGTCCCAGTCGGCCTGAGTGAAATGCCAGACTCGTCGACGCTGAGGAGGCTCTCTGAGAATGGCCAGAGAGATGTTCACTTTGACAAGCACATGATCAGAAGAACCGATTGGAGCAGAAGAAGAGCAGCAGACATTAGCAGGGAAGTTTGTCATAACCAAGTCTAGAAGAGAAGATACTCCATTGGCTGAGATCCGGGTCGGGAAATTGACAGATTGTGTCAATCCCAGTGAGTCACAGAAGTCCTTTGCTGAGGTGCCATGACTAGTGAGAGAGGAACCCACACCCAACCAGGTGGCATGATGACAGTTGAAGTCACCACATATGAGGAAGAGAGAGTTGGGATGAGTGGATAGAAGTTGGTCCATGTTGTCAGACATTGAAATGTAGATGGAGTCATCACTGTTTGGGGGACGGTACAGAACACATATGAACAAAAGGTGGGAGCGGAGAGGAAGCCGTAACCAGAGGTACTCCTGCGGGTGAGGAGGAAAGAGAGCAGTGCAAGGAGAGTGAGGAAGAGAGTTTTTGACAAAGATAGCCACCCCACCACCAGGCCGAGGCTCAGGTCTATCATACCTGAGGGAGTAACCTGATAATAAAGTAACCTGATAACCTGATAAGTAATCATACCTGAGGGAGGGAGTAACCAGGAAGAGATATTAAGGAATCAGAGACATCTTGAAGGAGGAAAGTCTCTGTTAAGCAGATCAAGTCTGGATTGTCAGAAGCAACCTGTATGGAGAGATCAGTCAGGTTTGAGCGAAGGCCCCGGATGTTTGAGGTCCATACCGTTAATGAAGAGAGAGGGGGAGCATCGGGTACAGGACAGGGGAGGGGAGGAGTAGGGTAAGATGAAGGATGAGAGGGGGAGGTAGGGAGAGCAGTTGATAGTGTTTCAGATGTTGCAGAAGAGTTCCAAGAAAGGGAAGGATGAGGAGGATGAAAGGTTTGATGGTGAAGGGATGCGGCACAGTGAGGGGTTGTTTGAGGGGGGGCAGAGGAAAGTAGAAGGTTTGGGGGGGTGGAGCTATGAGATAGAAGGGAGATGAAGTGGGGAGGAGGCAGCTTGGAGGAGGAGGGGGGAGGAGAGAGAATTGGAGAGGAATGGTATGGGGGGAGAATTGAAAGGGAGGGATTGGGGGGGAGTTTTGAAGGGGAGGAGTGAGGGGGGAGTTTAGGAGGGGAGGGGCAAGGGGGGAGTTTTGGAGGGAAGGGGAAAGGGGGGAGATCAGGAGTGGAGGGGCAAGGGGGGGATTAGGAGGGGAGGGGCAAAGGGGAAGTTTAGGAGGGGAAGGGCAAGGGGGGAGTTCAGGAGTGGAGGGGCAAGGGGGGAGTTTAAGAGTGGCGGGGCAAGGGGGAAGTTTCGGAGTGTAGGTGCAAGGGGGGGGATTTGGATGGGAGGGGCAAGAGGGGAGTTTAGAAAGTGGATGATTAATGAAAGACGAACATTGATAACAAATTGGGTTTGTTGTGATTTTCAAGTTAGCAATCCGATTCAGAACGATGGAGGAGGGATGGAATGAATGTGAATTTAGACCATGTAGTGAGGGAGACGTATAAGATATTGAATTTCTTTTTTTTGAAGTGGAATGAGTTGGAGAGGAAATTGAGAAAAGCCTTTTAAATAGGAAGAAAAACAGCGTGTTGTAATATACCACTGAATAAAAAACAGAAGGGGAAAGGTTAAACATATTTAAATAATATTTAAACAGAACTATGAACAATCTTATATGCACAAAAATACCAACGGGGGGAGAGCCGAGAGGGACCACCACGAGTCACGTGAACAGGGCAAATGGTGGATGGCAAGGAGATAATGGGGGTGGGGCGAACAGCACACCTGGACAGAAAATACAGGATGAGACAACAGTACACGTGGAGAAAAGAAAATAAATGTTTTTGTTTTTTTTGTTTTTGGGGGGGGGGGGTGGGGATTTAGAACGTTAGACAGTATTATGTTCGGGGTAGAAGGGAAAAAACCAAGAGCCAAGCAAAACACGCTTAAGTTAATAAAACACCGACGGGGGTACAACTACAAGGCCACACACGAGGAGCAGAACACGATTAATTAAATACGAGTTACAGGAAATTCAAACCAAAACTAACTATAATCAAACAATATCGCATGGACGATAAAATAACGAGTTGAAATTTGACAATCTATCTGGGGAAATGGGGGAGAAACACGTGGTCGAAGAACGAACGAACGAATAAGAATGAATAAACGAATGAGCACAGAGAAGGTAATGTCTTTTATTTTTGTTTTTTTGAGTTGAGATTTACATAAGGAAGTAGGCTTTGGGGTGGAAAGACTGCGAAAACAGAGAACGAAAGTTATTGGATCACAAACGACAGGCGCTGAGAGAAAAACAAAGCCTCAAGGTTGTACAGTGTACACTGTACAAGACCTCAAGACGACACGAATTAACACGATTTTCAATACAGGTATGAAAGATTTGCACCGAAAATCTTTGACGGGACAATATACGTACATACACCATAAAAGAAATAGTTATAACGAAAATACAAATTGGAACAATTACTTAACTTCGATTTCGATGGAGAGCGTGGAGAGCTGCGAAAAAACGAACCATCGCCAGCAAGACCGGAAACGGAAGTGGGATAAGTACATTTCTGGTATTGCCAAGAGTGCTTCCAAGTGAGTTGGTTGTTTTTACCGAGCACAGAGGTATTTACCTCCTGAGGCTGTTTTGTACCTGTAGAAGGCAACTATACATCCCCTCATGGAGTACTGTTGGCAGTGGCATATCTAAGGGGGGAGGGGGGATGGGGGGAGCTATTTGAAAATTCCCCCTGGGCTCCCAATGGAGGGGAGCCCCCAATCGATCTCAGGATCTGTATTTTTTTAATTAAACAAAAAATCAAGGGAGGTCTGGGAGGCCCACTCAAAATACCCTGATGTGAATGAAAATATTTTTTAAAATTCAATAATTGTATCTGGGATTGGGACCTTCTGCACTCTCCTTTTGGGGGCACAAAACCTTATTTTTTGGCCCAAAACCAAATGTGGCAAGCTGGAGCACCAGCCTGCCACTTATCTTTACTTGATAGGCTCCAGAAACGCATTGTCAACTTGGTTGGTGTGGAGATGTGCTCATCTCTTCAACCACGCTCTCACCGTAGGTCGATTTCCACTCTTGCTTTGTTCTGCAGATATTTTCATGGCAAATGTTCTGTTGGACTTTCTGACTTGGTTCCTCCCATTCGAGTGTTTGGACGTAAGACTCGGTTTGCCATCTCCGCACACACATACACTACAGCCGATCCAAGATACAGAACGAAAGGCGATGCAGATAGTTTTATCCTTCGTGCTGTCTCACTCTGGAATTCACTATCTGAAACATGCTTCCCATTATCCTACGATCTACACAGTTTTAAAAGGAATGTCAGTTCATACTTCCTACATTTTTGAGGTTCAATTGCATTTTACCCAACCTCTGCTACTTCCTGTGTCTCTTGTTATTGTGTCTTCCTGTGTCTCAAGATGTTCTCTTGTTATTATTTATTTTAATTTTGTATTGCTTTATCCGTATCTTTTTCGAACCTTCTCTAAGCCCCTTACCTACAGTGGCTGTATGCCTTGTCTGGGGTGATATCCATTAAAATATATATGTTGATATAAATTAAAATTAACTTTTTCAATGCCATATACCACATTGCTCATGGGTCTGTCCCTATTTGTAACAGTTTGGTCGGTCAGACAATTAAAATCCCCTGGTAAAATGATGAATGTAAGCAGGCCATCTGGGCCAGGAGGGCCACCTTCAAAAGAGTAAGAAAAATCTCTGCTGCCCTAAGATGCTATCGAGTTCAAAAGGAGTAGGGCTCAAGCCCAGCGGGTAATTGAACGTGCCAAGACTGCTTCTTGGCGTTCCTTCTGCTCATCTATCAGGACGCCTCTCTCCGCTCTGTCCGGAGAAGGGCTAAAGCATGTATGGAAGCAAAAGTGGAGGGAGATCCATCCCCCAACTTGTCTGTAACGAGTTAGTCCACTCGAACGGGACAAGGCCTTGGAGTCCATTTTTCCAATCTAGTAGGAGACATGCTATTTGACTCGGAGTCCAACGAGGATAAATCTCATTTTGCCATCCAGCAAAAAGCCATTCTCAGTGATGTTGGTCCTGCTAGCTCCCCACTTAACCAGGACTTCTCGCTGCGAGAACTCAAGCAAGCCATCTCAAGGTCCAAGAATAGTGCTCCTGCCCCCGATTCCCTAACTCATTCAATGTTCAAGCACATGTAAAATAGGGTCTTGGATGTCTGTTATTGTGCTCATCCATAAGGTTTGGTCTTCAGGAATTCTCCCCAGTGCCTGGAAGCATTCCACTTTCAAACCCCATTCTCAAACCAGGTAAAGATCCCACACATCCTTCCTCATACCGTACACAAGCACACATTTGTCATCAGCAAACTAATGGAGACGATGGTGAACAAACGGCTGATTTTCCTCTTGGAAAAAAACAACGTGCTGCATAGGTACCACGGTGGTTTCAGGCGGAGTCGCTCCTCCACAGGCCACATATCTTCACTGTCCAATGATATCAGGAAATATCTCACCGATCACTAGTCGCTGCTGGGAGTGTTCCTTGACATCCACAAGGCCAATGAGACACTCTGGAGGGAAGGTCTTCTGGACAAGTCACTAATTTGGTATCAAGGGCAGAATCTACTGATGGATCCGGGACTTTGTCTGGCAGATCCTTTCAAGTGTGAGTTGGGGTAGTCCCGTCCTCTGTATTTCTCATAGATAATGGCATCCCCCAGGGTCGTCTTTTTACATAATGATCAATGATGTTGCCTTTTCTTCAGAATCTCTGTGCAGGTTGTCTCTGTTTGCAAACAGCATTGCAATCTGGGTCCAGAGCAGGAATCTCACTTACACAGCCAAATCAATCCAGGCTGACATTTTCAGGATCAAGCAATGGACCAAAAAATGGGGCTTCGTTATTTCTGGTTCCAAGAGCAAATTTTGTAATTTTCACCCGCAAGAGGAAGGTAGAAGATGTCATGATAACAATTACCATAAACCTTCGACTATAACGCGCACTTTTTTTCACCCAAAAATCTTTTAAAAGTTAGAGGTGCGTACAAAACATAGGTCAGATGTTTTGTAAGATTTTTTTCAGATTGAAACGACACCAAAAGCCAAAATCCTTCTGGGAGAATGTCCTGTGGACAGATGAGACCAAATTAGAGGTTTTGGGGAAAGCACATCATCTCCATTTTTACAGAAAACAAAATGAAGCCTTCAAATAAAAGAACACCTTCCCTGCAGTCAAACATGGAGGAGGTTCTGTGCTGCCTCTGGCACGAGGTGCCTTTAATGTGCGCCTGGAATCATGAAATCAGGGGATTACCAAGACATTTTGGAGTGCAATGTTCAACCCAGTGTCAGAAAGCTGGGTCTCCGTCAAAGGTCATGGGTCTTGCAGGAGGACAATGACCCCAAACACAATTCAAAAAGCACCCAGGAATGGTTCAAAACAAAACGCTGGACTGTTCTGAAGTGGCCAGCAATGGGTCCAGATCTAAATCCCATTGAACACCTGTGGGAAGATCTGAAAACAGCAGTTGGGAGAAGGCACCCTTCAGATCTTGGAGAACTGGAGCAGTTTGCACAAGAACAGTGGGCCAAACTACCAGTAGTAGTAGTTGCACAAGAGCAGTGGAGGAAGCTCATTCATTGCTATAGGAAGCGATTGACTGCAGTTATTTTGTCCAAAGGCTGCGCTACCAAATATTAAGTCGATGGTGTCAACAATTTTGTCAATGCCATTTCTTTTTATTTTCTGATTTAAAGGGATATATTAAGTTCTGCATCAAAAACAAAGGTTCTGTGATATTATCAGTGAAATAAAGAATTATGGAGACCACATACTCTTGTCTATTTGAACTTATTATTGGAGAAAATTGTGAATTATTTGAAAAGAGTGCAAGGGTGCCAATATTTTTGGCGACGACTGTATAATCTGAATCCACCATGAATATAAAAATGCCTTGAAGGTGACCATGTTTGGCAGCGTCTTCGCAAGCATGATGGCTTTCACACGCACCACCGAAATGCTGACGCCACTGCCTTGTTGCCAACAATCTGTGACCCAATCAAGCAGTTTGGCCTCGAGGTTGGGATGGACGGCCGCATGACCCCGTTCGGCCATTTTGCTTGGTGGGAGCGACTGCAGATGCTCCTTCTGTCGTCTCCATAGTCTGATGTTCACCTCAGATATTCTGTCGAACTCCGGCCCAGCAGTTCTGCAGCCGTGATCTTCAGCGCATCGAACAACGTTTAGTTTTTGAGCCGCAGCGTATGATCGTTGTAGTGAAATCGTATTCGTACTGAACCCGGGGTGATGCTCGCTGCACGTTGACACCGCTAGGGGCGTGACTATAAGACCCGCTGCTGCGAACGGTGCTCCAGAGATTTCTCCTGTGACATGTTACATCGGTAGCCTCGCTAACGGTACGCCTGTATAGAATATCCAGCTTGCTTGCATGGAATGATATGAATGGACCCATGAGATGTCGCATCGTATACTTATTGTGTATTTCTACTTTACAGGATGATGTGATGATCTAAATGCAATTAAACCAACCATTGGACTAAAGTTGTGTGGACCTGATTGGTTTTCCACAACACTTAATTGCATTTAAGATCCATGGCTGGCAACAAGACGCTGACGGTGTCCATCTTCAGCGCCGACCCGCAAGCCGCGGATGGTGGCTTGCAGCTGAAGCACTGGCTCAGACAATTGCAGAATCTTTTTGATGAGCCTGAGACCGCACCGACGGCTGCCGCGAAGCTAGCCACTCTCCATGCAAAAATCGACTACCGGGTGTACAACGCTATCGCTCAATGCGCGACGTACGACCTCTCCATCGCCGAGCTCAAACGGCTATACATAAAGGAAAAAAGCCCGGTGTACGCACGCTATTTGTTGCAAACGCGATGCCAGCAACCCAACGAGGCGATGGACCACTACGCCCAGGAGCTCCGGCAGCTTTTGCTGGACAGCGTCAGGGAGCCACGGACTCCCGCGCAGGCTCAGGATGATCGTCTTTTAGATGCCTTCATTGCAGGGGTCTCCTCCCAGGAACTAAGGCTCAAACTCTTGGAGAAGACCGACCTGACCTTCGCTACGGCGCTCGAGCAAGCGACAGTATACACCGAAGCGCGGATGCAATCGAACACCTATGATCGCACGCGCCTTTTGGCGGGCACCACACTACACGCCCGGCCAGAGAGTGCCACCGCCGAGGACGCGGATCTGCTCGCTGAACTCCGGGATGCTCCGGAGGAAGACCCAGCCCTGACGGCTGCCGTTACGACCAGACCCAAGGCCTTGCGCGGGGCCGCATGCTTTTTCTGTGGGGGGCCACGTCATGCCCGGGTCTTGTGTCCGGCACGAGACGCTATATGCCATTTGTGCTCGTTAAAGGGACATTACGCGAAAGTGTGCAGGAAAACGGCACGCGGCTCGCGGCTCACTGACTCGCGCAGTCGCGGTCGCGCGGGCGCAGCGACCTTGAATGGGCTCATTGCGGAGCCCGCGAGAGCCCGACACCCGGCGCCTTACCCGACTTCGAAGGGGAGGGCCCCTCTCTGCGGACCCCTGGGCGCTCAGACGTCCTTGGCAGGCATCACCGGACAGCCACCACCGTCTCATTCTCCATCGGGCACAAAGGCCGTGTCCTTGGCCAAACTCCGGGCCACGCAAGGGGCTTTGAAACCTCACCAAGCCCCAGCGGAACGTACTCCTCGAGTCGTCCACGAGCTAACAGCGGCCCAGGCCCCGACAAAGGAGATAAGGGAGCTTTCCAATACTACGGAGGCCTTTTGCTGCCAAAAATGTCAAAAGGCGTTTTCGAATACTACGGAAGCCTTTTTCTGCCAAAAATGTCAAAAGGCGATTTCGGATACTACGGAAGCCTTTTACTGCCAAAAGTGTCAAATGGCGATTTCAAATACTACGGAGGCCTTTTCTCGTCAGAATTGTCAGATTTTGAATCGCGAAACACCGGAATGCTGGGGAAAGCCCTCTGATGACGATAATGGATTCCCCATGGTCAACGCAGACTCCGGCCACGACCGCAAAACTGCTGCTGGCGTAGGATCCACCCGCGAGGCTGGTCCGACCCATTCGGGGGGCTCAGTCCCGCTCCCAGCAGCCTCGTCTGGCCTGGCTCAAGCCCTTATTCCCCTCATGGTTGAAGGCCATTGTGTTCGGGCCTTGGTGGAGACAGGATCTACGGATAGTTTTATCGACCAGCGACTTGTGCTCAGGCATGGATGGCGGATCTGGCGGTCTACGAGACGAATCTTCATGGCTTCCCAGGGGCTTCGGCTCAGCATGAAGGGGGAATGCCGATTGAAACTCGTGCTAAAGGGACGGGTTTTCCCTGATGTACACCTTATGGTTTTACCCGCATTATGTGCTGATATTCTGTTAGGACACGATTTTCTTAAGCTGCATGGACGTCTGGTAATGGAGTTTGGTGGGCCTGACACTCTTGTTGTGGGGGCGGACGACGCGCTTGCGGTGTGCGCCCTAGCGCAAATGGACGTCCAGCCGCTTTCGCTGTTCCCCAATCTAACCTCCGACTGCACCCCTGTCGCGGTAAAATCACGACGCTACTCTCGCGCTGACATGCAATTCATTGCGGACGAAACGGCTCAGCTCTTGAAAGACGGCATCATAGAACCTAGTAGGTCGCCGTGGCGCGCCCAGGTCTTGGTGGTGCGCAGCGAGGCCCATCGCAGACGCATGGTAATCGACTATTCCCAAACTATTAACCGCTTTACACAGCTGGATGCCTACCCCCTTCCGGGGATGGACGCGCTAGTGCAACAGGTGTCCCAGTATTCGGTCTATAGCACTCTCGATCTCCGTAGTGCGTACCACCAGATCCCTATCTCTAGGGCGGATCGTATCTATACCGCATTTGAGTCGGGGCAGCGGTTGTACCAATTTACGCGATTGCCTTTTGGGGTAACGAACGGGGTCGCTTGTTTCCAGAGGGCCATGGATGACCTCGTTGCGCGGGAGCACTTAACCGATGTTTTCGTCTACCTCGATAATCTTACGGTTTGTGGATATGACCAAGGGCACCATGATGCTAATCTGAAGTGCTTCCTCGAGGTCGTGCAGCGGTATCACTTAACTATGAACGAGGATAAGTGCCAATACTCCCTACGCACGATAGATCTTCTGGGGTACACCGTGACCCATGGCTCTGTCGCTCCGGATAAGGAGCGTCTGCGACCTTTGCTCGACATGGCCCCTCCCTGCGATCGGGCGTCCCTGAAGCGCGTCCTTGGGCTGTTCGCCCATTACTCCAAATGGGTGCAAAGTTTCTCCGCGAAACTTCGCCCCCTTGTGGCCTGCGACACCTTCCCCCTGAGTTCGGCCGCATTGACGGCCTTTGAAGGCCTTAAGACCGACATCGCCCGAGCCGCCGTGGCGACAATCGACGAGAGCGGCTCGTTCGTCCTTGAAAGTGACGCCTCGGATCAGGCCATCGCGGCGACCCTCTCCCAAGGGGGGCGTCCCGTGGCTTTCTTTTCACGGACTCTTACCGCCGCTGAGCGGAGGCACTCGTCCGTTGAAAAGGAAGCATATGCGATCGTCGAGTCTATTCGGCGATGGCGCCCGTACCTACTCGGGCGGAGCTTCCAAATCATCACGGACCAGCAAAGCGTTGCGTTCATGTACGACACCTTACACGCCCAGCGCATTAAGAACGAGAAAATCACTCGCTGGCATATCGAACTCGCCGACTTCTGTTACACCATCAAATATCGCCCGGGGAAGGATAACCAGGCCGCCGATGCCTTATCACGACCGGCTACATGTGCTGGTATCACCTCTTTGGAGGGCCTACGGGTGCTGCATGCCACTGCGGGCCATCCCGGCGTAACGCGTTTCGCTCATTTTGGGCGGAGTGGGAATCTCCCATACTCGATTGACGATATCCGCCGTATCTGTCACGACTGCGCTATCTGCGCGGAAATCAAACCGCGTTTCTATAACCCTCCCATGGGGACTCTGGTGAAGGCTACACGCCCGTGGGAACGCTTGGCGATGGATTTCAAGGGCCCATTGCCGGTGTCGAGCGGCTCTCGCTATCTGCTCACTATCGTTGATGAGTACTCGCGATTCCCCTTTGCTTATACGTGCGCGGACATGACTGCTGCCACGGTGATGCGATGCTTACAGAACTTGTTCTCAATGTTCGGTTACCCGTCCTATGTCCATACCGACCGGGGTGCGGTCTTCTTGTCTCAGGAGGTGCGCGGCTATCTGCTCCAAAATAACATTGCGTCTAGTTACACCACGCCGTACAGACCCCAGGCTAATGGGCAGATCGAACGCTTCAACGGGATTATCTGGAGGGCCGTCATGCTCCACCTCCGGACCCTCGGCCGGGGCCTCGATAAATGGGCTTGGTCGCTACCTGCGGCGTTGAACTCGATCAGGGCTCTCCTGAGTACGGCAACCAACCAAACTCCCCACGAGCGACTTTTCCACCACCCCAGGAGCTCGGGGTGTATACGGTCTTTGCCCAGTTGGCTCGCTGGGCCCGGGCCGGCCTACCTTAAACGGGCGGTTCGCGCGAGCAAGTACGACCCCCTAGTGGACAAAGTGCAGATTCTCCAGGCTAATCCTGAGCATGCTCGTGTGATGACGGCTGATGGCCGTGAGACTACTGTCTCCGTCCGTCACCTTGCCCCTTACGGGGTCGACGACCTAAGTAGGGAATCGGACGAACCGATCGAACCCATCTATGAGTCTATGGCCTCTCCCGACGCTCCCATCGCCGAAAGTCTACCGACCCTCCCCCCGCCGAGACTACCTGGGCCCGACGACTTGGAGTTACCCCCTTCGTCACCCGACCCTGTTGGCGCCTCTGACGCCGGGGACACAGGGATACGTGATGCCGTACCCGGGGAATTTCGGACGCGTGCTGGCAGAGAAATTCGCCGCCCAGCCCGATACGGTTGGGTCGACTGATATTCCGCACCCTATTCGTGCTGACGCTCACTCGCTTTTAGCCGCGCGGCCGTATAATTCTGACAGGGGGGGAGAATGTAGTGAAATCGTATTCGTACTGAACCCGGGGTGATGCTCGCTGCACGTTGACACCGCTAGGGGCGTGACTATAAGACCCGCTGCTGCGAACGGTGCTCCAGAGACTTCTCCTGTGACATGTTACATCGGTAGCCTCGCTAACGGTACGCCTGTATAGAATATCCAGCTTGCTTGCATTGAATGATATGAATGGACCCATGAGATGTCGCATCGTATACTTATTGTGTATTTCTACTTTACAGGATGATGTGATGATCTAAATGCAATTAAACCAACCATTGGACTAAAGTTGTGTGGACCTGATTGGTTTTCCACAACAATCGTCATCAATAACTCATGGTTAATTACGGTTAGAAAACGAGTGGAAATAGAAGTCGCTAGTAAAACTTTTGAACAACTGAATGAAGCTGTTAAAGAAGACTTGGGTTTTACAATAAAATATCACCAATTATTAGCAACTTGGGTACCACGTGATTGTCGTCCGACAATAGGCTTCGGGTTGCTTCGTTGGATTGCTATCCGACTTCCACAGTTTATTTAATGTGCACTGCTTTGTTTAAAGTTTGCGCAATCACAACTGAACATCGTGATTGATATGATTTACGACTGTCGTAAATTTAGTTCCTTGACCTGCCGTGATATTCTTTCATTAGCGCCGCTCTGTTCAACTATTATGAAATTGTGGCCGACAGTCGTGGTTGAGATGGACCTCGCCGTTTTTGAAAGATGTAATAACATGTTTTATGTCGATATTTTTTTCATTTGAGTTCTGAAATGGGAGTACGTATTATTATAGATAGGTCTTTAGATTTTTTACACCACGACAAAAGTCCAAGTTGGGGGTGCGCGTTATGCACAGAGGCGCATTGTTGTCAAAGTCTTGCGGTAATTTCACCGCCCTAAAAGCCTCTCACGATGTGTCATTTTTAGGGGGTCACTTTTGACAGGGGCTTAACTTGGAATTCCCATAAAAACAAACTTTCTGCCAAGTGTGCTAAGGGCCTCAACTTTTTATGTTGTCTCTGGGGCACATCAGGATCGCCTCATTCTCCTGAATAAAGCCCTCCTCCATTCCCATTTCGATTACGGTCGTCAAGCTTTTTGGGACATGTCCGCAACTAACCGCAGGAAGCTGGAAACGATTCAATCCAGAGCTCTCCATATTTGCCTTGGGGTCTTCAAAAGCACTCCAGTGAGTGCTCTTCTGGTCGAAGCTGGCGAGATGCCCTTGTCCCTTCGGTCGGAAGTTTCCAGCCTAAATTACTGGGCTAAGTGCATTTATTTTGGGGACAACCACCCAGGCAATGCTCTATTTTCAGATTGCCGAGAGTACCAAACTCTCGGCAGATCCTCTCATCCTCCCCCTTTCGGGCTTAAGTGTCTCCATGTCTCTCGTCTCCATGTCTCTCGGTCCCTGCTCTCAAATGTTGTGTTTGTGTCCTTCCCCCTCTCTCCCCATCTTGTCTACCGCTCCCGATGTTATTTGTTTTATGTGTCTGTTTGTCTTTCTGTGCGATTAATGTTCGCTCTTTCACGAGCCTCAATCTTGTATACAAAACAAAACAAAACAAACAAAAAAAAAGTGTGTGAGGGTGGCGAAAGGGATGGGTTTGGACTCCCTTGCTGTTAACCTTTTAAATTGCTGTTGACCCCCCCCCCCCCCTTCGTGTGGTGATATTTTCCGACTCCATCTCGGCTTTGAAGGCGTTGGTCTTTTCAGCCGGGATGCAGGTGTGACCTGTTTCACGAGGTGTTTCACGTCGTAAGCACGGGTAATTGGAGGGGCATGGTCATCGACATGCTGGCTGGGTACCTGTGTGTGTGTGTGTGTCTTCCACACACTCGTTCTGTACATGTCAAATTAGGTACTCCACTACCTGGATGTGTTTCTTGTGCTCTCACTCTGTACACTTCGAATCAGGTACTCTCATCACCTTTGCTCGCTCATTACACCTCATTTTCCTGCGGTTTCTGCAATATGTTTTAAGGATAAATCGATCCTGTCTGATTGGTGATTATTCAGATTCGTGGGGAGAATGAAAATATATTGTTAAATAATGTCTATTTTGGGCACAAAGAAAGATCTTGATGAGAAAACGGGAACACGAGGTTCGGGTCATCCTGCTCTTTGGAAAAAATGGCTTTTAATGGATTAATAATTAATTTTATGAAATGCCTCAATAACAAATTGTCACAACTACTATTATATAGGGAATGTAGATTTATACAAGTCAGGAGACGACGATGGTTCACGAGAGAGCGGTACTCAATGACAAAGGACGGAGGACAACCGAAACAAGCCCGGACAGGCCAGGCCCGGAAATGTCAAAACAAAGGTTACTGACCTCGAAAATAATATGAATGATCAGTTATGAGGTTAGTTAGCGACACAATACCGAAAATTCGGTTTGATTCCACCAACTTTGAAACTTTGACCTTTGTGACCTTCAAAGGTCAAAGGTCGAAGATTCTGAAATTTGTTGGAAAACTTGTATTTCATGATGTATGTGATAATATAAGATCATGTTCGACATTTCACGCTATCAGGAAGCGAACAATGTTATAAAACCATCAAAAATCGACTTTTCTAAATTTCGTGACCTTGTAACGACCTTGGGATGAAAAATCGAGCACCGTGGGACTAGACACATGACATTGACCTCACCAAATATCGAAACCGCTGTCAGATTCCACCAAACCCCTCGGAGAAGATGTCGCTTGAACTCGATTACCCCCTAAAAAGACATATTTTTCGGGCGTGGCTCCGCCTACAATGGGCACAATACGCCCACTCCACGCAGGACACAACTCGATCATGATGTCAACCTCCCACACAAGTTTCATCAAGATCGGATGATATCATCGGGTAGTTATGCTGCGGACAGACACACACACACACACACACACACACACACACACACACACACACACACACACACACACACACACACACACACACACACACACAACGAATATAGTGGTCACTTGATAACTCATGAACCAAAAATCAAAGGGAAGAGAGTTTGCTTCAAACGTCTCCTCACAATCGTACATTAACGAAGCTGCTCAGGAATCAAAATGTCTGTTCGACCTCCGATTACAACGAACGGAATCGATTAACCGGCACAGGAGATGGACACGATATTTGTTGTATTCTGAAGTATGAAGGAGCAAGACAAACACCGTAACTCCAAACAGCATAATCGGAGCGGTGGTTTAATCCATTCAAACTCAAGCCAGCCACGTCCCGTTCTCTCCCTCTGCGTGATCACGTCATCACGTCATCCGCAGCACACGTGATAGATTGTGTTCAATATACTGCAATGTACAATGAGACGAGACGAGACCCCACAATATTGCACGAGGGAACCCGATCAGGAGATTGACACGATCTTCTACGAGGGAACCAGATCAGGACATCGACACGATCTTGTACGAGGGAACCCTATCAGGATATCGGCACAATCTTGTGCGAGGGAACCCGATCAGGAGATCGACACAATCTTGTGCGAGGGAACCCGATCAGGAGATCGACACGATCTTGTACGAGGGAACCACATCAGGACATCGACACGATCTTCTACGAGGGAACCAGATCAGGACATCGACACGATCTTGTACGAGGGAACCCTATCAGGATATCGACACAATCTTGTGCGAGGGAACCCGATCAGGAGATCGACACGATCTTGTAAGAAGGAACCACATCAGGACATCGACACGATCTTGTACGAGGGAACCCTATCAGGATATCGACACAATCTTGTACGAGGGAACCAGATCAGGACATCGACACGATATTGTATGAGGGAACCCTATCAGGATATCGACACAATCTTGTACGAGGGAACCAGATCAGGACATCGACACGATCTTGTACGAGTGAACCCAATCAGGATATCGACACAATCTTGTGCGAAGGACCCCGATCAGGAGATCGACACGATCTTGTACGAAGGACCCCGATCAGGAGATCGACACAATCTTGTACGAAGGACCCCGATCAGGAGATCGACACAATCTTGTACGAAGGACCCCGATCAGTAGATCGACACAATCTTGTACGAAGGACCCCGATCAGGAGATCGACACGATCTTGTACGAGGAAACCCCATCAGGAGATCGACACGATCTTGTACGAGGAAACCCCATCAGGAGATCGACACGATCTTGTACGATGGAACCCTATGAGGAGATCGACACGATCTTGTACGAGGAACCCCTATCAGGAGATCGACACGATCTTGTATGCACACTCTCTCCACAATCAAACGGACAGACGGAGGGACGGAGTGCAAACCGAAAGTCCCCTCCGGTGTACACCGGTAGGGGACTAATAAGAACGTCACGTACCGGGTCCGAACTCCTTGTCCGCGGGAGATTCTCCCGGATCAAGCAGGTTCCTTCCATCGGAGACCATCGTGGATCCCGGAGTGTTCACCACGTGTTCCTCATCGGAGAGATCTCTGTTCATTGGACACAGGAGAGTAAAGTGTTGTGTCGTAGTGGAGACACTGAGTCCTGAGTAGTGGAGACAAGTACAGTGAGTCCAAGGCAGTACAGTCCAAGACAGTGAAGAGCCTCTGCTCCTGTGACTCACTGTACTTTATGTTCATGACCACGCCCCCTACGGAGGGGAAACGGTTGGGCGTGTTGAGACCTCGAAGAGAAGAATCATGGTGACATTACGTGGTGTTACATGGTGACATAACGTGGTGTTACATGGTGACATTACATGGTGTTACATGGTGACATTACGTGGTGTTACATGGTGACATTACATGGTGTTACATGGTGACATAATGTGGTGTTATATGGTGACATTATGTGGTGTTACATGGTGACATTACATGGTGTTACAATATGGACATTACATGGTGTTACAATAAAGATTTACATGGTGTTACATGGTGTTTCAATATAGACATTACATGGTGTTACAATAAAGACATCACATGCTGTTACAATATAGACATTACAAGGTGTTTCAATAAAGACATATGGATAGACAAAGAATTCTGTATTGATTCTTTCTCTCCTCCCGGACACGTGCTTGTTCGCTCTCCTCCTCGTCTCGACTTGTGCCCCGCCCCCTGTATCTCGTTTTCTTCCGCCTCTGCTCCTTCTTTCTAAAATCCACGTTCTCGCTTGGAGACTTTTCCCAGATTGTTTTTCATGGTTTTCATGGTTCTGTTTGGATATTGTTGGAATATGTTTAAACCGCAGCCGTGATGCTGACGCCGCCCTCCACCCCCCTGCCCCTGCCCCAGAATTTCCATGTTTTAAACGTTTCTCAGTGTGTACCCTGGTCAGAATAGGTACACCGTATCCCTGCGTGTCGTAAGAGACGACTAAGAGGGTTGGCGTCAGGAAGGGCATCCGGCCATAAAAACATTGCCTCAAAAAGAGAACCATGACAATTACAAGTACATATGGGCAGGGTGCAGCCCGAAGTGGAGATCGGTTTCTGAGGTTTGGGACATGGAATGTTGGGACAATGACAGGGAGATCAGGAGAAGTGGTGGAAGTATTGGTCAGAAGAAGAGTGGACATATGTTGTGTGCAGGAGACGAGATGAGGGAAGTGGTGTGAGAATGGTGAAGGGTAGGCAGGGACAGAAATACAAGTTTGTGTGGCAAGGGTGCCTGGAGGGCGTGAATGGTGTTGGTGTCCTGTTTTCTGAGGAGTTTGTAGACAGTGTGGTGAGTGTGACTCGAGTGAGTGATAGGTTGATGGTGAAAATGATGATTGGAAAGCTCTTGGTGAACGTCATCTCGGGATATGCTCCGCAGGTTGGTCGAAGCGATGAAGAGAAGGACAAGTTCTGGTGTGCGATAGAGAAGCTGATGGAAAACGTGAAAGATGAGGAAGTTGTTGTGGTAGGAGGAGACCTAAATGGACATGTGGGAAGGAGTATGGATGGTTTTGACGGAGTTTATGGGGGTTACGGATATGGTGTGAGAAATGGAGAAGGTGAAAGGATTTTGGAGTTTGCTGATGGAGCTGATTTGTTGATTTGTAATACTCAGTTCCAGAAAGAGGTTAAAAGCTTGTTACATACACGTCAGGTGGGTCGACGACAACCGTTGACTACCTGATGGTGCGTAGGCGAGATAGGGGTCACCTCCGGGACACAAAGGTGATCCCGGGGGAGGAGGCTGTTTCACAGCACCACTTGGTTGTCTGCGACATAAGGGTGAAAGGTGCAAGGAGAGCTCGGCGGGTGAAGTACCAACCGAGAATGAAGGTGTGGAGGTTGAAAGAGGTGACAGTAAGGGAGGCATTAAAAGAGAGGCTGAGTAGGGTAGAGGATGATGTGGTTGAGCTTGAAAGTGGTTGGATGTCAATGAAAGCTAGTCTGTTGGGAGCCGTTGGTGAGGTATGTGGATGGACAAAAGGACCACCGAGGCACTCGGAAACATGGTGGTGGGATGATGAAGTTGGAAAGAGGATTGACGAGAAGAGGAAGAAGTTCAAGGAGTGGCAGAAGGCGAAGGGTACGGGAGCAGAAACAGCAGAGCATGAAAGTTATAAGGCAGCCAGGAAGGCTGCAAAGAAAGAGGTAGCAAAGGCGCAGGAGGCATGTCGGAAAATGTTCGGAGAACGCTTGGATTCGGAAGAGGGTCAGAAAGCAGTATTCAGGATTGCAAAGCAGATAGCGAAAGAGAGGTGTGATGTGATGGGGGTGAGTTGCTTGAAGGATGAAGTGGGACAAATTGTTGTTGACCCAGATGGAATTAAAGGAAGATGGAAAAGATATATGGAAATGCTGTTGAATACAGAGAATGAATGGGATGGCAACATAGAGAGTAACCCAATTTTAAGGACCGGCAGAGAAGATAACTTAGAAGGAAGTTGAGGAAGCGATAAAAGCAATGAAGAGTGGAAAAGCCGGAGGGCCGCGGGAGTTGTGGGAGATATGTTGAAGGCAGCAGGAAGTTGGGGTGTGAAGAGAATGACAGAGTTCTGTAATCTGGTGGTGAAAGAAGGCCGCATTCCAGTGGATTGGGAACTGAGTACCCTCGTCCCTCTATACAAGGGGAAAGGTGACCCTCTGGAGTGTGGCTCGTACCGAGCGATAAAGTTATTGGAGCATGGAATGAAGGTATTGGAAAGGGTGTTGGAGAGGAGGATAAGGAAGAAAGTGAAGATCGACAAAATGCAGTTTGGATTTATGCCAGGAATAGGAACGACAGACGTGCTTTTCATTGTGAGGCAGTTGCAGGAGAAGTACATGGAGAAGAGGAACAAGTTGTTTTTTGGGTTTGTTGATCTGGAGAAAGCATTCGATAGGGTTCCATGCAAAGTATTGACATGGGCATTGAGGAAGTTAGGAGTGGAGGAATGGTTGATCAGAGTAGTGATGGCAATGTACAAAAGAGCGCGCACAGCTGTAAGGATGAAGAACGGGAACAGTGGTGAGTTTGAGGTGAAGGTGGGAGTGCATCAGGGGTCCGTACTAAGTCCACTACTATTTGTAGCTGTGATGGAGGTGCTGGCTCAGAACGTAAAGGAGGGTTTACCGTGGGAGTTGTTGTATGCAGATGATCTGGTGTTGATTGCGGAAAGTATGGATGGACTGAAGGAAAAGATGAACAAGTGGAAGGAATGTATGGAGACAAAAGGTCTGAAGGTGAATATCGGAAAGCCGAAGGTGATGGCAAGTGGTAAAGCATGTGGTGAGGTGGAAAGAACTGGGAAGTGGCCGTGTGCTGTGTGCAGGAAGGGTGTCGGAGTGAACTCCATTCAATGTACAATCTGCGCTGAGTGGGTTCATCAAAAATGTAGTGGTCTGAGAGGGTCATTAACCAGTGTGGCAGCTACATTCAAATGTAAGGTGTGCACAGAGGGAGCTGCAGATGGAGGAAATGTTGAGTTGGATCTTGGAGACGGCGTGAAGCTGGAAGGTGTGAAAACATTTTGCTACCTCGGAGACATGCTGAATGGAGAAGGTGGATCAGACTCGGCAACGGTTGCTCGAGTGAGATGTGCATGGAAGAAGTTTTGGGAACTGAGTGGCGTGCTGATGAGGAGGGGAGTGTCGCTGAAACTGAAGGGAAAGGTGTATGCTGCATGTGTGAGAAGTGTTATGATTTATGGGAGCGAGACATGGGTAATGAACGTAGAGCAGCAACGAAGGCCGGAAAGGGTGGAAATGCGAATGGTTCGACGGATGTGTGGAGTATCGTTGAGAGAGAGGAAGACAAATGATGAATTGCAAAAGATGATGGGAATATTGCCTGTGATTGATGCTGTGAAGAGGAAAAGGTCGAGATGGTTTGGTCATGTGTTGAGGAAGGATGAAAGTGACTGGTTGAGAAGAGTGATGGAAATTAATGTAGAAGGAAGTAGAGGACGGGGAAGCCCGAGAAAGACTTGGCTAAAGATGGTGGAAGAAGAAATGCGGGCAAGGGGGTTAACAAGGAGAGATGCAGAAAATAGGGCAAAATGGAGAAGATTGTCATGGGGACCGCAAGGCTAACCCCCGCTCTAGCAGGGAAAATGGCCTTAAAATGCATGTTGTTGTTGTTGTTGTATGGTGTAATGTATGTGAGTCCGGTGTATGCATGCCCAACACACGGGACCAGGAACTTGGAGCTGAGTGCAATGTTAACCTGATGGTATTCATAGAATACTTACCCTGAGCAGTCAACTTGTTGCGAGCCAACTCTTTTGTTTTTGAATATTTTTATGGGATCCAATATGACTACCAGACCACATGAGCGATGACATCATAAATTTATGTTCTCTGATAAAATTGTTGCATCGATCACGCTCAATACATTTCAAACGAATCAGACGAAGCGTTGTCCCTGTCGAATGATGACGTCATCATTATGGCACCAATGACATCATCGTTAACAGCACCTATTCCCCACATGGAGTTCTTTACAATGAGCCATGTTTCAATTTTTTCCATGCAGCGGTTTTGGAGATATTGAGGTGCAACATTTTTTGTTTTTTTCCAAGATGTTGCCTGTACCACATGACGTCATGATTATCATTAAAATATTCTGAAGGAGGAGGCGCTCCGATAGTGAAAATGTTGTGTCCATCAGACCAACAGTTGCTGAATTTTTTAAATAATGATCGGATAAGTGTTGTATTTGTCGAATTATGACGTCATAACAAAGGCACCAAGGACATCATCATTAACATATCTTATTCCCCATGGGGAGTAGTTGACAATTAGGCAGGTGTCAATTTTTTTCCATGGAGTGGTTTCAGAGATATGGAGGTGCAAAATTTTTCCAAGATGGCGCCTGTACCACATGACCAATGACGTCATGATTATCATTAAAATATTCTTCATGAGGAGGCGCTCCAATGGTGCAAATTTCGTGCCCATCAGACCAGCAGTTGCTGAGAAAAAAAATTCACAGATCGGATACGTGTTGTACTTGTCGAATTATGACATCATAACGAAGGCACAGATGACATCATCATTAACATATCTTATTCCCCAAGGGCAGTACTTGACAATGAGCCATGTTTCAATTATTTCCATGGAGCGGTTTCGGAGATATAGAGGTGCAACTTTTTTCTATTTTTTCCAAGATAGCGTCTAGTAGCGAGAGTGGTGCTCGGACCGTGATGAAATGCCTGTTAATCAAATAAAAAGATTGCAGGTTAATGAAGAGAGCTGGGAAAAGGCGAGTCCTGAGGTGAGTAGCGATATCGGAAATGTGTTTGGTGCGATGGGGAGTTCGGCGAGCTTGGAGGTCGGGATAGACCCAGGATTTCGTGAAGGGCCCATTGTGAGGGGTGCGACTGAAACGGATTGTGTGGAGAGAGTGTGCGATTACGGAGTGTGTGGAGAGAGTGTGTGCACTGGTGTGTGTGATTACGGAGTGTGTGGACAGAGTGTGCGCACCGGTGTGCGATTACGGAGTGTGTGGAAAGAGTGTGCGCACCGGATGTGTGCGATTACTGAGTGTGTGGAGAGAGTGGGCGCACCAGTGTGTGCGATTACGGAGTGTGTGGAGAGAGTGTGCGCACTGGTGTGTGCGATTACGGAGTGTGTGGTGAGAGTGTGCGCACCGGTGTGTGCAATTACGGAGTGTGTGGAGAGAGTGTGCACACCGGTGTATGCAAGTACGAAATGGAGTGCGAGGGCTGATGCGGCTCAGGCATCGACACCGACCGGGGTAGTGCTCAGTGGGACGAATAGAGTACGCGAGGCCCCGATGAGTGGTGTGCCGTGGGGACCGGAGGGAATCGGTGCTGCGTTGGTCTCGCAAGGACCGGCGTGCGGGATTCGTACCTCCAGCACCCGCACGGTATTGTTGGCGCCGTACCGCGGCAAGAGCGATCGGCGGGTTTTGAGGGGCAATTCGGATTGTCAAAGGCAAGCACCTTACCGGGTGAGGTGCTCTAACCGTGGCCGATTGGGTCATCGTGCGTGGGACCACAAGGCCCCGCGCAGGGATGTACCCCGGCACCTGGGCCCACCAATTCCCCCCCACCCACCCACCCCAGATCGTCAATGCCGTCCGGATATTACCCCATACAGGCGACCAACCACCCACATGGATCGCTCGGCCCTCAGAGGCTGAGCCGTGACCAAGTACCTCCATAGATGGGGGCTCATAGTTTGGAGGACTGGGTGAAGTATTGTGCCCCCCACGTGGGGATATGGTGGTGAGATCATTCCCCACGTGGACGGGGCCCATGAGCACTAGTTTAGGGGGATAGCATTGTTAGGCCCATGGAGGGGCAGCAATGGTTGCTCCATGGGGGCACCGAAGCACGAGCTGAGGGAGGGCAAGGATAATGATTAGGGATCTAGAGAGACAATAGGGACAAGATTTAAGTAGTGACAATGAACAGTAGTGGGGACGTAGAGAGTTCAGCTGGTAGCTAACAAAGGGTGTGCGTCGTGTAAAGGGACGACGGGGAAGCACGAGTTATAGGGGAAATTAGATTGATAAATGATGCTGTGTGTGAGTGTAAATGGAATTGTGTGGTGGCGTGAAAATATTTGGTGTGAGAATAAATGGTGTGGAATGCATGGTGTGGAATGCATGGTGCGAAGGATTGAATGGGGGGGGTGGAACCGACTCACGGAGACCCGGCGGGGTAGTTTAAAGGTAGATAGAGGGTACAGGTAAATTACATGGATATTGACAGCTGTGGTGCTGGTTGTGGAAATAGTTTTTTTTTTGTGAGGTGCAGGAGACGGTGGAATGGCTGGGCATGTGGCTTAATTGGTAGAAATAGTTATTGGGACACTCCGTCACTGGGAACTCGTCGGCCAGGTAAGGCCGCAGGTAGGCTCAGGGAGCCAGTTAGGTTAGAGTGAGTGGGGCCCAAGGATCCAGGGAAAGGACCCGGGTTGCCCAATGCCAAGGTGGGCATCAGGGGGTAAGCGCCAGGGAGGGCCTTCCCCAGGTAGGTTAGAGTGAGGAGCAGGCAAGCTTGGGAGGCAGCTCCAGTGAACAGAGGGGTGCAGGTAGGTAGACCTGCTGGTAGAGCCACACGACCCAGCCCCAAAATTGTGCGAGGGCACGAATGGAAAATTTGTGGGGTTTGACCCAAATTCGGAGGGCACCACAGTGTGGGCAATGGGAATTCGGGTTCTTAGAACCACATAGTTTAAAGAAGGCCGATTGGCAGGGTACAAACCCGGGGAGATTAAAATGTGTAAATGATGTTAGTGTAGTTAGAATTTTGTGAAGACCTCTTTGCACCATCCACAGCCATCCACAAGGGGATGGATTTCGCACCACAGGACTCAATGTTTGATTGGTAAGATGCATCACGACGTGAGTACGAAACATTGTGTTCATTCCGTCTTTCCTTCCTGTGAGAACCTGGGGGGAGATGGGGACGAATTTGGAATAAAGAGGGGACGGAGGAGACGAGACGGAGAGACGAATTGTAAATACAAGGAGGGCTAGGGTAGTGCAGTTAACAGTGGGAGGCACAAACGGGTAGGGCCAGGCTCGACTTCACTCTGCCGGCGTTCCTCTCAACCACTTGTCATACCTGTGTTTTGCATGTGCCACCGTGTCTTTTCCTTTTTGCTCGTTGTGTGTTCTCTGCCTCCCCGATCCAGGACCATCAAGAGGACTTACCTTGCCGTCGCAGCATCTTGCTGCCACTCACGCCCATCATCCATCCACTCATCACCTTAGGGACCAATGGCTCAGTGGCCACACCCATTTCCATTGTTACAGCTCTTGGCTGCCCCATCATCTTGCCACACATGGATCACCTGTTGAGTGGCACTGACACCACGCATTTGGACCACGATTCGAGTGGCCCTGCTCAAGCAATAAAAAGTGATCCATGTGTGCAATTATGAAGAATTAGATGGCCCTGATCTTGAAATGGCCTGTATGCCAGTCAGGGCCAGCCGATTTTTGTTCACATGCCTACCAAGGCAAGAAGCATGAAGATGACTCCAGCAACAAATTCTCCAAGTGTTTATTCCTCAAGTGCAGGTCCTGGGTCATATTTTAGTAAAATAAATGGTGTTTTAGTGTAAAATGTAAAAATGTTGCCCACCGGTTATGTATTTCGTTTCAAAATTCCGGAAATACGTGAACAGTATAAGGTTGTGGGTGTGAATCTGTTAGGTAGTTTCTCAAATTTTTTTTTTGTTGTTGTTTTTTTTGTATACAAGATCGAGGCTCGTGAAAGAGCTAACATTAATCACACAAAAAGACAAACCGACACACAAAACACAAAAAACAAGGGGAGCGGCAGACAAGATGGGGAGAGAGGGGGAAGGACACAAAAGAGAGGGGGAAGAGGGGGAAGGACACAAACACAACATTTGAGAGCAGGGACATCGGGAGGACTTGGGGGGAGGTGGGAGAGGAATAAAACATATGAACACTGCAAGGACTCTGGGGTGAATTACCGGGGGTAGAAAAGATGAAGGTTTTCGATGGGGGAAGATAAGAGATGGTGGTGAACAGCTGTTTTAAAGACCTGGAGGGAGGAGTGGGATTGAAGGGAGTGGGGGAGTTTGTTCCAGAGGCGGGAGAAAAGGGGTATGAAAGAGTGAAGGTGAGCAGAGAGCCTAGACTTTGGCAGTTTAACCATAAGAGGGTTGCAGGCAGATCTTGTGCGACCTGAAGGAATATTGGGGGTACAGAGCACAGAGAGAGCTGGGGGAGCAAGGCCGGAGAGGAGTCGGTAGAAGACAGAAAGACCACCAACCTGCCTGCGGTGAGTGAGTGAAAGGCCCTCGGTGTTGACTACATCGCAGGAGATTCCAATGATTCTGAAAGCTTTGGCCTCAACAGCGTGAAGCCGAGCAAGGTGTGAGGCAGGAGCACCAGCCCAGAGGGGGGAACAGTATTCCGTTGAGCTGCGGATGAAAGCCTTGTATGTGGTGAGGAGCTCAGGTGTGCCAAGGAAGGACTTCGCACGACGGAGGATGCCCAGTCGGCGACTGGCTTTGGAGGCCAGCTTGGAAATGTGGTTTTCCTAAGAAAGATCATGGCAGATAGTGAGACCCAAAAGCTTGAGCGACAGAACTTCTTGGAGAGGATTGTTGAGAAAGTAGATGGGAGGGTTGTCCAGTCGGTCCTTTCGGAGAGACATTGTAAGAGTGTGAAATTTGTCAGGATTGAAAGACATGTTCCACTTGTTTGACCAGTCTGTGGTTTTGTCCAGGTCTGCAGAGAGTGAGGAGGCTGCAGACTGCCGATCTGAGGGATGAGGAATGGAGCGACAGAGAGTAGAGTCGTCAGCAAAGAGATAGAGAGGATTTTCAAGAGAGTCAGAGAGATCATTGATGAAGACCAGAAAAAGCACAGGGCCCAGAACACTACCTTGGGGAACTCCAGCCTGAACAGGAAGAGGAGATGAGAGAAACCCATTCAGAGCCACACGTTGACTACGACCAGAGAGGAAGTCCGCCAGCCATGCGTGGAGATTTCCATGGATACCAAAGAAGGAGAGTTTGGTGAGCAGAGCAGGGTGCCAGACCGTATCGAAGGCACGTGAAATGTCAAGGGAGACAGCTCTAATTTCCTGTTTGGCGTTGAGGACCTCCATCCATTGTTGAGAAAGCAGAAGCAGCATGTCCAGAGTAGAGTGACCAGGTCTGAAACCAAATTGATGATCAGAGATCAAGCCATTGGAGAAGAGGAAAGATTTAATATCTGAAGCAATGATGGATTCCATGACTTTGCTGATAATTGGGAGAAGGCTGATTGGTCTGTAGTTGCTGGGATCTGTTTTTGCACCTTTTTTGTGCAAACCGGTGATGTTGGCTGATTTCCAAGCAGATGGCAGATGACCTTGAGCAAAAGAGAGGGTGAAGAGAACAGAAAGAGGGAGTGAAAGAGCAGAAGAACATGATTTTAGGACCCGTGGGCTGATGCCGTCAGGACCAGTTGCAGAATCAGAGTCGAGGGTTGACAGAAACTTTTCCACCTTGTCAGGAGGAAAGGACACGGAGTCCAGGAGCAGCAGGGTACGACTGGGTATGGTGGGTACAGAGAGGGATGGGTTTGGGACACAAGATTTAGAGGCAAACACAGAGTTGAGGCATTCAGCTTTTTCACGTGCGGAGTCAGCTGTGTAGCCGTTTGAGGTAAGGGAGGGGATGGAGGGGGAACAAACACCAGAAACAGATTTGACCAGACGCCACCAGGATTTGGAAGAGGGAGACAGAAAAGAGAGTTCGGTCTTGAGAATGGTGAGATATTGTTTCCTGGCTCTCCTGAGGGTGGACACACACTTGTTTCGGGCTTTGTGAAAGGAAATGAGATTTCCTTCCGTTGGATTTGCTTTCCAGGAGACGAAAGCAAGTTGTTTCAGGGCAACAGCCTCACCACAAGATTCCGTGTACCATGGACGGGAGGAAGGGTATGACAACTGAAGACGAGATGGTATAAATCTGTGCATGAGAGAGAGCAATTTACTTTGAAAGAATTCCCAGGATGAGTTGATGTCAGAGGCGGTAGAGATGGGAGACCAGTCCAGATGATTGATGGCTGCTTGAAGACCGTGCCAGTTGGCCTGAGTGAAATGCCAGACTCGTCGACGCTGAGGAGGCTCTCTGAGAATGGTCAGACAGATGTCCACTTTGACAAGCACATGATCAGATGAGCCGATTGGAGCAGAAGAAGAGCAGCAGACATTTTCGGGGAAGTTTGTCGTAACCAAATCCAGAAGAGAAGATGCTCCGTTGACTGAGATCCGGGTCGGGAAATTGACAGATTGTGGCAGTGCCAGTGAGTCGCAGAAGTCCTTTGCTGAAGAGCCATGGCTGGTGAGAGAGGTACCCACACCCAGCCAACTGGCATGGTGACAATTGAAATCACCACATATGAGGAAGAGAGAGTTGGGATGGGTAGATAGAAGTTGGTCCATATTATCAGACAGTGAGATGTAGATGGAGTCATTGCTGTTTGGTGGATGGTACAACACACATATGAACAAAAGGTGGGAGCGAAGGGGAAGCCGTAGCCAAAGGTATTCCTGGGGGTGAGGTGGAGAGAGGGCAGTGGAGGGCGAGTGAGGAAGAGAGTTTTTTATAAAGATAGCAACCCCACCTCCAGGACGAGGCTCAGGTCTATCATACCGGAGGAGGGAGTAACCTGGGAGAGATACCAAGGCATCATAGACATCATGGAGGAAAGTTTCTGTTAAGCAGATCACATCTGGTTTGTCAGAAGCAACCTGTATGGAGAGTCTCTCCAATGCATTTGGAGGGACATATTTAGTTTAAAAATGAACATTGAAATGTTTTTAAAAATAAAATTTATTTTTTTTAAATGTCACACACACTGGGATTATAGTTTAAAATGTTAGGGGAATCACATCTCCGTGTCACACTAAAAGTAATGTTTAAAAGAATGCCAGCTCCCCCCAGCCGCTCCATGTGGACGACTCGGGTCGAGTTTTTGTGAGAGAAGGGGGTAGTGTTGCGGTTGTGCCATCAAGGCAAACCCCCTTTGGTTCGTTGCACGACAACATGTCACCTGCATTAGTCAGTTATGTCTTATTGAATGTAAAGATGTTGAGGACATCTTTGAAAATGGAAGTGGCAATGCTTAAAGAACAACAACAAAGAATAGCTACATGTTTAATATGGAATATACAGATACAGTCGTGGCCAAAAATATTGGCACCCTTGCACTTTTTTCAAATAATGCACCATTTCTTCCAGAAATAGTTGAAATGAAAAAATATTTTGGGATCCACATTTGTATTTCTTTGGTTTGCAGTGGAACAAAACCAAAAAAGCTGAAAAATGTACCAAATCTTACCTTATTCCACACAGAAATCCTAAAATGGCCCAGACAATATTATTGGCACCTTTAGAAGTTGTTAGAAATTAGATTTCAAGCAGGTGATTCTCCTTTACTTTGGAATTGAACTCACCTGTGGTGAGTTGCAGGTGCATGCAATATAAAAATCACTCATTCAACCAGTTTGAATCCAGAAAACAAGTCATTCTGCTGTCTTGTGTCACTGTGTGTACCGCAATGAGTATGGAGAAAAGAAACAAAACCAGAGCATCGTCTGCGGAGGTCAGACACAAGATTGTAGCCAAGTATGGACGATCTCAAGGCTGCAAGTCCATCTCCAGAGACCTTGATGTTCTTGTGTCCACCGTAAGCAATGTTATCAGGAAGTTTAAGACCCATGGCATTGTAGCTAACCTCATTGTAGCTCACCAAGAGAAAACTTGACCGAAGTTTGCAGAGAAGGATTGTTCGAATGGTGAATAAAGTACCTCAATCAATTGCCAAATAGCTTCAAGCTGACCTTCAGACACGAGGTACGACAGTTTCAACTCACACCATCCGTCACCAACTAAATGAAAGGGGGTTCTATGGTAGGAGACCCAGGAGGACCCCACTCCTGAAAGAAAGACAGAAGAAAGACTGACTGGAGTTTGCCAAAACACACCTGAACGAGCCAAAATCCTTCTGGGAGAATGTCCTGTGGACAGATGAGACCAAATTAGAAGTTTTTGGGAAAGCACATCATCTCTATTTTTACAGAAAACAAAATGAAGCCTTCAATGAAAAGAACACCTTCCCTGCAGTCAAACATGGAGGAGGTTCTGCGCTGCCTCTGGCACGAGGTGCCTTTAATGTGTATCATTAATATACCAAATATTAAGTCGAGGGTGTCAATAATTTTGTCAATGCCGTTTCTTTTTATTTTCTGATTTAAAGGGATATATTAAGTTCTGCATCAAAAACAAATGTTCTGTAATATTTATCAGTGAAATAAAGAATTATGGAGACCACATACTCTTGTCTATTTCAACTTATTGGAGAAAATTGTGAATTATTTGAAAAGAGTACAAGGGTGCCAGTATTTTTGGCCATGACTATATAATCTGAATCCACCTTGAATATAAAAATGCCTTGAAGGTAACCATGTTTGGCAGCGTCTTCGCAAGCATGACGGCTTTCACACGCACCTCCGAAATGCTGACGCCACCGCCTTGTTGCCGACGATCTGTGACCCAATCAAGCAGTTTGGCCTCAAACTCGGGATGGACGGCCGCATGACCCCGTTCGGCCATTTTGCTTGGTGGGAGTGACTGCAGATGCTCCTTCTGTCCTCTCCATAGTCTGATGTTCACCTCAGATATTCCATCAAAATCCGGCCCAGCAGTTCTGTTGCCCTGATCTTCAGCGCATCGAACAATGTTTAGTTTTTGAGCCGCGGTGTATGATTGTCGTCGAGAACTGGTGGTTAATTACGGTAAGAAAACGAGTGGAAATAGAAGTCGCTGGTAAAACTTTTGAACAACTGAATTAAGCTGCTAAAGAAGGCTTGGGTTTTACAATAAAATATCACCAATTATCAGCAACTTGGGTAGAACGTGATTGATGTCCGACAATAGGCTACGGGTTGCTTTGTTGAATTGCTATCCGACTTCCGCAGTTTATTTAATGTGCACTGCTATGTTTAAAGTTTGCGCAATCACAACTGAACATCGTGATTGATATGATTTACGACTGTCGTAAATTTCGTTCCTTGACCTGTCGTGATATTCTTTCATTAGCGCCGCTCTGTTCAACTTTTATGAAATTGTGGCCGACAGTCGTGGTTGAGATGGACCTCGCCGTTATTGACAGATGTAATAACATGTTTTACGTCGATTTTTTTTTCATTTGAGTGCTGAAATTGGGGTACGTATTATGGATAGATCAATTGATTTTTTTACGCCATGACAAAAGCCCAAGTTGGGGGTGCGCGTCATGCACAGGGGCGCGTTATAGTCAAAGTCTTGCGGTAATGGTACGGCCCTAAAAGCCTCTCCCGATGTGTCATTTTTCGGGGTCACTTTTGACAGGGGCTTAATTTGGAATTCCCATATAAACAAACTTACTGCCAAGTGCGCTAAGGGCCTCAACCTTTTATGTCGTCTCTGAGGCACATCCGTGGGGGCACATCAGGATAGCCTCATTCTCCTGAATAAAGCCCTCATCCATTCCCATTTTGATTACGGTAGTCAAGCTTTTTGGGATATGTCCGCAACCAACTGCAGGAAGCTGGAAACTATTCAATCAAGAGCTCTCAATGTTTGCAGAGGGGCCTTAAAAAGAACTCTAGTGAGTGCTCTTCTGGTCGAAGCTGGCGAGATGCCCCTGTCCCTTCGGTCAGAGGTTTCCAGCCTAAAGTACTGGGCCAAATGCATGTATTTTGGGGACAACCACCCAGGCAATGCTCTGTTTTCAGATTGCTGGGAGTACCAAACTCTCGGCAGATCCTCTCATCCTCCCCCTTCCGGGCTTACGTGTGTGAGGGCGGCTAAAGGGATGGGTTTGGACTCTTTTCAAAAGGTTTGGACCTTGCTGTTAACTTTTCAAATAAAGTGGCCAGATGGCCTCCCTGGATCTTTGAAGCCCCTCGAGGTCTCCTGGATTTATGGGGTAAGATCGATAGGGACAATCCAGTTGCGACATGTAACCAATAGTATGGCAGATGGTGCAGGAATTGTGCCTTTGATGATGCAAGCCTGGCATTTGGCACACAGTCAGAGTATGTCCTCAGAATATTTAACTGTGTACCAAATACCATGCTTGTATGATTCAAACAACAGTTTATACAAATTAATATACCATATACCATATAAATGGCAGCCATTTCAAACACATTGTCACAGGACAAATATATGATAACCCCACAGTTATGGGTCTTTAATTATGTGCCAAATGTCAAGCTTGTATGACCACAACAGTTTATACACAGTAATGTAGCAAATATATGTAAAATAACAAGCAATGGAGGCCATTTTGAAAAATGGCCTCCATTGTTGTCACAGGACAAATCTGCGATGGTCCTATAGCCAAATACATTCCTTCGGGCATACTCTAACTGTGTGCCAACTGTCGTGCTTGTCTCATCAAAGGCACAATTCTCCCAAATATTTCGCCTACCTGCCGTACTACAGGCAGTCGAATCATCAACAAGGTTTGGAGCCAATCTCTACACGCCCACACAGATGGTTCTGAGGATTTGGGCTTCCACAGCAGCAGCAGCTTTTTGCATTCCAGATGTGAAGGTGATGAACTCTTTTGGACTTTTTGATCACCTTTTGGGATTTTCTGCCAAACGTTTTGCCCTCGTCTTGGCTCTTGAATGGACAGGTGCACGCGGCACGACGTACTTCCGGTTTGTGCATCCTTCGCGACAACAGTCACGTGATTGCATACGTTGAAAACAAACCACAAAAGGGCACGTGTTACACCTTACTTCCGGTAGTCTCGCCCTCACCGACAATTGACTTTGACCTCTTCGTGCTGTAATATTTTCCGATCACGTTATATTTTGTATTATTATGATTGTTCTTATTATTATGTATGTTATTATTATTATTATTATTATTATTATTGTTATATTTCCACGATCCGTACATGGTCATGGTGTGATTCCCACATAAACTATTGTTATTAACGTACACAGTGCACAGCACGGACCCGCACGGGAATAAGAACGTCACGTACCGGGTCCGAACTCCTTGTCCGCGGGAGATTCTCCCGGATCGAGCAGGTTCCTTCCATCGAAGACCATCGTGGATCCCGGAGGCTTCACCACGTGTTCCTCACCAGAGAGACATCGGTTCATTGGACACAGTGGAGTAAAGTGTAGTCCAGTCCAGTCAAAGGCAGTTCAGTCAAGGCAGTCGAACAACAAGGTCCAAGTGAAGAGCCTCTGCTTCTGTGATACACTGTACTTTTTTGGTCATGACCACGCCCCCAACGGAGGGGAAACGGAAATACAGTGCGTGCTGAGACCTCAAACAGAAGTCATGGTGTTACATGGTGACATTACATGGTGTTACAATATAGACATTACATGGTGTTACAATAAAGACATTACATGGTGTTACAATAAAGACATTACATGGTGTTACAATAAAGACATTACATGGTGTTACAATAAAGACATTACATGGTGTTACAATAAAGACATTACATGGTGTTACAATAAAGATATTACATGGTGTTACAATAAAGACATTACATGGTGTTACAATAAAGACATTACATGGTGTTACAATAAAGACATTACATGGTGTTACAATAAAGACATTACATGGTGTTACAATAAAGACATTACATGGTGTTACAATAAAGACATTACATGGTGTTACAATAAAGACAGTACATGGTGTTACAATAAAGACATTACATGGTGTTACAATAAAGACATTACATGGTGTTACAATAAAGACATTACATGGTGTTATAAAAAAGACATAACATGCTGTTATAATAAAGACATTACATGGTGTTACAATGAAGACATTACATGGTGTTAAAATAAAGACATTACATGGTGTTACAATAAAGACATTACATGGTGTTATAATAAAGACATAACATGGTGTTATAATAAAGACATAACATGGTGTCAGAAGTAAAAACTGTGAATATGACGTGGTTGAGGAGTCGTTAATCACGGACAGAATTGAGTGTGGCATCGTGGACGCACTCCGTGAAAAGCTGCTTGAAGTGGACAAGCTCAAGAATCCCAGACATGCAACAAATAATGTGCAGGAGATGGACTCACAGTGCGACTCACCTCTGCACCACATCGACGCGGTCAGTCTCGACCATCATCTCGGCGATGAAGAGGAAGCAGGGTTTGATTTTGAGGACCTCCTCGTGGATTTCCTCACCGACGGCAGGGCCGGGGACCTTGATTGGACGCAGACTGGATTCATCGGTGACATCCCGGTGACATTTAAGTTGGACTCTGGGGCCCAGGTGGATATTATACCAGAATGAATATTTAACTACATGGTATTCATAGAATACTTACCCTGCGCAATCAACTTGGTGTGTCAACTCTTCTGTTTTTGAACATTTTTTTTTTGATACAATATGGCTGCCAGACCACGTGAGCGATGACATCATAAATTTATATTCTCTAATATAATAGTTGCATTGATCACGCTCAATGAATTTCAAACTGATCAGACGAAGCGTTGTCCCTGTCGAATTATGACGTCATAGTTATGGCACCAACTAGTTGGCTCACACAAAGTTGACTGCACAGGATAAGTATTCTGTGAATACCATCACGTTAACATATGTTATTCCCCTTTGGGGAGTTCTTTACAATGTGCCATGTATCAATTTTTTCGATGCAGAACTTTCGGAGATCATCAATTGAGTTGGCCACAGGTGGACTCCAAGCAGGTTGTAGAGACATCTCAAAGATGATCAAAGGAAATTGTGTGCACCTGAGCTCAAATTGAGTGTCATAGCAAAAGGGGTTATTGACATTTCAGATTTTCATTTTTAATTAATTTGGAAAATATTCTGAAAAATAGATTCCACTTTGACTTTATGGGGTATTATGTGTCGATCAGTGGAAAAAAATCCCGATTTAATCCATTTTAAATACAGGATGTAACAACAAATTGTGAAGAAGTCAAAGGGTGTGAATACATTCTGAAGGCACTGTATATTGAAAACAATTATATTGTTACTTTTTCTAGATTTCTCATTTTAAGGAGGATTTGGAATCAGCGCACAGAGAAGATTGAGGATATAGGGTTCAACTGGATGCAGGATTGCTGCACATGCACCGGAAAAAGAAGAAAGCAGCAAGAAGAGATGTGGATAAGGTGGGGAAATATATGGAAGGGAGGTGTACAAGTTGGAAGAGGATGGTGGGAAGAAGTTAATCTATAAAATGGCTGCTGACAGGGATGAGCATAGTGAGGACGTGAATTGGGGGGTGGGTGGTGATTTTGAATGGTGCCGGGAGGTTAGTGACAGAGAGGGGAGGGGGTTAGTGGTGAATGTATGGGGAGGATATTTAAAGGAGCTGATCAACTGAGGAGGAAACAATGGTGAGCTGGTGCTTCCTTGTTGTGAAGAGGGGAAGTGGAGGTAGTGGAGATCACGGAGGAGGAAGTAAGGACAGCAATAAAGAGGATGAAGAAGGGAAGAGAGTCAGGCATTGACGAGATGTGTACAGAGATGTCATATCCTGTGGGAAAAGTTGGAGTCAGTTGGACGAGGAGGCTCATGAATGTATGTATGATAGAGGGTTCAACTGGAGATTGGAAGGCAGGCCTCATTGTGCAGATATGGAAGAGAAAAGGTGATGTTCAAGATCTGGGGAAGTGCAGAGGCATTAACCTCCTTCGTCATGTCATGAAAACTGTACTGGAGAGGATTCTGGATGGGAGGATAAGGAAGAGTGTGGAGTTGGAGATCGGCGAAGAGCAGCAGGGGATGAGAAAGGGAAGAGGGATGATGCATGGGCTGTTCACGCTGACATAGCTGAGGAAGAAGAAGTTGGAGGTGCAAGGTTAATTGGCATTGGGATTTGTGGACCTGGAAATGGCCTCCGACACTGTCCTGAGAAACATGGTGATGGCGACACTGAGATGGATGGGATTGCCGGAAGCAGAAGTTAGGTTGGTGGAGTGAAAGTACAATGAAACGAAGGGAAGAGTTTTTGTTGGTCCTGGGATGTCGGAGGAGTTCAGTGTGAATATCGATTTGAAGCAGGAAAGCTCTCAGGCCACTCATGTTTATCATGGTGTTGGAGCTGGAAAGCAGGAAGGCTGACCTGAAAGGTATTCTGGGGAGGATGTTGTGTGCAGATGATTTGGCTCTTGTGGCAGATTATATGCGAGATACAGGAAGTACAGGGGGAGTGGAAAGTGCCATTTGGGAAACATGGGCTGAAGGAGCACAACGACTGAGGTGATGTGGGTCAGGCAGCAGAGGAAACAAATGAGTATCAGGTGAGAGGTGAAGGAGATCAGACAGGGAAATTGGTTTGAGTATCTGGTGGCAACAGAGACCGGTGATGGTAAGTTGGAGGCAGTTTCGGTAAGTTGGATGGAAAGTTGGGGGCAAGATTTCTGGTGGGTGTGAACGTGTGGAGGTGGGTGGAGGGATTAATGGCAGCCATAAAGATATCATGAAAATTGATTGCAGAAGTGAAGAGGGTGGATAGAAGGTGGATGGATGAACTGAGGAAGGAGATTGTTGTGCAGTTGAGCTTGACGGAGAGATTGATGAAAAGCCGGCTGAAGTGCGCGTACACACTTGATATGTACGGAGGAAGAGAGAATGGCAAAGAGAGCGGGTATGTTAAGGGAGTAAAGCAGGAGGAATGAAGAGATTGGCTGGTTGAGATGGGAGAATTGTGTGAGCAGGGATATCAATGAGGTGGGATGGTTGGAGAATGGAGAGAGATGGTTGAGGGCAGGAGGAAGTGGTGGAGTTTTGTGGTCGAGGCAGCTTGGTTGGACCTCATCCCTTATAATGGGAAGAGAAGGGGGAGGAAAAGAAGAAAAGAGGATTATAATTGGGTTTGGGTCGTTTAATGTCACAAATCTTTCGGATCGTCATTTACAAATACATATCTTTCACATATTTTTCATTCATATCACATATATTTCAGTGTTCATTTGAAGCTATGAAGCCAATTCAATATTTGCCGCACTCCTTCCTTCCATCCGTCCATCAAAAATAAAGAAGACGAACCTTTCTAACCCACTGTGTTTAATTATAAATGGTTCTCAAGGGTAATTCTAGATTTCGAGAGCGTTCTAAAGGGGAATTCTAGAGGGTTCTAATGGGTAATTTTAGAGGGCTCTAAAGGGTAATTCTAGATGGTTCTAAAGGGTAATTCTCGAGGGTCCGAAAGGGTAATTCTAGTGGGTCCTAAAGGGTATTTCCAGAGGATTCAAAAGGGTAATTCCAGAAGGTTCTAAAGGGTAATTCTAAAGGGTTCTTGTGATGAATCGGACGACATAAATAGCTGGCGTGATACACATATCTGTCAGACAGGTCTACATAGAGATGGGTGTTTTCGGTTATGGAACCAGCTGGGAGAGTGGCCATACTTGCTGCTATGATTCTTTGAGAGCTAGGTAAGAGTATTAATTTGCTGCTTAGTAGTTGTTTCATTTTAAATGTATCGAGAAGCTTTGCTTGTATCATGTAGAGTGTAGACTAAGGTTATGATCTTTTGTTATGTATAGATGCACCAGGTCGACTGCAATAAAGCCTCCTTTCTTTCGAGATGTCTCTGGCTCCATATTCACAACAATTAATTGCAATCTTCCTTCCTGGGCACGACCTCCGAAGGATGGAGAAGCTGATTTGCCTGGAGCACTTCTCCGGAGATCTAAACGCACTTGACTCCACGGATCAGTTGAATCACTGGCTCAACTCTTTGACTTTTTCCGGAACTGGTTCTGGACATTACGGAGGCGCATAAACTCAATGTCTTATCCAGCAATGTCTCTCATTTCATCTATAGATACATCACTCGTTGCATGACGTACGATGAAGTGGTGGCTACCTTGAAAGCCCTCTACATAAAACCGCGCACCACCGTTTCCGTCAGGCACCTGCTGGCAAAGCGCAGGCAGGACAGCTCGGAGTCCATGTGTGGAAGTATACAAATATATGTCTATTATTTGTTCTCATATCATTCTTTTCCAGAATGTGTTTTTCTGTGTAACTCTGTAGAAATGAAACCTGGAGGAGAAGGAGCTAAGTGCAATCCTGTTTGGGCAGGTCAAGAGGGAATGACCTATAGAGAACAGATAAGAATTGCTTCACCATTTTAAAATGATAACAGCTGTTTAAAAGCTCTTAGGACTCTTCAAGATAGAAACCAGAGATTTACAAATGTCTTACTGTCTGGGCCGAAAAGCCCTGTGCGGAATTCTGAATTCCATGCTCATATAAGGAAACGAGCCTTTATTATATAAGAAAGGGGCTTTGAGGAAAACGTGGTGCTGGCCAAGGAACGGAGGAGATCTGCGCACAGAAGAAGATTGTGGGTACCATGACCGGCAGAACGCCGCTTCGTTAAGTTTAGTCAGTTCATTAGTTAGTCAATATTTTGAATTAGTACGTTCATGTAACAACCCTCTACAGTTTTAATAAACATTGTGTGAGAAACAAAGGTGGAGTTTTCTTTGTCGTAGGATTAGGAATTCTTCAATACATGCACCAGTTACAGACAGGCTTTGCGACAGCTGGCTCAAGATTGTGCGCTTCAGGACAGTACGGCTCTGCAGTACACCAATGATCTGATCCATGATGACTTTATTACGGGTCTGCAGTCTTCTGCCATCCAACAACGTCTGCTCGAGAAAGAGACGCAATATTTCCAAACGGCATTCGACCAAGCTCGGGTTCTACAGTCGGCTCAGGCCGTATCCGACTCTTATGGTCGACCTTTCACAGCTGCTAGTGCTACTGCTCACGACACGACACGTATGCACGATCGCGGAGACCCGGAAGCTGATGCGGGGCAAGCGCCTGCTCGAGCGGCCGCTCAATGCGCATTCTGCGAGGAGTGCTCTGATGAGGAGGTGAACGAGCCCTGTACAGCCGCCGTGACCTCACCCGCTGGTCAGACCGGCAAATGTGTATTTTGCGGCAATCACCGCCATCCTCGCGCATGTTGCCCTGCTAGGGAATCGGTGTGCCATAATTGCGGGAAGTGTGGGCATTTTAACAAAGTCTGTTGCGTGCCCACGACCAAGTGTGCAACTCTCGCAGGCGCACGCTTGTCGACGGGAACCCGGCGGACTCCGAGCGGCCTCACTCGTGCCTTGGTGCCGGTCGAAATAAACGGCCAATCGGTGGAAGCTTTGATCGACACTGGTAGCGATCGGAGCTACATCAGCCCTCGTTTCACAGAGCGATTCGGGTGGACTCCAGATGCCTCGACTCAAAGTGTGTACTTGGCCTCGGGAGCCCTATGGCAGCAAGCACGTGGAGTGTGCATGGTTGAGCTGGTTGCTTATGATGTTACTTACTGTAATGTTAAGTTTCTTGTTCTCCCTAACCTCTGCTCTGACATCCTCCTGGGTCACGATTTTTTGAATCGGCACAAACGCTTAGAGATGAGGTTCGGCGGCGCCCACACTCTATCCGTGGGCACTGAGCATGGCTCGGTTTGCACCCACGCCAATATAGCTGTCGACTCACCTTGACTATTCCCGAGGTTAACTGCTAATTGCCATCCGGTTGCCATGAAATCTAGAAGGTATTCCCTGCCGGATGCTATCTTTATAGCCACTGAAACTAAACGCCTGTTGCACGCAGGCATTATCAAACCCAGCCACTCACCTTGGCGTGCACAAGTCCTGGTCGTTGACAGCCCAAACCATCGTAAACGCATGGTCGTAGACTCCTCCCAAACTATTAACCGCTTCACCCAACTCGATGCATATCCTTTACCCAAAATGGAGGATATGGTTTGGGCGGTATCCAAGTATAGAGTATTCAGCACACCAACTTAAGAAGCGCGTATCATCAGAATCCGATATGCGCTGCCATCCGACGCAACACAGCTTTCGAATCCGGCCAGCGGTTGTATCAATTCCGTAGAATTCTGTTTGGAGTTAGGAACAAAGTGGCGTGCTTCCAGAGAGAGCGATAGATGAGATTTTGGCAAAGTAACAAGTGAAAGAGGTATCCGTGTATGTTGATAACATGACCATTGGCGGTTGGAATCAAAAGGACCATGACTCGAACTTGTGCCGGTTTTTGGAAGTGGCTCGTAAATATTGACTGACCTTCAATAAATCGAAATGTAGCTATTCTGTGGGAACCATAAATCTGTTGGGGGTACACGGTGTCTGGAGGGGAGGTAAGGTCTGATCCAGCATGCCTCCAGGCCCTACTGGACCTTGCCCCTCCCGTTGACCGTGCGACTTGAAGACGCACAATGGGATTATTTGACCATTACAGCATGTGAGTCTCACGCTTCTGTTACATATTTATGTGAATGTATGTGAATTACCATTCAGGTCTTTGCTTATCAATGTGTAGTAGATTAAGGGTTGTTGTGGTTGGAGGGTCAGGAGCCCTTCTGAAAAAGAGACCGGAAACGGAAGAGGAAAAGACACGAGGAAGAAAAGCGACGAGGATTCTTCTTCCTCGCCCCGCTCCGACGAAAGGTGGGATCGACCTTGCGCCGTGTGGAAAAGCGGCGTTCCGAAGCCCGTCTGGCGAGAGGAGTTACCGGGACGTGTACCTACCCGGTGGAGATGTCAAGCCGACCGCGCGTCTGGCACCATTCGCGGCACCGTCTAAAAAGATGCGTACGGGTCGCACGTTGGGGCCTAACACGCGTTGCAAGCGGCGTGGGGCTTTTGCTTGCTTTACCGTACCCGCTTCGCGTGGCCACGAGGGGCTGCAGCCGTGGTGCCTGGTACGATACCTGCCCGGTGGAAACACGTCCACCCGGGGTTCGTTCAACCGCCCGAGTGCGGCGACGCCGACCATCATCTTGGTCAGGAGGGGCCCAGAGACATTGTGAGGGACAGAGACCAAAAGGGGGTCGTGAGTACAAAAGGGGACACACATATATAAGATGGCCATCTTAATCATCTAGGGAATTGATTGTGGATTGGGAATTGTTGATGGTTGTTTGTTGTTGATTGCTCGGGGAATATATCCTTGATTGTATCATTGAAATTGTATGGTATCATTACCCTTGAAATATATCATTGAACATCAGTTTTCTCTTGGGTGGAATTCATAGGGATTGCGTTGCGAAAGCGCATATATCATACCACTTTCTGGCGAAGTTCCTCTCACGGTCCGGGGGTCACCGAGACCAGGTAGTCACCGAGGGGACCACGTAACAGAATTGGGGGCTCGTCCGGGATTTAAAATTGTATAAAATAATAAAATAATATTTTTATTAATTAAAATTTATTAATTAAGTATTAATTGGAAAATTTTTGGGGAAATTGGGGTAAAGTCTTGGGTGAAGGTTAACAGGTGTTAACGATAGTCACCCTGGCGTTTGTGGCACAGAACTTTGCGGTAACACCGAGTGAGGCACAGTTCCGAGCGTTACTAAAGTCGGACCTCTTGAAATTGGCCAAACATTTTAACTTGGAGGTCCGAACTAATTTGAGGAAGGCAGAGTTGCAGGCCACGGTGATACAATCTATGGTGGGATTAGGAACATGGGACGAGTTAGCCTGGGAGTGGCTACCCGAAGAACCAGAAGACGTTGAGCTCCGGAAACTGGAGTTGCAATTACGGAGCCAGGAACGGATCAAAGAAGAAGAAAGGAAAGCAGAAAAGGAAAGAGCAGAAGAAGAAAGGAAAGCAGAAGAGAGGAGAGAAGAGAAACAAGCAGAGGAAAGGAGAGTGGAACGAGAACTCCAGGAAAGGTTAAAAGAAGAAGAAAGGAAAGCAGAAGCGAGGAGAGAAGAGAAACAAGCAGAGGAAAGGAGAGTGGAACGAGAACTCCAGGAAAGGTTAAAAGAAGAAGAAAGGAAAGCAGAAGAGAGGAGAGAAGAGAAACAAGCAGAGGAGAGGAGAGCTGCAAGGGAACTCGAAGCAGAGGAGAGAAAAGCAGAAAGGGAATTAAAGGAACGTGACATGGAGCTTCGGCAGGAAATTAAATTCAAGGAGCTGGAGTTAATGAGAGAACGGGGAGAGGCACCACCCTTGCTGACGGGGTCGACACCTAACCAGAAAACCTGGGATGTGGGCAGACATGTGAGGCTGGTTCCACCGTTCAGTGAAAAGGAAGTCGCGAAATTTTTTCCACACTTTGAGAAAGTGGCTCGACAATTAAACTGGCCAGAGGAGGCCTGGACCATACTAGTGCAAAGTGTGCTGGTGGGAAAAGCTCAAGAGATTTATTCGGCGCTACCAATGGACCAATGTGCAGATTATGAGGTACTGAAGAAGCACATCCTCAAAGCCTATGAGTTGGTTCCAGAAGCTTACAGGCAAAAATTCAGGAATGCCAGGAAGAGGGAGAGTGAGACCCATGTGGAGTTTGCCAGAGTGAAAGAAAACATGTTTGATCGGTGGTGTGAGTCAAAAGGAGTCGGGAAAGACTTCGAAACATTGCGTGACTTGATCCTGGTGGAGGAATTTCAGCAGTGTGTCCACGAGGACATCAAAGTGTACCTGCAGGAAAAGAAAGTACCAAAGTTGTGGGACGCAGCCACCATGGCAGATGATTATGCTTTAACCCACCGAATAGGGGTCCACGAACCTAACTCCTCGCCTAGATCTCCGCAGGGGAGGTGGGGAACAGCAGGTGCGGAGAACGACAATACATGGCGGCGGCCTCGAGAGGAGTATGGGGACAACGCGGATACCCCACCTGTTCGAAATCAGAGGGATGCGGGCCCAAGACAAACTTATATTTCGGGGGGCCCGAGGCAGACCACGAGTTTTTCCTCCGGGCCTACTTGCGCTTTTTGCAAAAAACCTGGACACTTGATGTCCAGTTGTTACCGCATGAAAAGGGAAGACCCAGAGCGGACTCTGACTATTACGACTCCAAATGCAATGGCCATTGTGAGAAATCGCCATCAAAAGGGTTACCAACCATTTATTTCAGAGGGGTTTGTGTCACTGGATGGAGCCTCGACTAACCGGAGACCGGTTAGGATATTGAGGGACACAGGAGCACATCAATCTTTAATGCTTGAAGGCATTTTGCCATGGTCCGAGGAGCCGGAAACGGGGGATAGTGTTCGTTTACAGGGGATCGGGGGCGGTGTTAGTGCTCCACTTCATGTCATCCATTTGGAGTCCGATTTGGTGTCAGGACCGGTCACCGTCGGTTTACAAGCCACGCTTCCTGTAGAGGGTGTATCTGTGGTTATCGGGAATGATTTGGCCGGGGGTCAAGTTTATGGTAACCTGAGGGTTGGTAAAGAGCCCAGCAGGGAAAATAACACCACACCAGCTCGGGAGGGCGACAAAAGTACCAAGTTATTTGTAGGGGGACTGAACTTCAAAACAGAGGAAGAAGTTCTGACCTCTGTCTTCAACAGATATGGGCCGCTGGTGGAAGTGTGGTTGGTAAGAGACAGGGAAACGCAACAGTCAAGAGGGTTCGGCTTTGTCACGTTTGCAAGCACAAAAGATGCCAGAGAGGCAGAGAAGAATTGGAATGGCAAGGATTTGGAGGGTCGGACCATAACAGTAGGGAAGGCATTTCGTAGGCATCGAGAGGTCTACAGGAGAGGACAACTGGGCGGTAGTTTTGGTGGTGGCCGCAATCAATATTATTATGGGGCCTCCCTGAGTTACGGCAGCTCCCGAAGGAAGGATTGTCAAAGTAGTGGCCGAGAAGGAGACCGCTATTCATGGGACTACAGGGACAAGCGGTCCCACCATAATTATTAGGGAAGTTCTGAGAAGTTGAAGCACTGAAGGCGGCGGAGCCGCCGAGCCAAGATTCCTACACGGATTAACCGTGAACGCCGTTCCTAAAGGCGTCCATGTAGTGAACTTTCATGCACGGACTAACCGTGAACTCCACGTTCCTCAAGGCGCCCATGTAGAGAACTTTCCTGCATGGACTAAACGTGAACTCCACGTTCCTAAAGGCATCCATGTAGTGAATACTCGGCTTGGCCTCCCGGAAAAAGTGCTATCGAGTTGCATAACTTTGGATCTTTGATCAACCCCTTAACCTTCATTCACAAGAAACTGACAGTCAAAGTCAGAGGGTCATGAGATGGAGTTTGGCTTGGCAGGAGTCCAAGGGGAAATTGAACATGTAAAGGGCAGGGACAATGTCGTGGCTGGTGCTTTGTCCAGAGGGAATTACCTTTGAAAATCTCTGGGGGTTGTGTGAAATTTTGTTGCTTTATTGTTAAGTGATAACTGTGCCCGGGGGGAACTGATAATGTGGGGGGGTTGAGTTATCTGGTTTGTTTATCCAAATTGGCCGGCAAAGAAAGTTTTCGCCGGGTTCAAACTTTCTTTCTTGAAGGGGGGGAGTGTTACATATTTATGTGAATGTATGTGAATTACCATTCAGGTCTTTGCTTATCAATGTGTAGTAGATTAAGGGTTGTTGTGGTTGGAGGGTCAGGAGCCCTTCTGAAAAAGAGACCGGAAACGGAAGAGGAAAAGACACGAGGAAGAAAAGCGACGAGGATTCTTCTTCCTCGCCCCGCTCCGACGAAAGGTGGGATCGACCTTGCGCCGCGTGGAAAAGCGACGTTCCGAAGCCCGTCTGGCGAGAGGAGTTACCGGGACGTGTACCTACCCGGTGGAGACGTCAAGTTGACGTGGGGCCGTGCACCGACCCCGCGTCTGGCACCGTTCGCGGCACCGTCTAAAAAGACGCGTACGGGTCGCACGTTGGGGCCTAACACGCGTTGCAAGCGGCGTGGGGCTTTTGCTTGCTTTACCGTACCCGCTTCGCGTGGCCACGAGGGGCTGCAGCCGTGGTGCCTGGTACGATACCTGCCCGGTGGAAACACATCCACCCGGGGTTCGTTCAACCGCCCGAGTGCGGCGACGCCGACCATCATCTTGGTCAGGAGGGGCCCAGAGACATTGTGAGGGACAGAGACCAAAAGGGGGTCGTGAGTACAAAAGGGGACACACATATATAAGATGGCCATCTTAATCATCTAGGGAATTGATTGTGGATTGGGAATTGTTGATGGTTGTTTGTTGTTGATTGCTCGGGGAATATATCCTTGATTGTATCATTGAAATTGTATGGTATCATTACCCTTGAAATATATCATTGAACATCAGTTTTCTCTTGGGTGGAATTCATAGGGATTGCGTTGCAAAAGCGCATATATCATACCACTTTCTGGCGAAGTTCCTCTCACGGTCCGGGGGTCACCGAGACCAGGTAGTCACCGAGGGGACCACGTAACACTTCTCAGAGAAGATAAGACCGCTTGTGGAATATAAAACATTCCCTCTGCCCTTGGCCACGCTGAAGGCGTTTCAACAACTAAAAGGAGACGTCGCCAGCTCGGTCATAACTTCAATCAACAAGACAATTCCTTTCGTGGTGGAGACAGATGCGTCTGATTGCGCAATCGCAGCAACATTGAGCCAGGGTGGCCGCCCAGTGGCTCTCTTCTCAAGGACACTGACTGATAGTGAGCGACGTCACGCCTCTATGGAAAAAGAGGCGTACGCCGTGGTAGAATCGATCTGCAGGTGGAGACACCTCCTTCTAGGGCAACGCTTCACCGTCATAACTGATCAAAAGTCTGTCTCGTACATGAATGACGTGAAGCATTCTGAAAAGATAAAGAATGAGAAGATTGCTCGTTGGCGCATAGAACTGGCTGACTACTGCTTTGAAATTAAGCACTGGCCGGGTATGCACAACCTCGCGGTTGATGCGCTGGCTAGGACCATCTGCGCGGGGATGACCGTTGGCGACCTGCGTAATATCCACGTGGCACTCTGTCACCCTGGCATGACGCGGATGGCTCACTTTGTTAGGAGTACGAACTTACCTTTCTCCATGGAGGAGATACGTCAGTTATGCAAGACCCGCATTGTTTGCGCGGAACCTAAAACGAGTTTCTACCAGCCGGCGGTGGGTACCCTCATACACGCCGGTAGACCATGGGAGTGCCTGAATGTCGATTTCAAGGGGCCTCTGCCTGGTAATCGGTACATGCTGACAATAGTGGGCGAGTACTCGCGATTCCCGTTCGCATTTCCATGCACTGACACGTCTTCCCTGACCATGATCTGCTGCTTGAGACAGCTGTTCTTGATGTTCGGGTATCTTGCTTTCGTACACAGTGACCGTGGAACTGCTTCCATGTCTCAGGAGCTAAAGCAATTTCTCCTTGAGTGTGGCATCGCCTCCAGTCATACCCCCACCTGTAACCCACGATGGAACAGTAAAATCGAAAGATACAACGGTGTTATTTGGAGGGCTGTCACGATGGCCTTGCGTAGCCGTGGCTTAGCCACGACCATATGGGATCGGGTGCTTCCTGAAGCACTGCATGCGATCCGCTCCCTGTTGTGTACCTCCACTAATGTCAATCCTCATGGGATACTCTTCTGGTACCAACGTCGCGGTTCTAGCGCCTATTTCTTACCCTCGCGGGTAGCTGAGCCAGGACCGGCACTGCTAATACGCATGGTTCGACAAAGCAAATATGAACAGCTTGCTGACCAGGTAGACATACTGGAAGCGAATCCACAATATTCGCATGTTTGATTGGCTGTCGGCAGACAAACTACGGTACCGCTCCAGCATCTAGCACCTTGTGGTGAGATGGACGAAACAGAAGCTGATTCGACTACCCCCGTCCTGCCCGACTCGAGTCCTGACGAGGCTACTGGGGGTGATGCTGCCTCACAGTACGAAATCATGTCTCCTTTGCCTCGGGCTGTAGACTTGCCCCAGTTCTGATGGGAGATCACCGGGTGATGGGGAGCGGGTTATGCCAAGCACCGGGGGCTATGGAGACGACAGCATGTACCACACTTGTGGCAGCCGGCTGTGCCAAAAAACCGTTTTGGTTTTGATTACTCCTATTAGCGGTGTTCCTAAGACAGGGAGAATGTGATGAATCAGACGACATCAAGCCAGTTTCTGGCATGATACACATAACTGTCTGGCAGGGGCGGTCTCGAAGGAGATTGGCGTTTTCACATATGTAACCAGTTGCAAGAGTGGGACTCTGCCATACTTACTGCTATGATTCTTTGATAGCTAGGTAAGAGCATTAATTTGCTGCTTAGTAGTTGCTTCATTTTAAATGTATTGAGATGCTTTGCTTGTATCATCTTACTATAATTCATCAAATATCCGCCCGTCCGTTTGAAGGTACCGCAAAAACGGCTCAACCGATCGCAACGATATTTTGGGTGGGTATTCCTGGGACACCTAGGAGTAAAATAGGATATATTGTTTTTCCAATTTTTCCAAGTTTTCCAATTTTTCCAAACACATTTACCGATATGAACAGTGATGTGGCTTTTGTTGAAATTCTACAAATACTGTTTATTCTATGTACCAGGAGAGAGTAGATCGACTCCTGACTAACTCTTCCGATATAAACGTGCGGCTCCGAAGTAACATGACAGCGTGTGCAAAGCGACGGAGAAACAGGTGTAGCGCCCGCTTCCATGTTACAGATTCGGCGCGCACTCTTCCACATAAACGTGCGACTGAGAAAGACGTGCAGTGGCCGCTTCCGTTTTGCAGAATTCAATCTTTTTTCAAAATGGGCGCCATGTACTGTTTAGATTTTGATGATTTGCGTGTGATATGATTCAACGGATGTTTATATGAATCGTTTAAAATAAAAAAAGCCTTCAATTTCTGATATTTTGCCTTTTCATTTGGGCTTCCCAATTGAAGCCCCGCCCATAGGGCAGGTACCGTTGCTAGTGTAGACTAATGTTATGATCTTGCGTTATGTATAGATGCACCAGGTCGATTGCAATAAAGCCTCATTTCTTTCGAGAGGTCTCTGGCTCCATTTTCACAACAGTTCTAAAGGGTAATTCCAGACGTTACTGAAGGTTAATTCTAGAGGGTTCTCAAGGGTAATTCTCGAGGGTTCTAAAGGATAATTATTAAGGGCTTAAAAGGGTAATTACAATGAGTAATTCTAAAGGGTAATTCTGAATGGTAAAAGTGTAATTACCCTGCGCTCGCGAAACTAAAAGCAGGGTTAGGCGATTGGTTGCGTATGTGTGGCGTACATGTGGAGTGCATGTGGCGTACATGTGGAATGCGTGTCTGCATTTTTAAAATTCATTTTCTTGGCAACCATTGGTCCAATCGACACGAAATTTTACCAAATGAGCGCCTCCGCCTGCATAATTTTTTATTCACAATTATTATATCATAGATCACGTGGTACGGATGCCATCTTGAAAAAAACGTTCCAACTCTATATCTCCAAAACCGCTCAATGGAAAAAATTGAAACATGGTTCACTGTCAAGTACTCCCCATGGGGAATAATATATTTTGATGATTGTCATCGGTGCCTTCACTATGACATCATAATTTGACAAGTACAATGCTTCGCATATAATCAGTATGTCAGTATGAACCTCGCATATAATCAATATAATGCGGTGCATATAATCAGTATGAATTTTTTTTTCTCTGCCACTGTTGGTCTGACTGACAAAATTTTCACTAAAGAAGCACTCCCTCTTGTAGAATATTTTAATGAAAATTTTGATGGCATCGGTATAGGCGCCATCTTTGAAAAAAACGTTGCACCTCCATATCTCCGAAACCGCTCCATGGGAAATTTTGAAAAGTGGCTCATTGTAAAGAACTCCGCATGCAAAATTAGTGTTGTTAACGATGATGTCATTGGTGCCTTAATTATGACGTAATAATTTGACAGGCACAATACTTAGTCTGATCAGTTTACAATGCTTAGTCTGATCAGTTTGAAATTTATTGAGTGTGACCTACTTAACAACTTTATTAGAGAATGTAAATTTATGATGTCATCGCTCACGTGGTCTGGCAGCCATATTGGATCAAAAAATTGTCGGAGTCTGTAAAATTGGATCTAAATCTCACGTCAGATTGATATAAAAACGTATATATTGTTACGGACCGCGAATAAGGTGTTGATTTGCCGAGCGGATGGCGGCCGCGGCCCAAACGATTAACAATGACTAAGACCCGATTCCTTAAACGTGGGCCAAATCGTGCCACAGGTTTTCAATGGGGAAAAGACAAAGGCGACACGGATGTGAAGAAGAGGAAGACAGAAGTAGGAAATACGAATATAATTTATTTGCTATTTACAATCAAAAGAAACCAAGGAGAAGGAAGGATAATAAAATTAAGACAGAAGAAATCAAGGAGACACAGTGAAAATTCTAGCTTATCTATGCAGTCTTACTTAGGAACCCAAGGACAAGACAAATAAATCATAGCTTGGCGGGAGAGGAAGGATCAGCGGGGATCAGTCGGGCTGGAAGCGGACAGCCGCCGTCGATACTCGAGCTGGGATCGCTGAACCGCCGCGGTTCCAAACTGCACGGCGAAGCTCCTCGGGTGCACCGTGCGCACTTCGCACTTCGCACTTGTTCCTGCGCACTTGTTCTTGCGCACTTCGCACTTCGCACTTGTTCCTATCTCTGACTCAACTCACTCTTTGCACTTGTGTCAAAGGCTTCCCCGCACTTCTTATAATGCCGCGGGCGATCAAGCCGCCGGCCTCTAGAACACGCCCATCGGTGAGCTCGCCTCGGCCCTGATTGGTTGGCACGGGCTCTCTGGCTCCGCCCTTGATGACGAGGGGGCGGCCAACGCCCTGGATTCGGTGGCTCCTCCCCCTTCTTCTCCAAGCCCACCTCGTGGCTAATGGAGTCATGGTGAAAACCGCCCAATAGCTGCGGCGAATGCAGTTGGCAATTGAGGCTTCGTTAATGAAAATGAAAGGGGATCTATCTATTTGAATTCGGTGCAATGGAGTGTCAATTAATGGAAGACACAGTCTTAACCTACATAGAATAAGGAAATAAACTACCAACAAGGAGGAAATCTATGATTGGCTAAACGTGATTGTTTATGACCTAATTACGGGACGCACTTTGACCTTTAAACACAACTGGAGGAAGGAGGGCGATATTTTTACAACAATTTACACAACAATAAAAAAACACCATTCTCATATCCACAACACTGCACCCTCCTCCTCTTAGGCACGTCCCGGGCCTATTACTTTTACTTTTAGTGTGGCATGTAGGGGTAGTTCCCTCTACATTTAACTGACCCAGAGTGCGACAGTTTTAAAACATAAATAAATATGTCCCACTGCTCCATTGCACCCTGCCTAACAGATTCACGCCCACAACTAACCGAATTGCGGAATTGTCTTCAAACTATACATTTACGGTGGGGGCGCATTATTTACAACGACGCTATTTTATTTACAAAACTAACCCAGGACCTGCGATTGTTCTTTTTTTGGGGGGGGGGGGGGGGGGAGACAGTCTGCTCTGCATCGACGCACCACGAAGCACCCAAAAACGCACCAATACATCTTCAAGCACCAATCGGTGCACAGTCATCACTGTTCAATAAAAATAAAAACAACAAACCCTGGTGCTGGTCTTCCTCTTTGGCTCCCTCTGCTGGCTATTGTTATCTTCCTGGTGTTGTCATCTTCTTTGCTGCCGGCCTATTTGGATTAAAATAAAATGCACCCAACGTGTCCATTTTTATTTATTTATGGCCCACAGGGCCGACTAGTGTGGTTCACCTGTGGGGCATAGGTGCCCTGTGACCAAGGTCCGCCAGCAAGATCTCGGGCCTTCATGGCCGGTTCCAGCAGAGGGGTCATGCCCCAACCCATGGGGTCCATCAGTGGTGCTCAGCCACAGACATGTGGTCCATAAGGTGGTGCATCGATGCAGACAGCTGGTTCTGGGAGTTTCGGGCGCACAATGGCGGACTCCCGCACGCTCCCCTTGGTGCCCAGTGGCGCACAGTCCTCATGTGGGAGACAAGGGGGGGAAAAGACAGATGAGCGAGGGGTAAAGTCACAAGGGTACACTTCAATAAAGGCAATGCAAGGTGAGGTGCGTATGGGGACGGAGCGGAGAAAAGCTCGTCCCAACCGTACGTCACTCCCCCTGTCACCTACTCTACCCTTGCCCTTACCCCATATTTACAACAATCTACACATTTACAAATTCGTCCCTACTGTCATGTCTTCCCCATATTTCCCCTATACCAAATTCGTCACCACAATCCCTCTAACCAAAATTTGCCATCACCCAATTCATCATCAATCCTCATAAGGAGGAAGAGATGGAACATCAAAGTACAATGTCACACCCACGTCATGATGCGTCTCACATTCCAAACATTTGCATCAAAATAATAAAAACCAACAAACCATGGCATGGTGTGGAGTACCATTGTTACCTCAGGTGAGTGGATGCAGATGGTGCGAGGAGATTTCAATCCTAACTACCTTCTAAATGACATTAACACACTTTACACTACCCGGGGTCTTCCCTGCCAATCCATTGGCCAACTTACTCTATGCGGTTTTAAGAACCAAATTCCCATTGACCAAACTGTGGTGCTTATCAATTTGGGGTCTCACTCCCCCGATTCATTTCCCGGTGCCCTTGCACAATTTCCGGACTGGGTCATGTAGCTCTCCCAGCAGGTCTACCCACCTGCACACCTCCACCACTGTAGTTGCCACCCGAGCTTACCTAGCTCCTCACCCTAACCTAACTAACTGGGGAAGGCCCCTCCTGGCTCTGTCACCCCTCAGTGCCCTCTGGCACTGGGCTACCCGGGTCCGTCCTCCGGATCCTCGGGCCCCATCCACAACAACTCTACCGGCTCCCAGAGCCCACCTGCGGCCTCACCTGGCCGACATCCTCACAGTGGTGGAGTGCCCAATCAACTACACATACTAACAGGCTACATGCCCAGCCATTGCCACAACACTAATGCACCCATCCAAACTCCATTCTTCCACATGCACCACAGATGCCAATATCCAACCACAATTTACCTGTACCCTCTACCTAACACGTACACTACCCTCCCCGGGTATTCGTGATGGGGTCCATCCTCCTTTCCCCCATCCACACCTTCACACCATCCACTCCACAGTTTCCACCATACTCACTCCACGACCATCCATTCCATACTCCATATATTCCACACTCCATGTATTCCACTCAACCATTCTCCATACACCTGCAGTTGCACACCTGTGCAATCTCACCTGGTGCCACCTGCACCCTCCTTCCTTCCTGGACCATTTGGTCAGCACAACTCACATCACTATCACTCACTCAACCACTGCTCCATACACCTGTCTAGTTGCACACCTGTGCAATCACACCTTTTAACCACACACACGGCATCATCTGAACTACCTGTTGCCCTGCTAACTTAGTGCTCCCCGTCTTCCCTTTAAACTAAGCACATACCACGTCATTATCATCCAACTACCCTCGCTATGTCCCCACTACCGGTTCAAAGTCGCTACTTAAACCTTACCGTTACCTAAGGTCATCTTCTCTAGGTCCGTACACACTATATCCTAACCCTCCCGGGCTAGTTTTCACTGCCAAACCCCATAAGACTAGTGCTCCTTTGCCCCCGCTGTGAGAGATGGCAGAGTTGCCATCCCACCACATCGGGTATCTCTCACTAGCAATTTGGCTCATCCAAATGCAACCAATCAAAATTTTTCCAATCACTACCAATCATCTGCCAATCATCAAATTTTGTTTTTCAATTTCGGGTCCAAAACACTATCCTCATCACAGTCTACTCACTAGAGCCTCTCGGTGCATCAATTCATTTCCAAAGCCCGGCTTCGCAAAGCCGAGCAATGAATGCGGGTGCTTGGTGCCGGCGGTTGGATGCGTCCGGCACTCGGTAGGGAAGGACGCTTACCCGGGCCGAGATCCCACGCACCATCCCGGCACGGAGCCGTCCAATGGCCCGATCTCACCCTGCCGGAATGCCTCAACAAAAAGGGGTCGCCATGACGACCCTTCCTACCGGGCCGCCCGCTCCGCCTAGCGGAGCACGGACGCGGCCGTTCAGAGCGTGGCCCGGCGTGGTTCCCGCACGGCAGTTCTTTCGAAACCGCCGCGGGGCCCCGCGGCACACCTAGCTGCCCGGCACGCACCGAAGGCCCGCTTCTGCTATAAGTCGCTCTAACCGCTAACCCGGGTAGCGTCGATGATCCACTCGCATGCTTACACCCCGCAGCCCGTTCCTTGCTCACACATCCAGCTGTCTCCATGCTATTTGTCATTGCACCTTCTCTTACACACCCAGGTACACTCATTCCACTCACAGACTTGGTCACACACCTGACCACCGCACACCTTTGCACACACTCGTCGTTCACACACCTCACCAACACACCTCTTCGCGCCCCCTCCTCGGTCACCTCCTCTGTGACAACCACAGGTGTGCTCTCACTTGCACACCCAACCACGTGCCTCACTACCAACTCCAGTGTGCATTCCCATACGCGCTCTACCATTCCAGGTGTCCATCCTTCCATTCCAGGTGTACATCCTATCTCACCTGCCACAACCAACTCACGCTCCGTGTCACTCTTACGACTCTTACCACCACACTCGGTCGCGCATTCACCCTTACCCTCGACAGCGCACTCTGTCCTCATGCACCCATCCGTTACACACCTTTCTCACGCATCCTCTTGCGCACACTCTCCTGTTACACCCTCCGTAACACTCACCACAGGTGTGCATGCTTCCGTCACATCCCTTGTAACACTCCCCATCCCACGCTTCCATGTGCCCCCCCGCACACGCGCTACGACCAACTCATTCTCGACAGCACACTCACTCCTCGGCACGCACTTTTTCCTCACACACCCCATGGTCGGACATTCTCGCACACCTCTGTCCATACACTCCGTACCTGTCGCACACCTTTCCAGCGGCCTCTCACGAACACCCGGGTCCAAACCAACCCCCAAGCCGACTGAATCTCCCCTCACACCATATACATTTCCGCGTATATCGCCACTCACCTCAGCACCTCGTCTCCGCACCTCCTTCGCCACCTGCAAACTCTTTATTTGGTTAGCGAGCACACCATCACGATTTGAGCACCGACCTTGCACATATTCCATCACCTCCTCCTTTATCTCCCTCTTAGTTTCCCTTCGTCTCTTCTTAATTTCACTCACCCCCTCCTCCACTTCCTCTCACTTTTGCTTCACCTTTTATTATTACTAGGGCATGCCCGTACTATATATATATCTAAAATTATATCCCCCCCCCTCTATTTACATGAAATGGTTTGGTCCATTCGCAAAGCCAAAGCGAACGGCTTGCAAGTACGGTGACTATTATTATTTTTGTTGTTGTTGTTGTATACTGAATCGAGGCTCGTGAAAGAGCTTACATTTATTTCACAAACAAATCAACCAGACAAACAAAATATACAAAAAGAGGAAGTGGAAGACAAGATGGGGAGAGAAGGGGAAGCACACAACCACAACATTTGAGAGCAGGGAGAAGTGTGGGAGGGAGAGGGCTTGGGGGCAGGAGGCGTGGGAAGGGGGGGGGCGGGGGGTGGAGAGGTATAAAACACAAGGGGACCGAAATTAGTGGGGGTAGAAAAGATCAAGGTTTTGGATGGGGGAGGATAAGAGATGGTGGTGAACAGCTGTTTTAAAGACCTGGAGGGTGGAGTGGGATTGAAGAGAGTGAGGGAGTTTGTTCCAGAGGCGGGAGAAAAGAGGAATGAAGGAGAAGGTGAATAGAGAGTCTTGATTTTGGCAGTTTAACCATAAGAGGGTTGCAGGCAGATCTTGTGCGACCTGTAGGAATATTTGGAGGACAGAGCCCAGAGAGAGCTGGGGGGGCAAGGCCAGAGAGGAGTCGGTAGAAGACGGAAAGACCACCAACCTGCCTGCGGTGAGTGAGTGAAAGGCCCTTGGAGTTAACTTCATCGAGGGAGATTCCAATGATTCTGAACGCTTTGGTTTCAACAGCGTGAAGACGAGCTAGGTGTGAGGCAGGAGCACCAGACCAGAGGGGAGAGCAGTATTCCATAGAGCTGTGGATGAAAGCCTTGTATGTGGTGAGGAGCTCAGGTGTGCCAAGGAAGGACTTCGCACGACGGAGGATGCCCAGTCGGCGACTGGCTTTGGAGGCCAGATTTGAAATGTGGTTTTCCCAGGAAAGATCATGGCAAATAGTGAGACCCAAAAGCTTGAGTGACAGAACCTCTTGGAGAGGATTATTCAGAAAGTGGATTGGAGGGTTTTCCAGTCGGTCTTTTCGGAGAGACATCGTAAGAGTGTGAGATTTATCAGGATTGAAAGACATGTTCCATTTGTTTGCCCAGTCAGTGATTCTGTCCAGATCTGCAGAGAGTGAGGAGGCTGCAGATTGCCGATCTAAGGGATGAGGAATGGAGCGACAGAGAGTAGAGTCGTCAGCAAAGAGATAGAGAGGATTTTCAAGAGAGTCAGAGAGATCATTGATGAAGACCAGAAAAAGCACAGGGCCCAGAACACTACCTTGGGGAACTCCAGCCTGAACAGGAAGAGGAGATGAGAGAAACACATTCAGGGCCACACGTTGACTACGACCAGAGAGGAAGTCCGGCAGCCATGCGTGGAGATTTCCATGGATACCAAAGGAGGAGGGTTTGGTGAGCAGAGCAGGGTGCCAGACCGTATCGAAGGCACGTGAAATGTCAAGGGAGACAGCTCTAATTTCCTGTTTGGCGTTGAGGACCTCCATCCATTGTTGAGAAAGCAGAAGCAGCATGTCCAGAGTAGAGTGACCAGGTCTGAAATCAAATTGATGATCAGAGATCAAGCCATTGGAGAAGAGGAAAGATTTCATATCTGAAGCAATGATGGATTCCATGACTTTGCTGATAATTGGGAGAAGGCTGATTGGTCTGTAGTTGCTGGGATCTGTTTTTGCACCTTTTTTGTGCAAAGCGGTGATGTTGGCTGATTTCCAAGCAGATGGCAGATGACCTTGAGCAAAAGAGAGGGTGAAGAGAACAGAAAGAGGGAGTGAAAGAGCGGAAGAACATGATTTTAGGACCTGTGGGCTGATGCCATCAGGACCAGTTGCAGAATCAGAGTCGAGGGTTGACAGAAACTTTTCCACCTTGTCAGGAGGAAAGGACACAGAGTCCAGGAGGAGCTGGGTACGACTGGGTACGGTGGGTACAGAGAGGGATGGGTTTGGGACACAAGATTTAGAGGCAAACACAGAGTTGAGGCATTCAGCTTTTTCACGTGCGGAGTCAGCCGTTAAGCCGTTTGAGGTGAGGGAGGGGATGGAGGGGGAACAAACACCAGAAACATATTTGACCAGACGCCACCAGGATTTGGAAGAGGGAGACAGATAAGAGAGTTCGGTCTTGAGAACGGTGAGATATTGTTTCCTGGCTCTCCTGAGGGTGGACACACACTTGTTTCGGGCTTTGTGAAAGGAAATGAGATTTCCTTCCGTTGGATTTGCTTTCCAGGAGACGAAAGCAAGTTGTTTCAGGGCAACAGCCTCACCACAAGATTCCGTGTACCATGGACGGGAGGAAGGGTATGACAACTGAAGACGAGATGGGATAAATCTGTGCATGAGAGAGAGCAATTTACTTTGAAAGAATTCCCAGGATGAGTTGATGTCAGAGGCGGTAGAGATGGGAGACCAGTCCAGATGATTGATGGCTGCTTGAAGACCGTGCCAGTTGGCCTGAGTGAAATGCCAGACTCGTCGACGCTGAGGAGGTTCTCTGAGAATGGTCAGAGAGATGTCCACTTTGACAAGCACATGATCAGATGAGCCGATTGGAGCAGAAGAAGAGCAGCAGACATTTTCAGGAAAGTTAGTCATAACCAAATCCAGAAGAGAAGATGCTCCGTTGACTGAGATCCGGGTCGGGAAATTGACAGATTGTGTCAGTCCCAGTGAGTCGCAGAAGTCCTTTGCTGAAGAGCCATGGCTGGTGAGAGAGGTACCCACACCCAGCCAACTGGCATGGTGACAATTGAAATCACCACATATGAGGAAGAGAGAGTTGGGATGGGTAGATAGAAGTTGGTCCATATTATCAGACAGCGAGATGTAGATGGAGTCATCGCTGTTTGGTGGACGGTACAACACACATATGAACAAAAGGTGGGAGCGAAGGGGAAGCCGTAGCCAAAGGTATTCCTGGGGGTGAGGTGGAGAGAGGGCAGTGGAGGGCGAGTGAGGAAGAGAGTTTTTTTTATAAAGATAGCAACCTCACCTCCAGGACGAGGCTCAGGTCTATCATACCAGAGGAGGGAGTAACCTGGGAGAGATACCAAGGCATCAGAGACATCATGAAGGAGGAAAGTTTCTGTTAAGCAGATCACATCTGGTTTGTCAGAAGCAACCTGTATGGAGAGATCAGTCAAGTTTGAGCGAAGGCCCCGGATGTTTGTGGTCCATACCGTTAATGAAGAGGAAGGGGGAGCATCGGGTCCAGAACAGGGGGGGGGAGGGGTAGGGTAAGATGTGGAGGAGGAGGAAGAGGTAGGGAGAGCTGTTGAAGGTGTGTCAGAGATTTCAGAGATTTCAGAATAGCTTGGAGAAAGGGAAGAATGGGGCGGACAAAAGGTTTGATGGAGATTGGGTGAGGCACAGTGAGGTGTTATTTGAGGAGGGGGAAGAGCGAGGCAGAAGGTTGGGGGAGATGAAGGTGAACGTTGGAAGGGGGAAAAAGCAGGGAGGATGCTTTGAGGAGGAGGGGTGAGAGGGGAGTCTAGGAGGGGAGGAGCGAGGGAGAGTCTCGGAGGGGAGGGGTGTGGGGGGAGTTTAGGAGGGAGGGGAGGGAAGGGGCAAGGGGGGAGATTTGAAAGGGATGGGTGATGGGGAGGATTTGGAGGGGAGGGGTGAGATTGGATTTTGAAAAGTGTACGATTCATGGGAAACGAACATTTTTTGCAAAATGAGTTTGAGACCTTCGAGTCAAAAATACGTTTGAGGACACTGAAGAAGGGGTGGAGTTCTGGATAGTTTAGGGAATGTAGAAAGGAGGAACTGTAGGAGATGGTATTATTATTATTTTTTGGAATGAATAGATTTGGTGAGCAAGACGAAAGCATCCTTTTGTAGGAGAAGAAGAAAAGGGTGTTATAATATATGAGAGAAAATAGTTGTTCAGGGGAGAGATTATACATTTCTAACCACGTGATCACGTGATCGCGAACAACGTGAATGAAGAACGAATGAACAAATAAGAACAACAAATAAACGAATAAGACCTGGAAAGGAAATACTTTTTTGGGTTGTTTTTTTTTTGAGTAGAGATATTAAACAAGGAGGAATGGGGTGAACGACTGGGATGAAACAGAGAACGAAAATAATTGCAGCGCATTCGACGAATCGCTGAGAGAAAAACAAAACCACAAGGTCGGAGACGGTACGGTAGCCTAAGCCTACGAGTACTAGGCCGCAGAATACTCGATACGCATTAACCGACGATTGGGTATCCATGTACGAAAAATTAGCACCGAAAATTTTCCAAAACATACGCTATAGGTACACACACCGAAAGATAGATACAGTCTCGACAAAAACACAATTGTGAAAGATCACTTAGCTTCGAAAGCGTGAGCGCATGGAACAGCTTCGAAAAGACGTGACCTCGCCGTGATCTCGCGAGATTTTCAATGTGTGTGTCTGTCTGTCTGTGTGTGTGTCTTCCTGTATGTGTGTGTGTGTCTGTGTGTGTAGTGTAGTGTGTGTGTAGCTTACCTATGCTACACACACACCTCTTTTATCTCCTTCTTAGTTTCCCTCCATCTCTTCTTAATTTCACTCACCCCCTCTGCCACTTCCTCTAACTTTTGCTTCACCTCTTTTATTTCCCGGTGCGTCTCCTCAATTTCGTCCTCTAAGGCCACCTTGACCGTTTCTATGTGTGTCCTCACCTCCCGGTCCTTTGTCTCCATTGCCTCCGTCACCTCGTCCAACCTCGTTGTCAGTCCCTCACGTACCATCTGACATTCCCTCTTTGTCGCTATTAAATCATTTTTGATTTCGTTTTGTGCCGCCTTTAACCCTCCTAGTCCCGCAGTGTTCTTTTCTACTTGATCCACTCGTTCTTTTTGTCCCACTGTTAGCTGTTCCACCTCCTGCGTCAACTCCTCTATGCCCCCTTGTAACTTGGCCGTTCCATTTCTCACCTCTTTCTCCATACGCTTCTCACCTCGCTTTACCTCCTCGCGTACCCCCGAGACCTCCTCACTTACACCTCGTCTGATCTCCTCTCCCATTTCTCCCATCTCTTTGGTAGATGCCACCCTCATCTGTTCCAACCCATCCCTCTGGGCATCCAATTTGGTTTCTACCCCGATTTTCACCTCCTTTATCTGCTCTCCCATTTGTTTAATTCCCTGGGCGGATTGCTCCCCTATTTCCCGCAATTTGCCTTCCATCTTATCTTCTAGCCCCGTTAACCCATTCTTCACCTCTTTTATCCCGTTGTCTAACCCCTCAAATTTATTGTCCAACCCCTCAAATTTATTGTCCAACCCCTCAAATTTATTGTCCAACCCCTCAAATTTATTTTCCAACCCCTCAAATTTATTTCCCAACTGTTCGCTGGTACCCCTTGCTTCGTCCCTCATTGCCCCCATTTGGCCCTCCATTCGCTCACTATTAGCCCTTGCTTCATCCCTCATTGCTCCCAATTGGTCTCCCAGCCCCCCCTGTTCTCTTCCATGAGGGCCCGCATTTGCAGCATGAATAGGCCCCAGTTCATTTGCGGCGCTGCTACTGTCACGGGCGCGGCAAAATTTGGTGCCGCTGTAACCACGTGCGCGAGGGTGCCATTTTGCACGCCTGACACCTCCTCAACCACCTCACCATTGCTCTCCTCCATTTCCTACCTCTGGTCCTGGGTTACCACTAACCCCTCTTCTAGTTCCCCTACTGGCATCCCGCCGCCTTGACTATCCATGGCACGATTTCCAAATTTAAGATTTTAAATAAAACAAAATTTCTTGGGCCACCCGTAATTTTGAGCGCGCTATTCGCGCTTCAGGTCCGAATCCCACTCCTGGCACCTTCAGGTCCGAATCCCACTCCTGGCACCAAGTGTGTGTCCTGTTTGTGTGTGTGTAGCTTACCTATGCAGTCTTACTTAGGAACCCAAGGACAAGACAAACAAAGACGGACTCACACGAATGGGGAATTTGCAGGCAGGAATGATCGGAAGGAGGAATAGCTTGACGGGAGAGGAAGGATCAGCGGGGATCGGTCGGGCTGGAAGCGGACAGCCGCCGTCGATACTCGAGCTGGGATCGCCGAACCGCCGTGGTTCCAAACTGCACGGCGAAGCTCCTCCGGTGCACCGTGCGCACTTCGCACTTCGCACTTGTTCCTATCTCTGACTCAACTCTCTCTTTGCACTTGTGTCAAGGCTTCCCCGTGCTTCTTATAACGCCGCGGGCGATCAAGCTGCCGGCCTCTAGAACACGCCCATCGGTGAGCTCGCCTCGGCCCTGATTGGTCGGCACGGGCTCTCTGACTCTGCCCTTGGTGACGAGGGGGCGGCCAACGCCCTGGATTCGGCGGCTCCTCCCCCTTCTTCTCCAAGCCCACCTCGTGGCTAATGGAGTCGTGGTGAAAACCGCCCAATAGCTGCGGCGAATGCAGTTGGCAATTGAGGCTTCGTTAATGAAAATGAAAGGGGATCTATCTATTTGAATTCGGTGCAATGGAGTGTCAATTAATGGAAGACACAGTCTTAACCTACATAGAATAAGGAAATAAACTACCAACAAGGAGGAAATCTATGATTGCCTAAACGTGATTGTTTATGACCTAATTACGGGACGCACTTTGACCTTTATACACAACTGGAGGCAGGAGGGCGATATTTTTACAACAATTTACACAACAATAAAAAAAACACCATTCTCATATCCACAACAATATATTTTTCTCACATGTGGAATTATATTTCCCAATTAATCTCGTTTTTGCCTGCACGCAAAGTGACTCCCTGAGGGCAAACGTGCGGGCCCAAGGTTTAAAGCTAATTCTCTTTTGAAAGTAACCAGGACACATTCCTGGACCAAGCTAAAGACTTGTTTACTCTCCCTCACCTCTATCTTTCCTTGCGTATCGGACAATAATTCTTTGAGGAGCTGGCTTTCGTATAATTTCTCTCTTATCGTTCCTAATGATTTTAAACTTTCTTTAACCTCCGAGTGAACTAAAGCACCTGGTGAAATGCTATGACGCATATGACTGGGGCTCTAGTTCAGCAGAGATCTGTTATCTCCTGCCTGCTTATTTAAAGGCAGTGCGTGCTGGGAAGAGAATTTGAGTTCGTAACAGGTTTCATTCGTGTCAGTTGGAATTCCCACATGTGCTTATGTTGGTCTTCAACTTCAAGGAAGGGAAAAACGAGGGTTAAAGCATCAGCAGTTTAATGAAACACAGCAAATACACAAATGTGGAGTCTGTCCCAAAATGCAGAGCTTTAACAAGCAAGGCAGTGCATCTGGGCCACACTGAAAATATACTGGAACACGTCCCATTATATAGGCTGGGTCTAGGCAGAAAAAACGTTCCCTAAATCAGATTAATTCTGCGCTAAAGCAGTGACCCCAAGATAAAGGACACTTGGGCTAGTACAGCCCCTGTCGACATCCCTTAATCAATGAAAGGAATTAAGTCAAAGGCACAGATGGAAAGGAAGGCATATGTCATTACTAAGCCATTATCTTAAACTGGACTGGCCTGGCATCGTCAAGGACAGGAAATGTATGTCACAGGGGAATTGTCAGTCATATCTAAAGCAAACTCAAGCCAGGAATCCAAGCAAATGAACAAACGTGCAGGCAAGTTAGACATCATTAATCATGTGTCCCTTCCTTCGGCAGCTGTTTTGGGGACAGGGTCCAGAGTTGTTTATTGCCTTAGGGCAGTCTGACCGAAGGACGAACTTTACAAGTGCAGTCATTAGATACTAATTACCGGCCAAAGGGGCCATTAGCAGTTTGAAGCAAGCCTTACTCTGGTTACAAGTAACTGTGTGGAAAGTCTTGTCCCATTTGAACAGCAAAATATATGTGGCTGTGAGGGAAGAAGGTTCAATTCCATTTATTTAAAAGCAAACATTAAATGAATATAAAACGCAACTAAACTTGCAAACTCCTTGTGCTACCTATAGTGTACACAAACCCCGACAATACCTCTCTTTTGTCTCTAAAGACAACGTATTTAATGAGACAATGAACAAACCCCAGTAGGCCAGCCCTCCCCCCCCCCCTGTAGCTGCCATACGCGCCATGCGGTTCGCATACTCTGGGAGGGACACCGGCCTCTGGTAGGGTGGCTGTCCAACATTCAACTCATATTGTTAGCCATAATTCGCAACGAAGACGCCTGGTTCGGAGCTCATGCCTGGCCGAGTCCCGAATCCACCCTCGGAGGAGCGTAGGTGCAACCCGGCCGCCGACCTAACACGGGCACTCCTCATGCAGGCACGGTCCTCGCGAATCAAGGCAAACAATCGACGTCCAATGCCATCAAGCCTTGTATATGTAATCGTTCTGTGGGAGAGAGGGTGGCACATCCATCATCACAAATCCATTTCTCCTCATTGTCTGCATCAGTATCTGTGTCCGTGGTGTCAGGTGACCTGCATAGAGGGGGTAAACCAAAAAGGTTGGTTACAAACGGTGGTGTAGGTGGTGGCGAAGGTGATTCTCCCAGATGCATGTTTGCCAATCGCTCCTCACTACTTGCATGTGAGCCATAGCTCTTAAAGGAACCTACACTACATAAATCACGGGTAAAGGAATCCCATAAATTACGGGTAGAGGAACCCCCATGAAGAGAGCTCTCAAAAGAACCTTTACTACTAAGGTTGATAGAAATCCAGTCAGGAGTGGCATGGTCATCGATGCCATGCCAGGAGTCGTAGTATGCCCTGTCCTCCTGCCAAGAATCGTCCAGGCCTTCGTCCCAGTCGTGGGTGTTCGGATCTTGGCCCGAGATGATAGAGTTGGCCGGTTCGCCGAAGACTTTTGGATCCTTCCCATGTATCGAGAGGACCATCTCGGTAGCAGTGGATGGTGTAGTCCATCCTGTGAAACATTTTCTCACACAAACCAGGATTAAGGCTTTCATTATGACCAGGGTGAGTACGATTCCTACGATTATGGCCAGGACCGTCAACAGCCATTTTACAATGATCCCGGTCCATCCCCTGAACCAGGCTGCTATCCCGGACCATACACTATTAGCTTCTTCCCTTCCCCTTCGGTTATCCGTTAGATCTTGCGTGGCTGCCTTAAGCTGGGCAATTGAAGCATCTATCCCTTCTAAGTCATCTGGGATGAAGGTGCAACATTCCCCATCGATTATCCCACATACTCCTCCCTTTTCTGCCAACAACATATCTAAGGCTACACGATTCTGCATCACCATAGTTCGCATGTGTACCAGTTCATTATCTACTTTCAGTTCATTGATTCGGGTCTCGTTTCCGATCCATTCCATCACTAATGCCAGGCTATCTATTCGCCAACTATTCATGGTTACTCCTGCCTGGGGAAAAAAGGCTCCTAGTAGAACCTGCCACCACCTTCCGTCCAATTTTACTGTCCCATCTTGTTTCCAAAGGGAGAGGCCCCGTCTTTCCCTCCTATGGGTATACCCTGTTTCGTTAAAATGGTCTGCCAAGTGTACCTGGGGAAAGATGGATCCTAAATAACAAGTCCCTCCCCAGTGTTCAGGCAGGTATGGGTATGCCTTGTTACCGCAAATAAACATTACCCCATGGGGTGCTACAAGAGCAGAGGTCATACATTTACTGATTTCGGAAAGGTTGGCGTATGGTGTTCCCCAAGACATCGTTAGGCTCGCTGCATTATGCTGGGCCTGGTCATTCACCATTATTTTAAGGGTTCCTCCCTTTTGTTGCGGGGCGATGGGCGGCATGGTGTGGGTGCATTTTGAGGTTCCCATCTGGACATGTCCCTTTCCTATGAGGCATAACCGGCCCTCTTGCTCTACCACCCAGACTGGGTCTGGTCGTTTGCTTAACAGGGCTTGACTAATACGTGGGGTATATTGGAAACTACGGGAACACACCGCTGGGTGCTTTGGGCCTGCCAGCTCCAAGGTTGTGGTCAAACATGAAGTTCGTAAGGGTCCTGAGCACATATCTCGCATGGGCAGGGGTAATACTATCATAACTATTCCTGTGGAACTAGTGTGGGGGAAATGCATACACATCCAACAGCTTGATCGGTTTTGTACCTTTGCCATTGTGCGGGTAACCGTCCAGTATGTGTTTTCCTCTGCCTTCTTCCTCACTTCCTTGAGAGGTGGGGAGTCTAAAAGGTAAGTGGCGCAGGGGGGGGGGGGGGGCGCAGTTTGATGTCGGGCTGGCGAGGGGGCCATACTTCACATTCGAGTACCAAAGAGCCATTTTGGCCTACGAGGGCGTTGGTAAGTAGGGTGTCTACTTTGGGGCCCATGCCCCATTGATATCCTGCGTGGGCATACCATCGTATGTCCCCGGTGTATTTTCCATCCTTTACCTCCCTATACTTAGACAGGACTGTCTGTCGTGTCATTTGTACCTGTGCCGTATATCCATTTACCACCCTTGTTGCTACCCATCTCACATATAGCCACTTAAAATGGGTCTCCAACTCGCAGCAATTTGACTCTATCTGTTGTCCCCAGTGAACCGTTATGTGTTGCATTGTTAATGGGGAAAGTGGGGGTAGTGTTGGTCCAATTTCATTTACTGGTGGTTCGGGAAAGTTAAATTCCTCTAGGTTGAACCTAACCCCCGGGAACAAGGTGGAGCGTGTGCGTGGATACCTAGCCTGGGCGAGGCCCAGGATTCCCATCATCATGATTGTCATCGCCCAACGGTGGCTGTGGTGCCCCAAGAGGTGCATTGTCTTCAGTAGGGGTTGTCGGTGATGTAGGTGCTTCCTGGGTGACAGTGGATGTAGGTATGGCCAACTTACAATGCGTGGCATGCACCCAAGACGACCTGCCCTCACAGAACACCGCTGTTGGTGTGGTTAGGAGAACCTGGAACGGCCCCTTCCACCTTTCTTCCAATGCAGTCTTTCGGGTGAAATGCTTCACCAGCACGTAGTCTCCTGCCTCGAAGGAGTGTATGGGCTTGCTCGCTGGCTCCGGTAGCGCCTCCCGAACTCGTTCGTGTATGCTGCGCGCCACATGGGACAAACCTATGCAAAACTTTAAAAGCATGTCATCCATGATAGGCAATTCGAGTGCCGCCATATCTACTGGCGCGGATACCGGCAAGCTCATGGGCCATCCCATGAGTATCTCGTGGGGGGAAAGGCCGGTGGTGTGGCCTGGAGTAGAACGAATGCTCATTAACGCTAGCGGAAGAGCTTCCGGCCACTTGAGGCCTGTTTCAGCGCAAATCTTGGCCAACTTACCTTTCAGTGTGCCATTCGTACGTTCTACAAGTCCCGCTGATGGGGGGTGATATGCGCAATGGAATGACTGTTTTACCCCCAAGGCCTTAAACACGGCCTTAATGACGTCCCCTGTGAAGTGCCCACCCTTGTCGGACGACACCTTCTGCGGGATGCCAAACCGACATATGAAGTGCCGCATAAGGCACTTGGCCACCGTTGTAGCGTCAGCCTTGACGCATGGGTAGGCTTCCACCCATTTGGTGAACATGTCCACCACTACCAAGACATGTTTAAAGGACATGCAGGGTACCAAATTGAAAAAATCGAACTGGATATGACAGAAAGGCCCGACCGGAGCGGGATGACCTTTGTCATGGCGATACCTGGGGGGAGCCCCCCGATTATTGTGTTGGCATATGGCACATGAGTGGCAGACCATGGTGACCACGGCCGAAAGACCTGGTGCTGCCCAGGTAAAATTAACCTGCTCCATCACCCCCCTATGGCACACATGGCCATTTTGATGAGCAATGCGTGCCAACCATGGCAATAAAGCTCGTGGTGCCACGGGTTTGTTGTCAATTTTCCATAGCTGCCCTTCCACGGGGCGCTGAGCTCCCAATCTAATCCAATTTTGATGTTCTGCTTCCGAGGCTGCGGCCTGTAATTGTATTACATCTGCCCCCGTGGGGGCGGGCATTGGGATGTCCGCCTGGGCGGTAGCATTAGCGCCCTGTTTGCGCGTAACTACTGGCATGTTATACCCCGCCTGCTGGTTCGCGGCTTTCCCTGCTGCCTCGTCAGCTCGGGCGTTTCCATGCGTCACCGCATTGTCTGTACGTTGGTGGCCTCGGCATTTGACTACTGCTATTTCACGTGGTAACATAATGCTGTGGAGTAGATTTCGCACTAAGTCCCCATTTTTGATGAGTGTCCCCGCCGAAGTGAGGAACCCTCTCATCTTCCATATGGCCCCTTTATCGTGGACCATGCCGTGCGGGTATGCCGAGTCAGTATAGATAGTGACTGCTTTGTCCTCGCTTACTTCGCATGCCCTTGTGAGCGCGTACAGTTCGGCCTGCTGTGCCGACCAAGTGGGCGGGAGGCGGCCGCTTTCGACCGTCTCTGTATCCGAGCATACTGCATATCCGGATAAAAGGGATCCGTCCCACGCCCGTTTTGCTGATCTGTCGACGTAATAAGTGTGGTCGGCTTCCTGTAAAGGAGTGTCCTGTATGTCAGGCCTTACCGTCAAAATTAATTGGACCACGTCTGTACAAACGTGTGGGTTCCCTTCCTCCTCTGTTGGCAAAAGCGTTGCTGGGTTAAGGGTAGTACACCGCTTCACCGTTACATTTGGTGCCGTAATCAGTGCTGTTTCGTATTGCATCAGCCGAGTGGCTGTGAGGTGCTGTGTGTTACGTTGCTGTAGCAACGTATGAATGCAATGCGGTACCTGTAAGAGGACCGCATGTCCCATCACTATGTCGGCTGTCCGCTCGACCGCATATCGGGCAGCCGCCACGCCTTGCAAACACAGCGGAAAGCCTTGTTCTACTGCATCAAGCTTTTTGCTGAAATAAGCGACTGGACGTTCCTTATCTCCGTGAGTCTGGGTTAACACTGACTGTGCGAATCCCCCTACTGCATGGGTAAAAAGTGTAAAAGGCTTCTTTTAATCGGGGAGGCCCAAAGTTGGGGCCGTCATCAGGGCTCGTTTGAGCCCTTCGTAACAGCGAATGCGGTCTTCTGTCCAGTCCACCGTCCATGGCTGGTCATTTTTTGTTGCCTCATACAGAGGCTTGGCTAGTAATGCATAGTCAATTATCCATGTGCGGCAATACCCTGCCATTCCCAAGAATCGCAGCACCTCCCTTTGTGTGCGTGGTAACGGGGCCTCCATAATGGCGGTAACCCGGCTCGTATTGAGCTCATGCTTCCCGTGTGAAATCGCATGACCCAAATACATAACTACTTCCCGCACAAATTGCAATTTCTTCCGGCCTACCTTGTGGCCTTTCTCGGCTAGCGCATTTAGCAGCGCTAGTGAATCCGTCTCGCAGGCTGCCTTGGATGGGGAGCAGATTAGTAAGTCGTCGATGTACTGTAGCAGCACCGAGCCGCCTGCCAACTGGACGTCTGCAAGGTCGCGGTGTAGCACCCGTGAAAACAGGGTGGGGCTATCTGCGAAACCCTGCGGAAGCACTGTCCAAGTATACTGGCGCCATCTATAGGTGAAACCGAAGAGGTACTGGGACTCTGGAGCTATTGGTACTGAAAAGAAGGCAGAACACAAGTCTATGACTGTAAAATGTGTAGCCTCCGGCGGAATGGAAGTCATAAGCACTTCCGCATTTGGTACGACAGGGTATATGCCCTGAATTACCTTGTTAATTTCCCGTAAATCTTGCACGAATCGCCACTTTCCTGTCATTGGTTTCGGTACTGGAAATATTGGGGTGTTACAGGGGCTAGTAGTCTCAATTATTATTCCCTGCTGTACAAGCGATTCTATCACCGGGAGGATGCCTGCGTCGGCCTCGCGCCAAAGTGGGTATTGCCGAATATTTGGCAGGGGCACCCCCTCCTTAACCGGTATCACTAGCGGGGGTGCGTCCCTAATGCGGCCCACCTCGTTGTCGTGTTGCGCCCATAGTGTCGGTGTGACAGTGTCGAGAAGCCCATTGGAGTCCCCTGGGGTGGTGGGGACTGTTCTAACCACGTGTGCCGCCTTTGGTGGTAATTCCACCATCTCAAATTTGCCTCGTCGTTGCTGTGGTAGCACGTTAATCATGAACCCTTCATCGTTATCTAACACCTGGATCGTTTGGTGTTCAGCCTCGTATTGATATTTTACTGGCGTATTTCGCAGCCGACCCATCATCCACCCGACGCTCTCGGGTGGCCATCCTCGAGCGGTGCTGTGGGTAACATGCGCGGGCACCCCCTCGCGGTACTTAGCTGTCATTTTCTGGTGCGGTGTTAGGCCTACTTCAAATCCGATTCCCTCTCGACCAATCCATATGCGTGATAATTCGAGGTCAGAACACTTTCCCATGGCTTCCTTAACCATGTCTAGATAACAGTCGTCGCTTCCTGCCGCGTCATAGCAAGCTGTACAGTGCGGCGGATCGTGTTTCAATTTCGTAGCTATGTGGTGTGTTTCTAGCCAATCGTGAATTCCTTGTGACTCCGCTCCGACCATGTTAATCATATCGGTCCATGCTGCTAAAGCCCCCTCCTCCAGCCGCCACCAATATACGGTGGGGCCGGCTCGCTGTAAAGCCATCATTAACAAATCTCGATTTGATTCCCCTACGTCGACGTATACGCCTTCCTCGGTACACACGATGTTGCATCCTAGTCGGCAAAGTAAATCTCTTCCTAGTAAATTAGTTGGGGCGGTGGTGGTCAAAAGGAATGCATGTTTAGCTTCTAATGATCCGCACGTTACTCGCGCTTCCCTTGACACTGGGAGAGCCTCTAATTTTCCCGAAACGCCCTGAATCTGGACGCTCTGACGTGTAGGTTTCAAAGTTGGTAATTGTTCCTTATTAATAGTACTGCGGGTCGCCCCTGTATCCACCAGAAAATCTAATGGCTGCCCATTTACATCTAAGGTCAAGGTCGGTTCCTCATCTAGGGTCATCGTTATCAATGGACATTCCTTTGGCGGCCCGCATTCGTCCCGTCAAAAGGTGTTTCCATACGGTGGCCCTTGCCTTCCCTGGGGCCCTCGTCGTCCCCTTGGACAATCCCGTCTCCAGTGGCCCATTTGCCCACACTCGTAGCATGCCCCTGCCCCTTGCCCCTTGTCCCGGAGCTCCCTGTTGGTTTGGCCTTCGTCCCCCCCCCCCCCCCCCCCTAGGGGGAGGTGGAGGCCCTTGCCTTCCCCTTGGAATCTGTTGGCCTGGGGCCGGGGGGGCATATGGCGCTCCCACACCGGGGGGTGTCCATGAGGTGGGGCCCATATTAGAAGGTCCCCAATGTGGTGTCCATCCTGCCGTGGGTGTTTGCGGCGGCCAGTAACCTGGTGGGGGACCTGACGCTGGATACTGCGGTGCAGCCCATTGGGTTTGGGGCGGTGCCCACATCTGGTTCCCTGGCCCACTGGGGCCTTGTGGTCCCTGGGGTACTTGCATTACAGCGGCCTGTACCACTGGGGTGGACGCATCGTCATCACTATCTTCATTCTCGTTGTCATTTCCCATTACTTCCATTTGAGGGGATTTCGTCTTTCTCCCCCCTTTTTGTTTATTCCCCTGTTGCTGTGCTAATTTATCTCGCACCAACATTTGCAGTAATTCCTCCTTAATTTCCTTTTTTTCCTCCGAGGAGGAACCCGGACATTGTTCGAGTTTCACACATAATTCATTGGTTGGCATCCCTTTCCAGCCGAAAAGAACGGTCTGTACTTGTTTTTTCAGTGCTGGCCGAAGCCCCTCCACTAGACAATTGTTCACCAAGGGAGGGGGTAGTCCTCCAATTTGAATTTGTCCTAGTCCTCCCCATCATGCTATAGCTTTCTCTATTCTCTCCCGAAAGTCGCCAACCGTCTCTCCTGCCTTTTGTTTTATGTTCCCAATTTTTCCCCAATCTGGTCCTCCAGGCGGTGCTAGTGCAATGTCAATGTTGGTTAGAAGCAAATGTTTCAAGCCTTGCCAATCGTTGGGATTCATTGGGTTTTGTTGCCGCGCGATGGGGTCATCTGCTGGCCATGCCGTAAGGGCTTTGGCCTTTTCCCATACTTTCGGTGGTAGCACGGATGCACCCAGGTGACAAATGTCCCTCCAGTCTGGGTCCCCTTCGGTCGTCCAATTTCGGAGCAATGCTACTATATCCGAGGGTTGGTCGATCAACATATCCTTAACCCGTTTTTGCATGGCCGTTAAATCAGATTCCTTCCAAGGCACCCGTTCCCTTACTACGATGCCGTTTGCCCCGATTCCCACACATCGTACGGGGAACATCCCTTTCATTTCCCCGGTGGGCTTTGTTTGAACCTGGTATTCCTCCACTGAGGGATAAAGGGGGGATGTCCAATGTGGACCTGTTTGACCCGGGAGACCTGACATATCCATATCCCCATCGCCCTCATCCTCTCCTTGCGGAGCCGAAGCCTTTCGTGGCGCTTGGGCGTTTACGTATGTAGTGTCCGTTGTTTTCCTAATGGCGCCCTGGTGTCGGAATGCGTGTGCCTTTGATCCTGGGACGGGACCGAGGCCTTGGGTGGGGTGGGAAACTGGAAATTCACCTTCCTCATCCTGCTCTTCCTCTTTGGAGTTCGTTCGAGCTACCATCACCTTCTGACTTGACTGCGCCATAAGCGCCTTCATCTGTTTGTCCTGCTTCTTCCGATTCTGCTTTCGCTCATCATGATATTTTCCCAACTCCCCTCGTAGACTCGCTTGTTTAGAAGCTGCATGTCGTTTCAAGGCTTCTTCCTTCCACCATCCATACAATTTCCAAGAGTCTGGTGGAAGACTCTTCTTTTTCTTATCCAGGGCGTCTAACGCCCTATATAGCGCTTCCAACCTGTCTAATGCAAATGACCCTTCCTCCGGCCAATGATTACTAAGATCCTTGGTCAATTCAGCCCATGCTTTCCCTGGCTGAATGGCAGCATATCCATGCTTCTCTTTCATATAAAACGCTGGAGTATTCTTTAGGGGTTCTCCCTCTACTCCTTGCTTGTTACCCATCCTCCTTTCTTAGGCTGATCCCTTCTTGGTAGGTCTTGTGATCGAGACGCTGCTCGGTCCTCACTACCTCCTTTCCTCTGAAACTTAACTTATCACCTTACTCTACCCGTGCCAGGGTAGTTCCTTACCTGAGGGGTTCTCCCTCTTAACCTAGCCTCTTCCCTACAGAGGGGTTCTCCCTCCTACCTCGGGCGCTCTCCTTGCTTGATTCGTTAAACCACTGTGCTCTGCTTAAATTTGGTTCGGGATACACGCTTAGCCACAGTCGACGGAGATTGGCCAAATCTAAAGGATGGAGGAGAGGCTTTCCCAAATTTAGGTGTGCAAATATGCTTACCTCAGCCGAAATATGCAGGCGCCAGCTGTGTGAGCCTCCCCCGTCCTGAAGAGCCTCCCAGTCGCACCTGTGTCCAGGTGATCCCACTTCTGACACCAAGTGTTGGTCTTCAACTTCAAGGAAGGGAAAAACGAGGGTTAAAGCATCAGCAGTTTAATGAAACACAGCAAATACACAAATGTGGAGTCTGTCCCAAAATGCAGAGCTTTAACAAGCAAGGCAGTGCATCTGGGCCACACTGAAAATATACTGGAACACGTCCCATTATATAGGCTGGGTCTAGGCAGAAAAAACGTTCGCTAAATCAGATTAATTCTGCGCTAAAGCAGTGACCCCAAGATAAAGGACACTTGGGCTAGTACAGCCCCTGTCGACATCCCTTAATCAATGAAAGGAATTAAGTCAAAGGCACAGATGGAAAGGAAGGCATATGTCATTACTAAGCCATTATCTTAAACTGGACCGGCCTGGCATCGTCAAGGACAGGAAATGTATGTCACAGGGGAATTGTCAGTCATATCTAAAGCAAACTCAAGCCAGGAATCCAAGCAAATGAACAAATGTGTAGGCAAGTTAGACATCATTAATCATGTGTCCCTTCCTTCGGCAGCTGTTTTGGGGACAGGGTCCAGAGTTGTTTATTGCCTTAGGGCAGTCTGACCGAAGGACGAACTTTACAAGTGCAGTCATTAGATAATAATTACCGGCCAAAGGGGCCATTAGCAGTTTGAAGCAAGCCTTACTCTGGTTACAAGTAACTGTGTGGAAAGTCTTGTCCCATTTGAACAGCAAAATATATGTGGCTGTGAGGGAAGAAGGTTCAATTCCATTTCTTTAAAAGCAAACATTAAATGAATATAAAACGCAACTAAACTTGCAAACTCCTTGTGTTACCTATAGTGTACATAAACCCCGACACTTATACTTTACTCATTAAATCAGTGTTTATTCTCAGTGCAGTGTCATGGTCTCTCGTCGGAGTAGCAGACACCGCATTTCAACCACAACAGATCAAAGAAAAAACCCTTCAAAAACAAAAGAGTTAACTCACTCCAAGTTCACTGCACAGGGGAAGTATTATATGAACTAGCAACGGTACCCGCCCTATGGGCGGGGCTTCAATTGGGAGGCCCAAATGAAAAGGCTAAATATCAGAAATTGAATGCTTTTTTTCATTTAAACGATTCATATAAACATCCGTTAAATCTCGATCGGTACAGCCGTTTGTGCGGCACCCGGGGAAATAACGCCATGCGGGAGCAAGTATCAGCAGGATGTGGCAGTGTGGGAATCCATGTTTCTGATCCTCCTTCATGCTGAAGTAGTCCACCACTTCTCCAAGCATTACGCTCTTCAGATCCGCCATGAGAGATTTAAGCTTGATACTGAAGACGCGTGCAGTTAGTACTCCCGATGTCGTATGTACTCCCGATACATGTTTCCTTCATTGTAAAAACTTCTAAATCAACAGTTAAAAGGATTTGAGCCGATCGGTGTTACGGCCTTGGCAAGATCGATGGAGACAGCGATCTGTTAGCGTATACACCGCCCAAATAGCTATGTGGAATTCTCTCATGTAGAGATTAAACTCACGTCATTTGAACTTTGGCCGAGGTCATTATTTACTTTTAATGATGTTTATATACGAATGATGTTTAATGATGTTTATATTGGTTTTGGGTTGTCCTTTCCGCATATCTCATGGGATTGTAAGTTGGAGAGACGGCCGTGATGGCGGGGAGGGGGTTGGAATTCTCTCAAGCAGGGATTTAACCCGTATCCTCATAAAAGGTCTTTGTCCGAGGTCACCGAGTCCAATCGGTGCAGCTGTGCAGCGATCGGTTCAGCCGTTTGTGCGGCACCCGGGAAAACGACATCGTCACAATGAAAACATCATTACAATGAACGTAATGCGAACGCGAATGTTATGCGGGAGTCCAAACCTGAGAATGCTGGAGACCAAAGCTGAAATTGGAAAAACTAAATGGCCAATTTTACTCCTGGAGATCCCAGTATTACCCACCCAAAATATCGTTGCGATCGGTTGAGCCGTTTTTGCGGTACCTTCGAACGAACAGACAGACAGACAGACGGACGGACATTTGGTGAATTATAGTAAGATAATATGGTAATTCTGATGGGTTCTAAAAGGTAATTCGAAAAGGTAATCATAAAATGTAATTCGAAAAGGCAATTCTAATGGGTAATTCTAAAGGGTAATTCCAAAGGGTAATCCTAAAGGGTGATTCTAAAGGGTAATTCTAATGGGTTCTAAAGGGTAATCCCAAAGGGAAATCCAAAAGGGAATTCCAAAAGGAATTACAAAGGGCAATTCTAATGGGTTCTAAAGTTTTCAGCATCTGAAAGTACTGTAACTTGCATGGATTGTACATAAAACGCCAAACTGCATGCTTGTTTCGATTTTTAATTTCACATATCAATGTTTGTTGTCACATACATATCTTTAGGTTTTGGGTCATTTATTGACACCTTTATTGTCAAATATGGAGTGGGGTTGTGATGTAGACAGGTGGTGGTGGGGTTGAAGCCATACAGTGGGGAGGGCATAGACACCTTAGTGCTGGGAGGGGAAGGATTAGGATTTGGGGTTCAGGAGGAGGGGGAGGGGGAGGGTCATTATTTACTCGGGAGACCGACCATGTTAATCAGTGTTTATTCTCAGTGCAGTGTCATGGTCTTTCGTCGGAGTAGCACCGACCATGTTAATCAGTGTTTATTCTCAGTGCAGTGTCATGGTCTCTCGTCGGAGTAGCAGACACCGCATTTCAACCACAACAGATCAAAGAAAAAACCCTTCAAAAACAAAAGAGTTAACTCACTCCAAGTTCACTGCACAGGGGAAGTATTATATGAACTAGCAACGGTACGGGGAAGAAGGGGTAGGCAAGGGGGAGGTCAGAATTGAAGTCACATTTTACATTCCAGTACATGGGTTCCTGCTGGTTTGTATTGATATTCCCTGGATTTCAGTGAAGTTTTTAAAATCACTCTCATTTCTCAAACTATCACTGGGAAAATGTCAACACTCTTTACTTTTTAGATTTTGTGACTTGGTCATTTTTCAAATTTCCAGTTTATTTAGAGCAAAGGCACTTGGTACTGACACCTCGATGCCATGTTTTCCTTTTTGTTTGTGAGTACTATATCCGGTCACAATGCTTTATTTTCAATGTTTTGTTACATGGGAAGGTCAAGTCCAACATGAGCATGATGTCCTCATTCTCAATGATTGTTTTTAGTTTGTGCTTCCTTGATTTTTCTGAAACTGGGAGATTGAAGGTTTTGTAGTTGTGCCAGTGGATCATTCTGCACACGTTGTTGTGCCCTTCTGGTTCTTTTTCCATGCATCTTGCATATCTTGGCAGAAGTGACTTCTACAAATTTCCTGTCGGGAAATTGTGTGTATGTGTGTGTGTGTGTACGTGCGTGTGCGTGCCCGCCTCCATATATTTTCGCTTTTAAAATTGTTTTCTCTGGAACCGCTTGCCTGGTTGATGCAAAACTTCAATCATAAGAAGGACTCCCCTTGGAGAATATTTTATTCCAAACTATAACGTCATTGGCAGCCATCAGTTATGGCAGCCAAATTGGATTAAAGTGAAGAAAAAAAAGACATTCGTGTTTTTCTCAGTTTGTTGCTTTTCTATTCCACGGAGTCATGGTCTTTCACCTCATCTCCTCTATTTTGAGGGCAAAATCGTGTTCCAGTTGTTGCGGCTCATTTTTATAATTGTCACCCTCCTCTTCTTCCTCTGCCGTTTGTCCTAATCTTTCTCCTCGTTATCATTTACTGTTATTACTCTTGGTGTCCTGTGTGAATGTTTCTGATGTTGACGCAATCGTGATGGAGTAGCAAAAGCCTTGCTGCATAAAGAACACTGATAGGGCTTTTCTCCTGTGTGAATGTTTCTGATGTTGACGCAATCGTGATGGAGTAGCAAAAGCCTTGCTGCATAAAGAACACTGATAGGGCTTTTCTCCTGTGTGAATCGTTTCATGTCGACGCAAACGTGATGGATGCATAAAAGCCTTGCTGCATAAAGAACACTGATGGGGTTTTCCTCCTGTGTGATATTTTTGATGCAGACGCAAGTATGTTGAAGTAGTAAAAGCCTTGCTGCATAAAGAACACTGATGGGGCTTTTCTCCTGTGTGACTCTTTTGATGTCGACGCAAGCCTGATGAATTAACAAAAGCCTTGCTGCACAATGAACACTGATAGGGCTTCTCTCCTGTGTGACGTTTGTGATGTTCAAGGAAACATGACGAATCAGCTAATGCCTTGCTGCAAAACGAACACTTGTACGGCTTCTCTCCTGTGTGACGCTTTTCATGTTGTCGCAAGCTTGATGAATAAACAAAAGCCTTGCTGCACACTGAACACTAAAAGGGCTTTTCTCCTGTGTGCACTCTTTGATGTCTTGGCAAATCTGAAGAACGAGCAAAAGCCTTGCTGCACACAGAACACTTGCATGGTCTCTCACTTTCACGGACATTCTTGAGGGGCTCTGTACAACGCTTACATCTGCGTGTGAGAGACATGCTGTCAGGTTCGTCAGTTTCTTGACAAACACTCCGAGTCGTGGGCCGATTGAAAACTTCCGTGTCAAACCACTTGGGAACAGTTCGAACAAGAAACCAGTTCCATTTGTTTCCCTGTATAGACAAGTCACAAAAATCATCATTAATTCACACCAACTTTGCACAATTGACATATATTTCACTCAAATTAGATTGAAGATGGGCCCCAAATATCCTCAATTCGATTGAACAGGAAAGATTCAAAAATAGAGGAATTGCGCATCTCCCCAAATGAGTCAGACATTGACTGATCACACACAAACGATCTTATCAGAGGTTGCTCCATCATTCTGGACACTGGACAGTGCATATCAATCAGAGGCTTGCCCCTCCATGTATTAATGTTTGTGGCATCAGTTTCTCCTTGCTTCCTATGGTGGTTAACATACTTTGATGGACATTCTGTTGAATCCATCCATTGTTCTACGCGTCCACCAACACAGAATGACTTGCATAACTTTTCCATCGACAATATCTAGAAAAAAAAAAAACGAAGGGCAAAGGGGTACCAGCCCTCCTGGAGGAACAATACTCAACAGTTCTCTGAAAAGTGTTCATTGGCAATATGAAGTAGAACCAAGGCATGGCGAGGCCTGTTGGCGAATGCCCAGTGTACATGCTCCTGTTTGCCATCTCTCGTGGGCATGTCATTCGGGATGGTGAGACTCTTTAAAATGTTAATCTACGAAATAAATACGCAAGTTGGCTGGTTTATCCATTCAGAGAGGTACTGTGAGTATATCGGCAATACTTTTCCAGGTGTCAAAACCTTGCTTATTGCTATCTTTTAACTTTGCATTGGGTGGGAATTGTAGGGATTTACGAATGCGCGGCTGTGACGAAGCTCTAGCATCTAGCCTCTCTCCTTATTTTGTTTTGTTCAAGAGCAACATGCATTGTGAATGATTATGTATTTGACCCGAATAGTTTTACAGATTAATTCCTCCTCTGAAACACACGTTTACCCTGAACATCTCAAACAAATATCGTGATGCTTCAATATGCAGAGAGGAATCCGTTATTAATGAGCTGGGTCATTTTAACATGGCCTAAAGTCACCATGTGGCCTTAAAAGACAAGTGCAAAAGCATCTCTCGCAACCTCTGGAACCTCTGGAACAAACTCCCTCACCGTCTTGAATCCCACTCCACCCTCCAGGTCTTTAAAACAGCTGTTCACCACCATCTCTTATCTTCCCCCATCCAAAACCTTGATCTTTTCTACCCCCGCTAATTTCACCCCAATTCCACTTGTTTGAAATACCAACTTCTGTCCTAGAAGTCCTTGGTGTCCTTGTGTTTTATACTTCTCCCACCCTCCCCCACTTCCCACGCCTCCTCCCCCCAAGCCCTCTCCCTCCCACACATCTCCCTGCTCTCAAATGTTGTGTTTGTGTGCTTTCCCTTCTCTCCCCATCTTGTCTTCCGCTCCCTCATTTTATATATTTTGTTTGTCTGGTTGATTTGTTTGTGAAGTAAATGTTCGCTCTTTCACAAGCCTCGATTCAGTATACAAAAAAAGAGGGTTGCTAGCAGATCTTGTGCATCCTGCAGGAATATTTGGGGTACAGAGCACAGAAAGAACAGGGGGCGCTAGGCCGGAGAGGAATCGGTAGAAGACAGAAAGACCACCAACTTGCCTGCGCTGAGAGAGAGAAAGGCCCTCCAATTCGGCTTCATCACGGGAGATACCAATGATTCTGAATGCTTTGGTTTCAACAGCCTGAAGCTGAGCTAGGTGTGAGGCAGGAGCACCAGCCCAGAGGGGAGAGCAGTATTCCATTGAGCTGCGGATGAAAATCTTGTATGTGGTGAGGAGCTCAGAAGAGCCCAGGAATGACTTTTCACGACAGAGGATGCCCAGGTGGCGTCTGGCTTTGGAGGCCACCTTGCAAATGTGGTTTCCCCAGCAAAGACATGGCAGATAGTGAGACCCATAAGCTTGAGTGACACAACTTCAAGAGGATTGTTGAGAAAGTAGATGGGAGGGTTGTCCAGATGGTCTTTACAGAGAGACATATTGAGAGTGTGAGATTTGTCAGGATTGAAAGACATGTTCCACTGGTTTGACCAGTCTGAATTTTTCCAGGTCTGCAGAGAGTGAGGAGGCTGCTTCCTGCCAATCTGAGGGTTGAGATACGGAGCGGCAGCGAGTGGAGTCATCAGCAAAGAGATAGAGAGGATTTTCCAGAGAGTTGGAGAGATCATTAATGAAGACCAGTAAAAGCACAGGGCCCAGAACACTGCATTGGGGAACTCCAGCCTGAACAGGAAGGAGAGACGAGAGAATTCCATTCAGGGCCACACGTTGACTGTGACCAGAGAGGAAGTCAGCAAGCCATGTGTGGAGGTTTCCATGCATACCATAGGAGGAGATTTTGGTGAGCAGAGCTGGGTGCCAGACCGTATCGAAAGCATGAGACATGTCAAGGGAGACAGCTCTGATTTCCTGTTTGGTATTGAGGGCCTTCATCCATTGTTGAGACAGCAGAACCAGCATGTCCAGAGTAGAGTGACCTGGTCTGAATCCAAATTGATGATCCGAGATCAAGCCATTGGAGAAGAGGAAGGATTTAATATCAGAAGCAATTATGAATGCCATGACTTTGCTGATGATTGGGAGCTGGCTGATTGGTCTGTCATTGCAAGGATCTGTTTTTTCACCTTTTTGTGTAAAGCTGTAATGTTGGCTGATTTCCATGCAGATGGCAGATGAACTTGAGCAAAGGAGAGGTTGAGGAGAACAGAAAGAGGGTGAGATAGAGCGGAATAGCAGAATTTTAGGACCCGTGGGCTGATGCCGTCTGGTCCAGTTGCAGAATCAGAGTCGAGGTTTGACAGAAACTTCTCCACCTTGTCAGTAAAGGACACAGAGTCAAGGAACAGCTGGGTATGACTGGGTAAGGTGGGTACAGAGAGGGGTGGGTTTGAGAAACAAGATTTTGAGGCAAACAAAGAGTTGAGGCATTCGGCTTTTTCACGTGTGGAGTCAGCTGTATAGCCGTTTGAGTTGATGGAGTGGATGGAGGGGGAACAAACACCAGAAAGAGATTTGACCAGATGACAACAGGATTTGGAGGAGGGAGACAGGTTTGAGAGTTCAGTCTTGAGAGTAGAGAGATAGCGTTTCCTGGCTCTCCTGAGGGTCGACAAACACTTGTTCCGAGCTTTTTGAAAGGAACTGAGATTGCCTTCAGTTGTATTTGCCTTCTAGGAGGTGAAGGCAAGTTTTTTTTCAGGGCAACTGCCTCTCCACAAGATTCCATGTACCATGGACGGGAGTAAGGGTATGACAACTGAAGACGAGATGGGATAAATCTGTGCATGAGAGAGAGCAATTTTCTTTGGAAGAATTCCCAGGATTGTTTGATGTCAGAGTCAGTGGAGATGTGAGACCAGCCCAGATGTTTGATGGCTGCTTGGAGACCATGCCAGTCGGCCTGAGTGAAATGCCAGACTCGTCGACGCTGAGGAAGCTCTCGCTAAATGGCCAGAGAGATGTCCACATCAACAAACAAATGATGAGATGAACCAATTGGGGCAGAACAGCAGACATTTCCAGGGAAGTTAGTCATGCAGTCATGGCCAAAAATATTGGAACCATTGCACTTTTTTCAAATAACTCACAATTTTCTCCACAAACAAGTTGAAATTGACAAAAGTAATTGGTCTCCACAATTCCTTATTTCACTGTTAATATTATAGAACCTTTGTTTTTTTATTCAGAACTTCATATATCCTTTTAAAACAGAAAATAAAAATAAATGGCATTGACAAAATTATTGACACCTTCGATTTGCCTTTGGACAAAATAACTGCAGTCAAGCACTTTCTATAGCAATGAATGAGCTTCCTGCACCTCTCTACTGGAAGTTTGGCCCACTGTTCTTGTGCAAACTGCTCCAGTTCTCCCAGATTTGAAGGGTGCCTTCTCCCAACTGCCGTTTTCAGATCTCCCCACAGGTGTTCAATGGGATTTCAATCTGGACTCATTGCTGGCCACTTCAGAACAGTCCAGCGTTTTGTCTTGAACCATTCCTGGGTACTTTTTTAAGTGTGTTGGGGTCATTGTCCTGCTGCAAGACCCATGACCTTCAACCAGCTTTCGGAGATCCAGCTTTCTGACACTGGGTTGAACATTGCGCACAAAATGCCTTGATAATCTCCCGATTTCATGATGCCATGCACACATTCAAGGTACCCAGTGCCAGATGCAGCAAACCAACCCCAAAATGGCATGGTTGAATGAGTGATTTTTTATATTGCAGGCACCTGCAACTCACCACAGGTGAGTTCAATTCCAAAGTAAAGGAAAATCAACTGCTTGCAATCTAGTTATTTCTGACAACTTCTAAAAGGTGCCAATAATATTGTCTGGGCCATTTTAGGATTTCTGTGTGGAATAAGCGAAGATTTAGACTTTGTTTTTTCAACTTTTTTTGTTTTGTTCCACTGCAAACCAAAGAAATACAAATGTGGATACCAACAGAAAAAGTGCAAGGGTGCCAATATTTTTGGCCACGACTGCATGGTGAAAGATATAATTTGGTAGAAACTATACTGTGTTAAAATTAATAGATCAGTCCAATCCAGTGTGTTGAGAACAGCCGTGCCATGATGGGGATGTGTGGGGAAAGCCAGCCGACTCTCCCGCATGAAACATTTGTGGAAGGACGTGTGGAGTTGGTTTATGGTCACAACAACCATTGTCCTGGATTGACGAGTGAAAAAATCTCGTGGGGGTGCCGTTTTATGATAGATATGAACTGTTTGTATTTTTCCAATTTTGAATGTTAACAAAATAGAATGCCATTTTAAATGACAATGTGGATTTGAGTGAAGCAGGTGCAAGGTAAATAAATTGTACTGTGGTTATAGATAGTTTTAAAAATGAATGTTTGTATGTTTCATACAAGGTCAAGATGCCTGAGGTGCCGGAGAGTCTGCATACTGGTGTCTTGTGCGTGGTGGTACCTTTGGTCTAGTTCAACGTAATCCAAACATTATACTCAATATTATCTGCCTTTGGCCTTGAATGGTGTGACCAACCGTGTGCTTGAGTGTGTAAAAATGAGTTCAACTGGAGTATCCAGTTAGAAAGGGTCCCGGAGCAAATACCCTAATTGGCAAATATTAATTGGCAAAAATGTAACAAGACTCGTGATTCTCTCTCCATGCATGAATGAATAAAGTTTAAACTCTAACATCTCCATGCATGCATGACTAAAGTTTGAACTCTGTAACATCTCCATGCATGAACAAAGTTTGAACTCTAACATCTCCATGCATGCATGAATAAAGTATGAACTCTGTAAGATCTCCATGCATGAATAAAAGATTGAACTCTGTGATGCATGGAACCTGATTGGAGAAGACCAAGTTTAAATGATTCAACTCTGTTATATTGTGAACCTAACGGAAGAACTTGAGGTGAATTCTTCCACAGAGAGTTTGTCCGCTGAATAGTTTGTCCGCTGAGGACAATGAAGAGCTGTTTCAGTCGGTTGGTCGATCTCAGAACAGAGGGAGAAGGTGGCGCAAGGCATCTGATGAGGCGGCTTCCCCCTCAGGAGCCAAGCATAGAGACCCCACCTCCCCTGAAGATCCCCATGCCAAATTTTGGTTATAGTATCGGCCTCCGATGGGCCGAGATGCGCTCTTCTTCTTCCTTCCCTCTCCTCCAAAGCGCACACTAGCCAGAAGCACCAGCACAAAAGCGACCAACAGGGACAAAAGCCATACCAAGAGAGAGTCTTCTTCTTCCCCTGCTCGAACCTTCCTTGTGAGGTCACCCCGACCAATTGCTGAGTTCCACTGAATCGCCCCATGACCGGGCTCGACCAATGATGAACTTCGGGGCATGGCCTCTTTCCTTGCTCAGTTGGTGGGTGGGGTTTAATTGTCGATCAGTTCAGCTTCTGTGGGCATGGTGTCGGTTACGGTTGATGAATGGGAGGTTGTTGTTATGACGAGGGTTTTCTGGCCGGCCTTGTTGTAGTTGTAAAAAACGTAGGGAAAAGCCACAGGAGGCAATCACAAACTGGGGGAAAACCAACACCATCGAGATAACACCGCTCCACCCCCCATGGTAAGACACAAAAACAACCTTAAGCTCCAGTTCCCCTACTTAATGCATCGAGATGCCTCCTACGCATCCACAGTCCATGCTACACCTATACGATCCCACCTGTACTATGGTATATTATCTTCTACCCTCCGCCCCCCCAACCCCCCCCCCCCCACAAATGTAACACTATTAACTGCACAGCCCTAGTTACAAGTTGACCTGAGAATATCCGTGCTGTTTCCACAGCAGCTTCCAAACACTTGAGGTGGTAGGGATTAATCTCCGATCAGATTCACTAACTGCTGGACCACAGGAGGAGTGGGCCTCAGTCCCTAATCCACCCCAACTCCTCCCCCACCCCCCCCCCCCCCGCTTCCCCTACCAGAACAATGAAAGTAATCCAATGGAATGCAAAAAGAGAATGGTTTAATTCTACAATTTTGACAATCTAGCTGCTCATGGACCCGAGTTTATTCCTTTATTAAGTGATCTCACTGTTAAACCAGATATGATGTGTGTCCAAGGCATCTAGTTAAAAGGCTGGGATTGACTTTGGCCGCGATTCCGCGATATTCTCGCATAAAGTTGGAAAATATCGCATACAATTTTGGCCAGAGCAATAAATAAAAAATCGCATGGAGCGTGTCAGTTGTCACAGTGTAGTTTTCAGGCGAAACAGTTTCAAATCGTGTACTTACTACTGCTTTTGTCAGGTCTGGAAGTTGTCAAAGACGAAGCTATTCTAAATTGTAAACAGACCGTACCCATTTTAATTTCGCGTTCACGCTTTATGGGAGCCGTGACAATGTTTTGCGGCATTAAACGACGGCTTTTCGGCAACCACGTGTTCGCTGTCTGCATCAGTTTCTGGATTACACTTTTTCCGAAAATGCCGCCGAAAAAGAGACCTCCGCAACCACAGCCTGATGGGCAAAGTATAAAACGATTCTTTATAGGTACCAGCAGTAGTTCTAACACTGAGGACAACCAGGATGATCCAGCTCGTGACTGTGTGCAGGGCGAAAGTGGGACAGTGGCCAGGGCCACCACAGTGCAGACAGCTACTTCCGGCAAAACTTTAATAACGTTTCAAGACAGCTGGGTCCTTAAATTTGGAGACTGGCTGAAATATGATGCCGATCAAAACAAAATGTATTGTTCACTGTGTAGATCGGAGAAGTTAAGCCCCTGTCACACCTTGACGATTTAGCCAGCATATGCCGACGTATCAAAATTGAGTGCTGGTGTGAGTCATACGCTGGCATACGTCGACAAATTTTGTGCATGCACGAAATTTGTCGACGAGCTCGGCGTACTAAGACGTATGCCAGCGTGCTTCAGCGTGCTCTTAACGTAGCCAAATTTTTCATACGTCGGCATACGCTGGCTAAAACGTCAAGGTGTGACAGCGGCTTTAGTCAACAGTCTAAGTCAAGGTACAAATAATTTCAAAACGACTACAATAACCCTGTAGTGAAATTGTGCCTAAGTTTGAACCCAGGTGTCATGCGGCTTCTGTCCACTGTGCGGCAGTTATAAGAACTCAGACAGATAGCGCTATGATCATTTCTGAGACATTTATTGTGTGTAATGTTGTGCATAATTAGATGGTGCGTATCATTCCTTTGTTCCTTTGTTCCAAGCTTGCTTGTGCTCGTTTGCAAATCCATTACTGATTCCTATTAATGCTGAATATTGATATGTTGCTTGTTGGTTTTCTTTCAGGTATTGTTAGAGATCGATTCAGAATTAAACTCACAATCTGAGACAATGTTGTAACTTTGGTTTTTACAACAATTAATTCTGAATCCTCTCTTGTCCTGAATGGGAACGCCATGACTCATAAGCTGATACAAGTCCTGATCTTCGGAGCGGATCCACAGGCACCGGACGCGTCTGCTCAGCTCCAGCATTGGCAAAGTCTGCTGACAAGCTACCTGGGTGCCCAGGGGGGTATCACGGATGCAACCAGGCTCGCGGTGCTGAACTCCCATGTGTCTCATATAGTTTTCACGTACATATCCCAGTGCGGCACGTACGCCACCGCTGAGGCAGAATTACGACGGATCTACATCAATACTCGGAGCATGGTCTACACTCAATACCTGCTCGCGTCACGGCGACAAGACCCATCGGAGACCATCGACCACTTCGTCCAGGAACTTCGCCGATTAGCGACGGACTATACGACGGAAGCACGGACACACGAACGAGTATGTGATGATTTGATGAGAGATTCATTTGTTTCGGGGCTTCACTCTCCTATAATACGACAGAGATTGCTTGAAGAAACGGATCTGACGCTGGAAAAAGCTCATAAATTATCGCTCGTATACCAAGAAGCACAGACACAATCAGAAGCGTATGATCATCCGTACGTCACTGCGGGTTTAATCGGCGCAACACGACTGGAGAGAGCTACTATTGCAGAGCAAATGCATGCTGAACCTCCGCCGGGATCAGGGACAATGGACACTCTTAAAGATCCCTTCCCGAGTGTGATAGCCACCGCTGCTGCTGCTCCATCAGCCGGAAGTAACGCTAAGTGCTTCTTCTGCGGGAACCGGAATCATTTAAGGTCAGTTTGTCCGGCCAGAGAAGCGACGTGTCACCCGTGCTCTCAGAAAGGACATTTTGCAAAGGTTTGCCACTCGTCACGGGGCCGGCAAACTCGCTCGACTTTGTCTGTGATTCTCTCACTGCCCGAGAGACAATCGGCACCCCACGCGGCCTTGAGTGGGATCAACTCCCCACGGAGGCCTCGCGCAGATCACGTGACCTTGACTAGGATCAACTTGCTGACGAAACAAGTGGCGCCTCGCGCGGCTCAAACGCCCTTGACTGGGATCATCTCCCCGTGCAAGCCTTGCGCGGCTCGAACGCCCTTGACTGGGATCCTTTCATCGCCTGGGGCTCGTTTGGCTTCACGATCGATGCTGGCTGGCATCGGGCCCACGCGCGTGGCTCGAGCGCCCCCCTCTGGATGACTTGACGACTACTGGGCCACCTGGACTATCCAACGCTGTTATTCCAATTATGATTGAGGGGCAGATCGCAAACGCCTTAATCGACATGGGTTCTACTGATAGCTATGTCGATTTACGACTCGTTCAGAAGCATGGCTGGCTGATTCTGGGGACAACACGCCAATTTTTTATGGCTTCCCAAGGGCTATGGCTACGCACTAGAGGGGAATGCCGGCTGAAGCTTGTGATTAATGGCCGAATGTTTCCAGATGTGCACTTAATGGTCTTACCAGCATTATGTGCAGAACTGTTGCTCGGACACGATTTTCTCCGTCGGCATGGTCGTTTGGAAATGGAATTTGGTGGTGATGATACTCTTGCTGTGTGTGCTCTGGCAGGGATGGAAATTGAACCACTGTCGCTGTTTCCTAATGTGACTCCTGACTGTAAACCGGTTGCCGTTAAATCGCGACGCTATTCACGGGCTGACACGCAATTCATTGCTGAGGAGACTGGGCGGCTATTAAAGGAGGGCATAATCGAACCTAGTCGATCGCCTTGGAGAGCCGAAGTTTTGGTGGTTCAGACCGAAACTCACCGCAAACGCATGGTAATTGACTATTCACAGACGATTAATCGGTTTACGCAATTGGACGCCTACCCACTCCCGGGATTGGATTCTCTGGTTCGCCGGGTGGTACAGTACTCGTTATACAGTACTTTAGATCTCCGCAGTGTGTATCATCAGATTCCAATCTCTGAGGCAGATCGCATGTGCACCGGGTTTGAATCCGGACAGAGGTTGTACCAGTTCACCCGTCTGCCTTTTGGGGTCACAAATGGACCTGCTTCCAAAGGGCCATGGATGACATCATTGCGAAGGAGAGCTTAGCCGATGTCTTTGTTTACCTGGATAATCTCACGGTTTGTGGGTACGATTAAGCTCATCATGATGCTAATCTGAAGCGCTTCCTCGAGATTGCGCACAAGTACCGCCTGACAATGAATGAGGATAAATGTCGCTATTCCACTCGAACGATAGATCTCCTGGGGTACACCGTGACCCATGGCACGATCACCCCAGACAAGGAGTGACTGCGACCCTTGCTCGACATGGCCCCGCCACATGATCGTGCTTCTTTGAAGCGTGCTCTCGGGCTTTTTGCTCATTATTCAAAGTGGGTTCAAAATTTTTCTGAGAAGCTTCGTCCACTTGTGGATTGCAAAGAGTTCCCCATGTGTCACGCCACTAAGGCCACTTTCCATTGCCTGAAGTCAGACATAGCTGGCGCCGCTGTGTCATCTATTGATGAAAACAAGTCCTTTGTTTTGGAAAGCGATGCGTAGGAACATGCGATAGCTGCCACACTCTCTCAAGGGGGGTGACCTGTGGCCTTCTTTTCAAGGACTCTCTCCTCTGCGGAAAAATGACTCGTCTGTTGAAAGGGAGGCATACGCCATTGTTGAGTCTATCAGGCGCTGGTGGCCATATTTGCTTGGCAAATGTTTTGAGATCATTACTGATCAACAAAGTGTCGCTTGTATGTACGACACGCGAGTAGAAGGAAAATGTTGTTCCTGGACCACCCCTATTTCTCCATTCACTTACATGTAAATTTTCCTCTACCCCCCACTTTTCTTCATTTCCCCTTAACACCTCTATTCCAACCCCCTTAGTCTTTATGGACCTTTTAACCTTTTACTCTTAATATCAATGATTTATTGTTGTCCAGTAGACCACTCAAACAACGATCCTACAAATATTTGTTTATGCGTAGGAAATAATTTAATTCTCTTACCACTCCCATCACCATCTAATAAATTAACAAAGAAGATGTTTGAGCTTGGTTCTTTATCAAGATATTTTAACTGAGCTAAGATAAAATGATAAACCTCCCTCAATATTCTTGTTTGAGCACCTCCAGTGCCACACACCATTTTAAAATTAAAGTATACATTTTCCTGACAACCATCAAAGTTTTCCGTCCACTCAAAAATATTTCCATCTTTTTTACACCCAACTCACCGGTATTTAAATTAATTTTCTCATTTGTTTTGTGAACTTTTTTACCAGTTGCCTTTTCAATAAGTCTTATTTGATATTTTTCACATTCGTTATGTTTTCCATTTATACACAAATAATTAAGTTAAGCACCCCCCCCCCCCGTTTTTTTACAACCTCGCACATTACAAGTTTGTTGTCGTCAAAACAGTGTAATATACCCATGATATTGCTATATTTTCTGGAGAGGTGATATTATGGTCACATAAAAACATAACAATCATGCCGTTTTCAATATTTTATTCTGAATAATTTAAGGTGAAATTTTTTGGGAATTTTAGGCATATTTTCACCTCAATTTAAGTATGGAGCTATAGGTCCATCACGGACAGTGTGGATGACGTTTATGTTTTCTAACGTACAGTCATTGTTCTGAGAAGACCTCTAGCGATCTTTGCGTCAATCCCATCTTCATGGATGACAACGCCAGGCCTCACCATGCGAGACGCGTCCGAGCCTTGCTGGAGCAAGGTGCTGTGACAACCATCCCCTGGCCTGCGTACAGTCCTGACCTGAACCCCCTCGAGCACGTTTGGGACATGTTGGGACGACAAATTGCGAAGATGGTCCCTCCAATAGCCAATCTGGATGAATTGGAACGTGCATTACATCGGGAATGGAACAACCTGCCACAGCAACGCATACGACGGCTTACAGGGTCTATGAGACGTAGGGTTGAGTCAGTGATCCGATCACGTGGGTCCTACACACGTTATTGACACAAAGATCGCTAGAGGTCTTCTCAGAACAATGACTGTACGTTAGAAAACATAAACGTCATCCACACTGTCCGTGATGGACCTATAGCTCCATACTTAAATTGAGGTGAAAATATGCCTAAAATTCCCAAATAATTTCACCTTAAATTATTCAGAATAAAATATTGAAAACGGCATGATTGTTATGTTTTTATGTGACCATAATATCACTTCTCCAGAAAATATAGCAATATCATGGGTATATTACACTGTTTTGACGACAACAAACTTGTAATGTGCGAGGTTGTAAAAAAACGGGGGGGGGTGCTTAACTTAATTATTTGTGTATATATACCAAGGTTGATTAAACCTCCACTCTTTCGTCTGGTTTATGCTTGGTTCTATCATTTATATATTCATAAAAAAAGGTGGCGGTAGCCCGTTAAAATCCCTAACCCCCTTTTTATCTTATCACTTATATATATATTTTAACACTTATAACCATAAGGGAGACTATCAATTCCATTTTCTAAAATACACCTCTTATCATCAAAAGCCCCCAATGCTTTCTTATTCACCTCTTCTGAATATAATTGATGTTTATAACTTCTTATTGAATTAATCTTTCTAAACTCTTCTTTCTTTGTTGTTAAACAGTTATAATAATCCTTAAAGTTTATTGTTTCTTTAATAACATTTTTCTATTCACCTTTCAACTTTTTATCAGTCTTTTCAACGTTATTCACAATGTATTTAAAAGCATAAGCCTTTGACCTCAATCCCACAAATTCACTCATAACACTTCCTCCTAATTCATCCTTGAACTTTCCAATCACCTTTTCATTTTTAGAAGAGAACAACTCACTCTCTGGGCTATAATTACTAGTGTTGGGGTGCTGTGCACACACGATTCGTTTGCCAAGAAGGTAGGCCACAACGCGTTGTACAAACTGAAATGCTTTATTAACAGCTCGCACGTAAGCACTGGGTGGGCTCGACTTTAGAGCCCGCATATATGTCCCGAGGCCACGCCTTGCCCCCGGGCGTGGCCGGTCGGCCGAAAGGCGGGGCATGTATCTCAGTTCCACCCTGCGCCTCGTGACGCCTTTGCTCCGGGCGTTGCCCGAGCTGCGCTTCCACACCCGGACACTCGCGCCACCCACTGGTGCGCGGAATTATTGCCCACTGACATTGTGTCCGCCCCACGTGCCCCCCCCCCCCAGAATTCCAGCGCACCTGAAGGGTGAGCTTGCGGGGAAGCCGGATGACCTGGCCGAAACACCTTCTGGCGATGCGTGCAGGGCTAGGGGGTAGCGGGACGGCGGGGCTGGGGGGGTGCTGGGGGTCTGCCCGCCGGGGGGCGGCCTCAACGCGGAGGCAGAGATGCTTGCGGGGGGTGGTCCAGATCGAGGTGGGCCGGCTTGAGGCGGTCCACGGAGATACGATCTGGAGTACCGCCGATGTCCACGGTGAAATGCTTGTCCCCGGTCTCCAGCACGCGGAAGGGCCCGTCGTACGGGGGCCGCAGCGGCGCCCGGTGGGGGTCGTGCCTGACAAAAACGTACTCCGCTGTGCGAAGCTCGGGGCGACGTGGGAGGACGGGCAACCGTGGTGTGCCCTCGGCACCGGGGCGAACCTCCTGGCGGTCTCCTGAAGGGTGGAGCGCTGTTGCACCGCGGACCAAGGGGCCATTGAGTCGGGGATAAATTCACCCGGTACCCGCAGTGGTTGCCCGAAGGCCAGCTCCGCCGAGGACGCGCACAGGTCGTCCTTGGGCGCCGTCCTGAGGCCCTGCAGGACCCAGGGGAGCCTGTCGGCCCAGCTGCCATCGCGGAGGCTGGCCCGGAGCATGGCCTTCATTGAGCTATGGAAGCGCTCACACAGGCCGTTGGCCTGGGGGTGGTAAGCCGTGGTGCGGTGCAGCTTGACGCCGAGCCCTTGTGCCACTGCCCCCCAGAGCTCCGAGGTGAACTGGGGGCCGCGGTTGGACGAGATGTCCGAGGGGGCACCGAACCGAGCAACCCACGTGGCAATGAAGGCTTGCGCGACGTCAGCCGCAGCCGTCGCCGCCACTGGCACGGGCTCCGGCCACTGGGTGGTGCGGTCCACTATGGTGAGTAGGTGGGTGAAACCCCGCGAGGGGGGCAGAGGTCCCACCAAGTCGACGTGGACGTGGTCGAACTGACACTCGGGCACCGTAAACGGGGCCGACGGGGCTTGGGTGTGGCGGTGGACTTTCGCGCGCTGGCACGCGAGGCACATCCTGGCCCAGTCGCGGACGTTCTTCCTGAGGCCATGCCAGACGAACTTCACCACGACGAGCTTCTGGGAGGCCTTCATGCCCGGGTGGAACAGGCCATGGATGGTGTCAAAAACCGGGCGCTGCCAGCCAGCGGGCACGATGGGGCGAGGCCGGCTGAGGGAGACATCGCACAAGAGGGCAGTGCTCGCGACGTCGAATGGCACCTCGGTGACGCGGAGGCCCGTGACGGCGGTCCGCAAGGCCGGGACATCGGGGTCGGCGGTCTGGTCCGCCGCTATCCAGGCATAGTCGATCCCGAGGTGGACCGCGTGTGCGACGGACCGGGAAAGGCAATCCGCCACCGGATTGTCCTTACCCGCGACGTGACGGATGTTCGTCGTGTACTCGGACACGGCAGAGAGGTGACGTTGCTGCCGTGCCGACCATGGCTCGGCGACCTTGGCCATCGTGATAACAAGGGGCTTGTGATCGACGAAGGCCGTGAACGGGCGGCCCTCGAGCAGATGGCGGAAGTGTCGGACCGCCAGGTGGGGCCCGAGCAGCTCGCGGTCGAAGGTGCTGTCCCGGCGTTCGTGTGGGCGGAGCTGCCGGCTAAAAAACGCCAGCGGCTGCCAAGCACCACTCACCCACTGCTCGTGCACCGCGCCCACCGCTTAGTCCGACGCGTTGGTGGTGAGGGCGATTGGTGCATCAGGCGCCGGGTGCGCCAGCATGGTGGCGTTGGCCAAGGCCAGCTTTGCGCCCGCAAACGCCACGGCCATTTGCTCCGTCCAGGCGATGTCACCTTTGCCCGGCTTCCCCCGGAGGGCCTCGTGCAGGGGACGCAAGAGCTGGGCGATGCGGGGTATGAAGCGGTGATAAAAATTCACCATGCCCAGGAATTCCTGGAGCCCCTTGATCATGCGGGGGCGCGGGAATCTCCTGACCGCCTCCACCTTGGCCGGTAAAGGAATGGCCCCGTGCCTGGTGATGCAGTGCCCCAAGAAGTCGATGGCGGTGATGCCGAAACGGCACTTCGCGGGGTTGATTATCAGGCCATGCTGGCCCAGGCGTTCAAAGAGCGTGCGGAGGTGGAGCAGGTGCTCCTCCCGGGACGTGCTCGCGACCAGGATGTCGTCCACGTAGCCGTAGATGAAGGACAAGTCGCGCAAGACGCTGTCCATGAGCCGCTGGAACGCCTGGGCCGCATTTTTCAACCCAAAGGGCATCCGCAAGAACTCAAAGAGGCCAAAAGGTGTGATGACGGCCGTCTTTGGTACATCGTCCGGTTGACGGGGACCTGGTGGTAGCCCCGGATGAGGTCCACCTTGGAGAAAATGGTCGTTTTCGCCAACCGGGCGGAAAAGTCCTGAATATGCGGGACCGGGTAGCGGTCGTGGGTGGTGGCGTCGTTGAGCCGGCGGTAGTCACCGCACGGCCGCCATCCGCCACCGGGCTTGGGCACAATGTGCAGAGGAGAGGCCCATGCGCTGTTGGAGCACCGTACGATGCCCAGCCGCTCCAGCGTGGCGAACTCCGCTTTCGCCACGGTGAGCTTCATGGGGTCTAGGCGGCGCACCCGGGCGTAGACCGGTGGTCCGATGGTGGGGATATGGTGCTCCACCCCGTGTTTGACTGCCACCACTGAAAAGGTGGGCAGCTTGAGTGGCGGGAAACAGGTCGAGGAGGTGAGTAAACTCGTCCGCTGCCGGAAGCGTACAGACTAACTTCGCCGGGACGGAACCGCTCAGCAAGCCGCTTGGTAAGCTGCTTGGTGAGCCGCTCAGCGAGCTGCTCAACGAGCCACTCAGCAAACAATCGAGCGAGCTGAAGGTTTCGGCCTGGACGAGGCGGCGACGCTTAACGTCCACCAACAGCCCATTTGCACAAAGGAAGTCCGCACCGAGCAGGGCCATTGGCACGCTGGCGGTGACAAAAGACCATTTGAAGCGCTGCCCTCCAAAATGCAGCGAGAGGCAACACTTCCCAAATGTGTGGATGGGTATTCCGTTGGCAGCGAGCAAGGCGGGGCATATATGTCCCGAGGCCACGCCTTGCCCCCGGGTGTGGCCGGTCGGCCGAAAGGCGGGGCATGTATCTCAGTTCCACCCTGCGCCTCGTGACGCCTTTGCTCCGGGCGTGGCCCGAGCTGCGCTTCCACGCCCGGACACTCGCGCCACCCACTGGTGCGCGGAATTATTGCCCACTGACATTGTGTCCGCCACAGTGGCATAGATATTAATGTCCTCTTTCATGTCTGAATAAACATCGTCAGTATTAATTTTCAAAATAAAACGATCTGTATCCATATAAAGTAGATTAACATCATTTTGATATTTCTTCCTCAAGTTATTGTAAAAGTAATCATACATAAATGACTTTGATAAATCAAGAATTGATGTTCCAATATAAATAGGTTTGTCCATTTCAATACTCTCTTTGACCAAATAGATCGCACAAAAGTTCTCAGTAAAGACCTCAGCTCTTAAAAAACTCGGTCTGTTAATTAATTTTGATGCTTGTTCCCAAGATGTTGCGAGTCTGATATTTTGTCTTTTCCTCACATTCTCCATGGTCTTACCAAGGACCGCATTATTCATCAATTTATAAAAGTCTTTCTCAAAATCTGTTTTTGACTCTGTTCTTCTTTGCGTATTAAAATCAATGTACTCCTTTAACCAATTACTTTGATTGAACTTTCGGACCCGATGGATCTTCTCTACTCTTAGACCTTTTGATAAATATTGTCGCAAATTTCTTTGGTGTAGAACATAATTTTTCTTGTCATATAATGCAGTAAGTAATTTTTCTGTTGATTCACCTATATCAAACGATCATTGAAAATCACTCAACCATTCTTTCTTTGGACTTTCTTTCTCACAAGCCAATGGAAGATCTTTATGTTTATTATGAAGTTCTTCGGGATATTTAAAATCGACCTCAAAATAATAACCAACCTTTGAATCATCCAATTATTTTGTGTAGAGATACATACATCTTGTAAAACCTTTTTGTAGTCTTTTTCCTTTACCCATCTAAGTTTTCCATAAGGAAGAGCCTGAGACATTGCCCAGCCATACAGGTTGTTCGCATCATAGTACATCAAGTAAGAACTCTCTTTTGTTGAATCATAATTTGGAAGATATTTGTTATTTGCTCTTGCGTATCTGCTTGAGCAGACTTGTGAAATTCCTCCTCTTTTAGCCTTTTCAATCATCAAAAGCATATCAACATCAGTTATCAAATCCAAACCCTGTTTTGTCATTTTCAAAATTGCACTCCAAGCCAATCCAGGCGCTGTGTAATAGTGAAGAGGATTCAATCCATATCCAGCACGACAAACAGATCTAAAAACCTCAAACACATCAGCCAATAAAAGCACATCAGTTTTGAGATACAAATCATGATACTCACCAAGATTCTTGATGTTATATTTTTCCCAAACATTTTGTGCGTGTACATAATCTTTATCAGATATATGACTATTATTTAATTTATTATAGAAATTTTCCTTTGAAGGAAGTTGTGTTTCATTGAATCTCTCAAATGAGTCCATATAATCATAGGGGTAAATTCCCTTTTGTGTTAGTAAATCTTTGTCTGAAAAATACTCAGGAAGACATGGAAACTCTTTTAGATTTTGAACCAAGTTAGCCAATGGACTTCCCATGAATTTAAATGTATCAAGAAATCTGATATGAGTTATAGGAGATGTATGAATTGTTTTTGTGAATGAAATGTATTTCTGATCCATGTTTGGAATTGCTGAAATGTCTCCAGATGTCTTTGACAGTTCATTAATAAATAGATGCGTATCATAATGAGCGTTGTTATGAAGAAAGACAGGAATGAAAGAGGGGAGTTTATAATTAATATTACAACGTTGATGAGCCGGACCTCTATATTTACCAGTGAGATGACAATGATCTCTAACCTTTAGACCTTCACCAATTTTTTCCTCACAAACATGACAGACATTGTTTTTTCTAAATTCCCTTTTCTCTTCACTTGTCAAGGACATTGGTTTATTGGTTTCTCGCATTATTTGGTTAATCGAACACAGGCATTTTCTAGTCGTTTCACAAACTCCTCTGGGGCATTTGAGCCTCTATACTCCTCTAACTTGAAATATTCATCACCAACGGATGATTTGATATGATAACAAAAACAACAAGGAGTATGTTTTTGATATTTATTTGTGTCTGATTGTTTTGGATCTGGAGAAGCAGTATCTATTTTTTCTCGAATACTTTCAAAATCAGCATATATAACAAATAGATGTTTAATTTTTTCTTTTCATCTTTGAATGAGATCTTTGAGCCTTCTTTTGGCATATTGATTACCGTTGATTTATGATCACCACAATAATTTGATTGTTTATCTAATCTTTCTTGTGTATGGAAGAAGTTAAGACAACGCATACAAATATATATTTTATTTGTTATTTTACATACTTGTGGTTTTATTAATTTTGTAATATCTTTGATGGATGTATAATGTGAATTTTCCTCTTAATTAAAATATAGAAGATTAATATGAGTTTGATCTTTTTAATAATTTTCAGAAAGTTTTAAAACCAGAACGTTGTTTGTTTCTGTTAGACCATAAACATTAACTGATAAATTATTCATCTTTTCAAATTTAGGAAAATCATTTAATGTCATTGGAAAATTTAGATATTTTGTATTCAACGTATTCTCATATTTTTAGCCGCGTCACAGACGCTGCTCATAGAGTGCCCTCTGCTGTTGTTGTTGTTGTTCTTCTTGTTCTTGTTCTTGCAGAGAAGACAAAACCTCAAAGCTCCACCCATTCTGGGAACCATAGCTCCACCCATTCTGGGAGAGCCTTCATATAAACAAATATCCACCATTTTATTAACTCGCATAGCTTTGAGGCCTGTTTTGTAGGCCAGTGGTGTCTTCCTCTCTCACACAGTTTTATTTCAAATCAAATTCGATATATCATTTCATTTTTCACAGTCGCTAACATAGGTTTAGACTCGGTTGAAAAAAAACGGGAAGAAAATCCGATGAAAGTTGCCCTTTATAGAACGAAATGAATTCTCAAAGGCCTGTAACTTCAAGTCCATTGAGATTTTTTTTTTTTAAATCGCGGCATGGTCAGTCATACACTGCCCAAAATAAGAGACGGGAAAATGCCAAGATATATATATTTTGTTTAAATCGCGGCATGGTCAGTCATACACCGCCCGAAATAACAGACGGGAAAATGCCGAGATATATTAAAAATTCGTCCATTTGATGACAATCGTCACAATGAAATATTTAATTTATACGTCGTCACAATAATGTGGAGAGAGGAGCATAGCTTCGTTCACGTGTCGCCACACATGGGAAATTGCCGAGATATATATTTTTTAAATCGCGGCATGGTCAGTCATACACCGCCTGAAATAACAGACGGGAAAATGCCGAGATATATTTAAAATTCGTCGCCACACACGGGAAATTGCCGAGATATATTTTCACTTTGCACAAAAATAACATTAAGTAATCGAATCAATAGGAATGTCCTGTGCCTATAACATCGACGTTATAGGCACAGCTGCATCTAGGCATTGTGTAACATCGACGCGGCTTTTGTTTTAATTAAAACTTTTTGTACTTGTTTATAATGAGATACTCTTTCAACATGACTATCTTGTGGATGTAGATGTGCTAGTGTGGAAGTGTAATTCAGTGTAACTTATTGATTGGCACTGGTAACTTATTGATTAAGACTGGTAACGAAGCAGATACATTTTACCTGCAACCTCTGTGAAAGCCGAGTTCGTAAATGAGTGTCAGGAATGTGCCCGAACATGGTAATCTCTTGTCCACCTGGTCACAGCCCCAGGCTGGAGCACCCTCCTACTGTGTAAATGGAAATCACAGCAGGAGGGGAGCGAGTTGATGCCAGGACTTGGTGCAATACATGACCTCGGGGCATCAGCGGAAGAAGGATTAACGTTTCAGCGGACAGAGGATTAAGTCCAGTTCGTCCATATAAACTAGAGCAAACGTGGAGTCGACAGGACTTGCTACGTGAAGCGCTGACCGAACGGGAGTGTCGGATGAACGAGAAGGACCAGCGAAAAGAGTTAACCTGATCCATTATATTATGCGGTATCATTTTAGTAATTGGATGAAGTGAATACAGTTAATAAACTAGACCTTTTGTAACCTGTGTCCGGTCATTGGAGTCCTGTGAGTCCCCCACTACAAATTCCCTGACAATCTTGGAGGCACCGCTGACATCAATTGTACACACAAACAAGTCTTCTTTAAAAGGTGAGTGTGTCTTGTTTGGTCCAATATGATTTACGAACTTGGAAGTTATGGGTACATACATGGGGGAGCAGGTGGTCTGGGGCTTCTTTGCGCACCGATGCCACGATATAGGTGGCGTGAGCCATCACGAATGGGATTTCGATAAACGACTGTAGCAATTTATTCGTTTTTTTTTCTAAATGATTTCTGTAAATACGTATTTTTGCGCTGGTTATTAAAGGGCCTTGCTGTGACCTGGAGGCAAGCGGAGCAAGTGTGCACCTTGCGACCGCTTGCTTCCAGGACGTGTAAGGCCGGTACACTCGTTTACCCACCCGCACACGTATAAAGTACTACTTTTTTTTTTGCACTTGTTCGAAGCACTTGACTTGCTCGGCGCTCGGCGAGCGACAGGGAACCGGGAAACGGAATTATATTTATATATATATATATTTCCAATATGGTACACCGGCCACAACGATTTTAGCGATTATCCGAGTTTTTTTTTAACGATTTCTGTAAATACGTATTTTTCCTGCGCTGTGTAATTCTTCTGACACGCGCCACGAAGAAACGCACCACTGATGTGCATGAAGCGACTTGTTTGCCGGTTCGGTAAGGTCCGTACACGTGTACAATCGTGTACACCCGTTTTAAATAGAGAATTTTTTTTCAGTTTTCCCGCCATAACTAAAACTCGTTCGATCAACAAATAAATTCATGACAGACAATCCCACCTCATGCCGGTCCAGAATTACTGTGAAAGATGGCGATTGGGAAAAAAAAATTGCATACCAACACTCCCTCATTGTCCCTCATGTCCATTCCGGCACCCTGTCTCTTCCTCCCGCTCTTTTTCCCTCCCTTTACTTCCCGTTGGCGGACGTTTTGCGAGAAGCAAAGCGTTTTGCAGGACGCTTCCACGGAACCAGTGCTGTTGTTTTTTTTGACGAAATTTGCTAGATAAATAGCATGGGTGACACGGATTAAATGATTTTATGATTATGAATTAATGAGGAAATGATTTTATATTTAAATATAAAAATTGATCTGCTTGGTGTTAGTTTAAGGGCTGTTCCAAATTTATCTTGATTATGAGACAAAAACAGCAGAATGGGAATCAACAGACAATGGAACAGCTCGCGACGAGTGTTTGTGGGTGACAACCACCCTCTGGTCGAGGCTCATAGAAGGGGTGATGCTTACTGATTCGGCACGCTTACAATAGGTGTTAATGGTGGGATGTCAGAGGTTTTGGTGTGGGTTAATGTTCACACTGTTTTGGAAAATAATGCTCGATGCAACATGATCCTAAAAAAAGAACCCAGCCCTACATCGAAAGATCAGGAAGGGAAGGAATGGAAAATTTGTCAAGGTTTGAAATTAATCGGACAAGGGGGTCCCAAGGTATGGTCACCGTACTCGCAAGCCGTTCGCTTAGGCTCTGCGGATGGACCGAACCATTGCATGTAAATAGAAGGGGGGTTCTGTGGTCGTTCGCTTTGGCTTTGCGAATGGACCAAACCATTGCATGTAAATAGAAGGGGGGGTTCTGTGGTCGTTACTGCCACGTGGTTTCAAAGTTTTGTTGTTGTTGTTTGCACGCATGTTTTTGCAAGCACGTACGGGCGAGCACGTACGTGCGGGCACGCCCTAGTATATATAAATTGAGGTAATATTAAGTTATGGAATTAATTGCTTTCAACAATGCAAAGGGTGATAAAATATGGGATTTTAATGGGATTTTTTAATGGGATATTGGTTTAGGAATGTTTAGAGGTCATTGCAATGTGATAATGACTTGTGACCATTTGTTGTTGAAACGTTTGGGACCATTCAAAGGTTGGGTTGTGCTAACGTTTCCACGACGTCGCCACAACGTTTCACTTTCGTTGTGGCAACGTTTTGCTCCAACGTTTTGTGAACATTTAAATGTTGGGTTGTGCTAACGTTTCCACAACGTCGCTACAACGTTTCACTTTCGTTGTGGCAACGTTTTGCTCCAACGTTTTGTGAACATTTAAATGTTGGGTTGTGCTAACGTTTCCACAACGTCGCTACAACGTTTCACTTTCGTTGTTGCAACGTTTTGCTCCAACGTTTTGGGAACATTCAAATGTTGTGTTTTGCCGACGTTTCCACAACGTCGCTACAACGTTTCACTTTCGTTGTTGCAACGTTTTGCTCCAACGTTTTGGGGACATTCGAATGTCAAGTGAATCGAATGAGAAATCAGGAATTATTTCATTATTAACGATTAATGAAGTACTTATTTAATTAATTACATTTCTTATTACATTACAGTAATTACATTACAGTAATTACCTGAGGTAATTACAGTAATTACAGTTCCGGTAATTACAGTAATTACAGTAATCATTACAGTAATTGCAGTAATCTTATTACAGTAATTACATTACATTAACTCAGGCACCTTTTGAGTAAGGAAGCTGATATTTGGACATGACACTGACCAAGTGATGTGGCTGTCAAGGAAAATATTGATTTATTGATTAATCATTTAATAAATTAACTCGTTGATTTATAAATGACTTATTTAATTAAAATTCCTCAGAGATACATCTTCGGATGAAATACTTGCAGATTGGTTATGCTATGAGCCAATTGATTAAGGAAAATATTTTGCGATGGCCATATTGGCAATTTCGTGGCCATATTCGTGGCAACTCAGTTAGTGCCACTGCACCTTTAAAATGCATCCCTGCGTTCATTTTTCGATCGATTGAGTTGAAATTTTGAACAATCGGATCTGGACTGTCGTTGTTAACGACTCTAGCACGCACTCGTCCAATCAGGATGGAGCGGTATGGTCCCCGGATCATCACTGCCCGCAGTTTTAATTAATTTTACTTTTTCTCTTGGGCATATAATTTTGAAGACATGCATGTCATGATAGAGGAAATGTTTGTTCTGTTAAACGGAATAAATGTTGTTTATTTGTGTGGGTGTGTATTTTTGTGTATTTGGATATATTTTCACGACTAATTCCAGTTATCGTCCTGCAAAAGGTCTGCTCGTTCTTTTCCTTTGAGTCGTAAATTCCTGTTGAATTCTCATTAAAAAAGCGGAATTAAGTACGCTGTGTGATGATGGAGATCCTTGATGACGAATCAGGAATAGTGAATGAGCAGACAAATATCACGGATGGTACACCAGATAGGGAAAATGTAGATGAAACCCCTTTTGCTCAGGTGCTGTGTAGCGCTGCACAAAGATCCATATGAGCGGGGCCTGGGTGCTGTGTAATTAGTACACAAAGAACCAATTACTAGGGTGCTGAATAAACACAAAGATCCATTTTTGGAGCTGGTTCTCCCGGTGCTGTGATTTATTCAAAGAACCAAAATCTTGTAAGAATTAAGATATGATTTGTCGACATCATAAATACTTTAATATATGTAACGATTTTTGTAACGATCATCCTGCAAAAGGTCTGCTCGTTCTTTTCCTTTGAGTCGTAAAATCCTGTTGAATTCTCATTAGAATGCGGAATTAAGTACGCTGTGTGATGATGGAGATCCTTGATGACGAATCAGGAATAGTGAATGAGCAAACAAATATCACGGATGCTGCGGCTGGAGCAGGGGAAGCGATTTTTGAATTGTTCAGTGATTATTCGATATTGTTATGACTTATTGTCAATAGGTATACTAAGTGGCCATGAGGTAGCCTGTTGCTATGTACAGTTTTATTCTATTGTTGATTATACCACATAGCTGTGGTGATAAAGGAAATGTTCGTTTTAAATAGATGATTATGATAGGACCATGACTATAAAATCATGATGATTATTATGAATGATATCATAGGGTTCAAATGCAGAATGCTGCATGAACTTGGGAAAGAACTTTCAAGCCCTATGGGATAAATTGGGTATTACAAGCGATGGAGTTTCAAAATTTAGCATGATTGAAGAAATTTTACAGTCTTATTTCAGGAGTTTTACGAAATTTATATTGCCAAGAGATTTTGGATACTATTAAAAGAAAAATGATGAGATATTTTTCCCAATGAACTTTAATATCTGCCATCCATTTTGGCTGTCTCACGAATGAAGGATGAGTTGCCTTTAGTGGTTGCAAAGAAAATTTGTGGAGACCAGGCAAAATGGGGAAATATGTCAGATATGACCCTAGGACAGGACGGTGATTCATCAATTGACATGAGGTACGAACCAGAGGTGACGACCGATGAATCGATCTCAGTCAATGGATGGACCTGTCCTGACATCATTGGGGAAAGGGCTTATGCAAGGAGTCATTCAAAATGATTAATTTGATTTATTGATGAATATTGATGAATTAATTGAAATTGAATAATTGATTGAATTGTTAATTGATTGAATCTAATTGATTGAATTTAATTGCATAAATTGAACTGAATAAATTGAATTGAATATATTGATTGTTTGATTGATGAAAATGCGGTCTCAAGAAAGAAGCTTTGATATCTTTGCGAGATATTATCAATGTGGAGACAACCTGGGAAAATTGAGCAAGGTGGTGAGTTTATATACAGATATATATGTGCGGTTACCATTGTGTGATTTCCCCGTCAAACAGAGCGGACACCTGAGGATTCACCCACTTCATACTGACCCTCCGGCTCATCTGCAAATACTGATCTGTGAGATTGGATTGTGCAAAAGCCACAGCTGAGGGAGATTCTCTGGAAATCACCGTACGAACAGGTGGAGAGATCCTTCCTGGAGGTACGAGTGAAGCTTTAGAGGAACCTGGAACAAGCTACAACACATCCAACGCTACTTTGATAAAAGGCAGAATGGGAAATGGAGCCTGCAAGAACACACAAGGACAACCAGAGATTCCACAAAAAGGTACTTGTACACATCATATGTACGACCGTTATGGTGCCGAAGCTATAAGGCAGGTCGAGAATTGGTATTTGTGGACAAAGGGACATGATGAGGAGTTTCCAAGAGATGGTACATTTGAGCGAAGTCGATTGGAAAGATTGGAACAAAGATTGAAAGCCAGGAAGAGACAGAATCTAACGGTAGACTGGCTTGCATTCCATCTTTGGGATGGTGAATCCAGACAACGGGAACAGCAAGAACGGATAACGGAACTAGAACTTAAAATAAAAAGGATACAGGATACAGTGGAGGAGACAAATGCACAACTGCCCTCGAAATTAGGAATGAAAGTCACAGTTGTCCCATCTGATTTCCAGTTGTCTCCCCAAAAAGGACGGTACAGAGAATTTTTTCGTGTTTCAGGAGATAACGAGAGATTGCAGTGGCAACTCAGGGATGTAGAGATGCAGCCCAGCAATACAAGTGCACAGGTGCACAGATCAGACAACGACAGAAACCGGTGTTTCGAGTGTGGAAAGATGGGACATTGGAGAAGAAGATGTCCGTATGTCAACAGGAAGACAAGGTCATGGGGCAAACCAAGATCAAGGGTACCAGTGCTTACCGGTACCTCAGACAATGATTAGGCCTTCATTGCTGCAAATCCCAAATGATGATTGGCCTCAACAGATTCGATTACTGGACAAACATGAACAACTGTCAATGATTCTTGTGTCTGAAAAGTTTTCAGAGCAAGAATGATTCATTTTTCTTTTTGCTTGTTAACAAATTAATAATTAATTGATCAAATGCCAAAATTGGATCTTCTATTTTGGGCACAGCAATTTTAAATTTACAAAGTTTGGAACAATTGCGTTGCAATTGTTGGCAAACCAAGTAACAAGAGTCACATGATGATCAGGTGGGAATTTCGGACTATTGTTCCGCACGATTGATAGGTCAATGGTCGACTGACATGCAAATGGGTGTGTAGTCAAAATTTGGATAGATTATTGTGAAGGCAGAAAGGGTAATTTCAATTTGACATCATAAGGGTTTTCTAAGAATGGACTTTTGGTTTATTTGTCTATAAGCATTTTGAATTTGATTGACAAATTTTATGAAATTGAAATAAAATTGACACCCATCTGATCTGTAAATAATGGTTCCAACGCAAACAAATATGCATAATGCATGTGTGTGTGTGTTTTTGTGTATCAATCTTACAAGATTGTTGACACCGACAGTGTGCCTGTCTGGAAATGGATAGTTATATGTGGATGGGATTGGGATATGTGGATGGGATTGAATATCCAGAGAATCCGTAAAATAAAATAGAAATATAATTTGATTATGAACATTATCTCTTTTGTCAAGGGAAATGGAATATAAAAAAAATTTGATGTGCTGGGTTATGAGCAGCCATTAATTAATAGTAAAATTGTGAGTAATTTTGGGATTCCATTTTTGATAGAATGTATATGAGAATAACATCTATTTATGGATATGAGCTTCATAAAAGGAAATGAGGAAGTACAAAATCATCCAAATTTGGGAGAGGTCTTACACTGACTTCCCAGAATACTCTGCTCATGGATTTTATATATATAAACTTGAATTTTATCAGCATATAAATTGTGCTGTATGTATGGATGTGTTTTAGGCATAGATGATATGGGAAAAGAGTAAAGAAAATTTTGCTGGTTTGAACTATTGTGGGTTTTCAGTTCTGGAGTTTAAACAAAGTCACTGGTTAACAGATGAGAAAGGATAGTAAATAAATTATTCTCTGCTGGGCAAATTAAGTACGATATTACTAAGACTTATGAGAGCTATTGTTCCGCCTTACAGCAGTGGAAAATTATTGGAAAAAATTAGATCCAACATAATGAATCTATAAAAGAATGTGATAGGGATAATATCCTCAATTTGTACTAATTATTTGATTGTGGGTAAAGGAATTAAGTCATCGTAGTGGATTGTTAACAGCAGCCTGAAAATGTCCTGAGAGTGTGCATCCATGTAATCAGAAATCCCAGATTTGTTTTTACAAACAACATTTTGGTAGAGGTCTTGTGTGGAACACTTCCTTGGTAGATAAAAACGGTACTGCATGCTGGCAGCCACTTTTGCGGCCAGTTAGGCCAAACAAATTGAGAGGAAATTGTAGTTAAATACGTAAGTTACACATGGCTATTTGTAAAAAAGGAAATTTGTTGAGATGGGAAACATTTTTTCGAAGGTTTATTAAGGTGTTATAATATGACATGTGGCAAGGCAAACTATTGGATGGGAAAATTAGATCTGGCTATAGAATAAATTTATTGACCCCTTGAGGTTAATCCTTCGAATCATTGTTTCACTGGCATTTTTGTTCAAATTGGAAATAGTTTGGTAGAGCTTTGGTTAAAACCTTTGGTTGCGGTATCTTGGAACGAATTGATAAACCATAGGAGATTGATAAGAATAGAAACAAATATGGACCCAAAATAGAAAGTTGGATTCATGCCCCTCATTGCAAACAAGCACATGGGGCTAAGGTGGACGATCCCACAGAAAATGAGGCTGCACCTAGCAGCCCAGCAGAACATTCAGTGGCAGATAAATGATAGTCGTGATTTACAGTCATTTGAATTACATTTTAACACCCCTTGCATTGATAAACATTACATTTTCAACATGTGATATTCCTACTTGGGATAGTGACATTTATTTGCCTACATGACATACAATTACCTGCTGATATTAATACAACATGAGTGGGAAAAAATGTATCACAACTACACTCATGATCAGGGGATTGAGTTCAACCCCGGGAGATAGGGGGATCAGGGTAAGACAAATAATCTGATTATGTTACATATTAAGGGATTTTCTTTATTTACCTTTTAGGAAGCTTGTTAGTTTGGTATATAATGTTAAATGTCATCGACATATAACTATGTCATAGATATGAATATATACAAGGAGTAGCAGACTTGTTTGTTGGTTTAGTAGTTATATTGGCAATTGTTTTAGTGGTGGCTTGCTTGAAAGCCTTAGTGACGGTGTGTTTGAATAAGGTAACCAACAACACGATGATAACACATGAAGTGACAAATGAGGAAAGAAATGTGGAACCAGAAAAGGAAGACTTTTATGGCGACATAAACAGTAGAATTAAGATAATGGCATAACGACAATGTTATGAGTTGTGTCAATTACAATATCAATGAACTCATATCACCACGAGTGACACACTGTTAGAAAAAAAAAAAAAAAGAGGGAAAAGAAAAAAGTGGAGAGGAATTATGGTAATAATACATTATGCTTAATTTGTTGGTTTGGGAAAATTGTTGTTGGGAATTAGGTATTCCCGTTTGTGATTGTAATCATATACAATGCTATTCTTAGTTTAGTAATAAAATACATACCTGATTGAATATTATTTGTGTGACGCATATAAATGAATATAACTTTTTGTGTTAAGGAAAAACAACAAATTGTTGAATGTGAAACTGTCGGAAGATATACATGATTATGCTGATTTCATGGTAAGATGCACCCTATCTGATTCAGTGTGTGTGGAAAGCAGATTCAGATGTGACTGAGCATAAGGATAAGACGAGATCACATTTTGAAGGGAGTGCTAACGGAATTGGGAAGAAGTTCGAGAAAGAAAATTTGTGGCTAAAAAAAAAATGAAGTTAATCGTGGCATACACCCTCTTTCTCAAAGAATGATGAAGACATTCTCCCGTGTAACTTGGAGATGAATGCTTACCTTCACCAAGGAAATTTATGTGACCATTTGCCTGGATCACACTGCAACATATGAAAGAAAGGCGATCACTTACTCTTGTTCGAAGGCTTCGAACATTCACCACATCAGAAGTTGCAGGACAACGACATTTTACCTGCAACCTCTGTGAAATGCGGGGACATATGTTATTACTTCACCAACGTCCGGGGAACCAGCATGGAGCTGCAAAAAAACGGCTGTGCCCTTGTCACAACAGCTGTGCACGATTCTGCTGGTTGCTCCTGGTAAGGACCATGAATGACCTGAACACCATGGTCCCAACATCATTGTGGATGCATCCGGCATCCCTGTTCCACATCTTGCTGGCCAATCAACGTCACACCAATACTTGCTGCCCACTCACAATGAGGGAGGAGGCAAGTCGACTACAACTGGGTGAAGGCCTTGTTCAGGAATTACTATGGTTTACAGCAAAAAGTGGCAAGAATGCTACAAGGAGAGCAGGGTCAGTCTATGACTCCGCAATGTTACCACAACAGCGAAATCCTACACGAAGTAGTGCAGGAGCTATGAAGACATTAGGAGAAAATGTTTCATACCTGGATTCAAACACAAGTGATCAGCCCTTCCTTTCAAACAAAGTCAACATTTGTGTGGAGGCAAACGTTTTTGCCAGATGGTGCAGATGCTTTACAAAACTTGAAAATGAAGTGAAATTGTTGTATCTTGGTGATGGTGAAGTGTTGTTTTGAAAATATATTTGTGATGCAAATGCAATAGATTGAACAATATGGAAGGAGTCAATGACCAACGAAATGTTTTGTGATTCTTGCAGGATGACGGTGTATGCCTAAGGGAATTTGATTACCAAAGTTATGATTATTTACTTATACTTGTAATGATGTTTACTTGCAGTGATTGATTATTTACTTATACTTGTAATGATGTTTACTTGTAGTGATTGATTATTTACTTATACTTGTAATGATGTTTACTTGTAGTGATTGATTGTTTACTTATATTGATGTTTAGATTAATGGTTAATATAAACAAAAACAAAAAGATGAGGGAATTGTGGAAGTGTAATTCAGTGTAACTTATTGATTGGCACTGGTAACTTATTGATTAAGACTGGTAACGAAGCAGATACATTTTACCTGCAACCTCTGTGAAAGCCGAGTTCGTAAATGAGTGTCAGGAATGTGCCCGAACATGGTAATCTCTTGTCCACCTGGTCACAGCCCCAGGCTGGAGCACCCTCCTACTGTGTAAATGGAAATCACAGCAGGAGGGGAGCGAGTTGATGCCAGGACTTGGTGCAATACATGACCTCGGGGCATCAGCGGAAGAAGGATTAACGTTTCAGCGGACAGAGGATTAAGTCCAGTTCGTCCATATAAACTAGAGCAAACGTGGAGTCGACAGGACTTGCTACGTGAAGCGCTGACCGAACGGGAGTGTCGGATGAACGAGAAGGACCAGCAAAAAGAGTTAACCTGATCCATTATATTATGCGGTATCATTTTAGTAATTGGATGAAGTGAATACAGTTAATAAACTAGACCTTTTGTAACCTGTGTCCGGTCATTGGAGTCCTGTGAGTCCCCCACTACAAATTCCCTGACACTAGAATAGACCAGAGAAAACATTTATTGTCTTTATTTTTGATATTGGTAACTGCTTTTCTATTTTTGATAACACTAGGTAAATCAATGTAAGAAGAAGCTTTTAGAGGATCTGATTTAAGAATATGAATGTCAATGAAAATAATTTTTCCTATATTGAATCCACTTCCTACGATTGAATTATCTACATCTTGCTCTTGTTTAATAAGTTCATCATAGACTCCCGTTGTTTTAAAATCTTGATATGATGATATAAAGTATGGCTCAGTTCTCATGTATGGTGTATCTGTAACTCCTCCATCTTTTGACATTTCTAATTTTACTCCCATATAAAATTTAAGTGGTTTCAGTTCTTTTAGTGTTTTTTCAATCAACGATTGAACTCTAGGTTTGACTATTTCGACAGCATCAACTATAGACTTTGGTTCGGGATGTTTGAAGTTAAAGACTCTGATTTTAATATGTCCTTTGAAAGCGCCATCAGAGTTTTTAGTTGTGATAAAATTTGATAAATGTAAATTTGTTTTAAGATGTATTTCGAAGCCTTTCTTGAGGATATTTTTATTACAGACAGAACAGTGTTTTGTTTCCTTCTGAATAGGAGCTAGTAGGTGAAGTAGATTAAATGTGTGTTTGTTAGTTTTAAGGTGTCTTTTGTATTGTTTATATTCTTGTTCACAAACGTCGCAAAACGTTGCTTTGATCATATTTATATAGCAAAATTATACTTAAAGTAAAACACCTTTTTAGAGGCTTCTTTAAAGATGAAACTGTGCTTAAAGTAAAACATTTACAGAAGAAACTGTGCTTCAAAGAAAGTGCCTTTTTATAGGCTTTTTATATATGAAACTATACTGAAAGGAAAACACCTTTTTACAGGTATACTAAAAGTAAAGTGCTTTTTAATCACTAAACTTACATGTATGGTATTAAATACATCATGTATGGTATGGCAACACTGAGACTCTCTAGCTTCATATCGAATGTACTTATGTGACATGTACTTTAAAATTACTACATCTGAAACGAGCAATATGCTTTCTAAAATAAGTAGGAACAGTGATAGAAAAATGAGATTCAACATTCAATGATGACTTGTAGTGCTTACAAGTAAAACTCTGAGATGTGTTATCAACAGATGCTGACCACATTCGAAAACGATTATCAGAAGTCTTTGTCAAAAAGTTGCAACAAACATTGACATCTCCAACTTCTTGTGACAACCACACAAAGCCAAATCCATACTGATATCATATAGTTTTTATATGAGTCGCCCATGCAACCCGACCAGCATCATCAAGATATTTTAACATGTTATAACATTCATAGGGCAGTTTGTTTCGGCATTATAGGCACTATTGTTTAGTTGTACAAGTTTACACTAATATTCAGTTTCTCTAGTTGTAGATTAATTGTAAAAGAACTTACTCTTCCACAATCACCAAGAGCCACACAATTGTTACACTTTTTTCCAAGTTTGAATATCTGCCAAAACATGTACATATATATTATGAGGGGGCGAATTTGTCATGGGGGAGAGTCGATTTCGTAACAGGGGGGGGGGGGCAATCTATTTTGAGGGGGATGAATCTGTACTGGTACAGATTCGCCGGGGGGCGGATCTGTTTCGTGACACCGGCCTCGGCCTCGGGGCTGGGGATAGGACCTAGGGGCGCTGAATATGCCGAGGACCATGGAGCCCAATTTATTAAATTATTAAGTGATCTCACTGTTAAACCAGATATCATGTGTTAATACCAGACAGATATCAGAGACAGATATCAATGTTGATAACCAGATATCATACCAGACACCTGGTTAAAAGGACATATCCAATTTAGGATTCCTGGTTACACTTTCATTTGCAAGGATAGATCTAGTGGGGTAGGAGGTGGATGCGGGGTGTTTGTCAGGTTTGGTATTTCTCACAGCGTAACTGACTGTCATATGTTGAATTGGAATGCAATGTGATCGCAATTCCCTGCTCGAGCAAGACCTTCACCATTGTTAATTTCTCCAAGCCTTGCGAGCCACTGAACTCCGATTCTCCACAAGGAGGTTTCACACAGGTGTGAGGGGCCAACCCTCTGGTACAGTGCTTTTAACAGTCACAACACCCTTTGGGGTTCCAAATGTATGGACAGCAATGGGGTTTGTATTGAGAACATAATTGATGAGTTTGATTTGGTGCTTTTAATTGATGGTAGTGGGACATTTGTGAATTCATCCTCCTTGCAGTCCTCCACCCTCAATCTCACCTTTGTCTCTGCTTCTCTGGCAGCAAGGTGTGAATGATAGGTCCTTCCAGACAGCTTGGTTAGCGACCACCTGCCAGTGGTCACCCAATTCAAATTGGAAAAGGAACAAGGCGATATGGATGGACCCCCCTCATGGAATCTTTCCAAGGCGTTGCTCCGAGGTAGTCAAATCTGAGCTCACTCACGAGAATATTGACACCTTAATATTCTTTGAACCGCTTTGTGCACATGTGCTTTAAACCGCTTTGTTTCCAATTCAACACTCAATGATCGGGGATACCCTATTTCTGATTTTCCATCTCGTACAGACTCTGATATTCTTGTTCCAGTTATCACGACAAAGAGAGTTGCCAGAATTATTCGAACTTTAGATGCCTCAAAAGCGACTGGTCCTGATGGAATCCCTGTGATTGTATTGAAGATGTGTTGTCCCGAACTGTCACCGATTCTTGACAAGCCATTCAACAAGGGTTGTCTGCTTCAGTGTTTCCTTCATCATAGAAAGTGGCTTCTTTTGTCCCTGTTTTCAAGGGTGCCGGTGAGCATTCTGAACCAATTAACTATTGCCCCATCAGCATGCTTCCTGTAATAAGTAAGGTATTTGAATGCATCATCAACGAACAACTTCTCAGCCATCTGGAGGACAACGATCTTCTCACTGACTGCCAGTTTGGCTTACACTATTCTCGCTCTACTGGTGATCTGCTATCCTTAATTACGGCTCATCTCAACAAGGCATTTGAGCTCAAGGATGAAGCTCGATTAGTTGCATTGGATGTCTCAAAAGCCTTTGATAAAGTTTGGCACAGGGGTCTGCTCCACAAGTTTCATTCATATGGTGCATCTGGAGTAATGTATTCAATCATCTCAGCTTTCCTTACAAATCGCAAGATTAAGGTTGTACTTGAGAGTCAATCTTCTCCTCCTTGCTCCATCAATTCTGGTGTTCCACAGGGTTCTGTCCTTGGTCCCACATTTTTCCTTGTTTATATCAATGATCTTCCTGATAATGTTCGATCTCAGCTGGCCATGTATGCTGATGATTCCTCACTCTACTGTACATCTGCTGATTCACTGAATGCCACACGTAATGAGGTTGGTGTTTCTCTGGACAATAATTGAGAGAATGTGTTGAAATGGGGGCACGACTGGCTGATAACCTTCAATGCAAAGAAAACTAAACTGTTGTTTATATCTAGCTCCAGAAACAGGTCTTTCGCTTCTGTGCACATGGGGTCTTCAACCTTAACAGATTCATCAGAGCTTCGGCTTCTTGGTCTTGACATGTGATCTCACCTCCGTTGGGATAAGTACATTTCTGGTATTGCCAAGAGTGCTTCCAGGCGAGTTGGTTGTTTTTAATCGAGCACAGAGGTATTTACCTCCTGAGGCTGTTTTGTACCTGTAGAAGGCAACTATACGTCCCCTCATGGAGTACTGTTGGCAGTGGCGTATCTAAGGGGGGAGGGGGGGGGGGATGAGGGGAGCTATTTGAAAATTCCCCCCAGGCCCCCAATGGAGGGTGTTCCCCAAATGGATCTCAGGATCTTAATTTTTTTAATTAAACAAAAAATCATGGGAGGTCTGGGAGACCCACTCAAAATACCCTGATGTGAATGAAAATATTTTTTTAAATTCAATAATCGTAAGGACCTTCTGCACTCTCCTTGTGGGGGCCCACAACCTTATTTATTGGCCCAAAACCAAATGTGGCAAGCTGGAGCACCAGCCTGCCACTTATCTTTACTTGATAGGCTCCAGAAACGCAGTCAACTTGGTTGGTGTGGAGATATCCTCAACTCTTCAACCACGCTCTCACCGTAGGTCGATTGCCACTATTGGTTTGTTCTGCAGATATTTTCATGGCAAATGTTCTATTGGACTTTCTGACTTGGTTCCTCCCATTCGAGTATTTGGACGTAAGACTCGGTTTCCCATCTCCGCACACACATACACTATAGCCGATCCAAGATGCAGAAAGAAAGGCTATGCAGATAGTTTTATCCTTCGTGCTGTCTCACTCTGGAATTCACTACCTGTAACATGCTTCCCATTATCCTACGATCTACATGGTTTTAAAAGGAATGTCAGTTCATACTTCCGACATTTTTGAGGTTCAGTTGCATTTTACCCAACCTCTGCTACTTCCTGTGTCTCTTGTTATTGTGTCTTCCTGTGTCTCAAGATGTTCTCTTGTAATTATTTATTTTTATTTTGTATTGCTTTATCCTTATCTTTTTTTAACCTTCTCTAAGCCCCTTACCTACAGTGACTGTATGCCCTGTCTGGGATGATATCCATAAAAATAAAAATAAAAAATAAAAAATAAAAAATGTTGATATAAATTAAAATTAACTTTTTCAATGCCATATACCACATTGCTCATGGGTCCATCCCTATTTGTAAAAGTTTGGTCGGTCAGACAATTAAAGTCCCCTGGTGAAATGACGAATGTAACAGGCCATCTGGGCCAGGAGAGCCACCTTCAAAAGAGTTAGAAAAATCTCTGCTGCCCCAAGATGCTATCGAGTTCAAAAGGAGAAGAGCTCAAGCCCAGCGGGTAATTAAATGTGCCAAGACAGCTTCTTGGCATTCCTTCTGCTCATCTATCAGGACGCCTCTCTCCGCTCTGTCCAGAGAAGGGCTAAAGCATGTATGGAAGCAAAAGTGGAGGGAGATCCATCCCCCAACTTGTCTGCAACGAGTTAGTCGACTCGAACCGGGACAAGGCCTTGGAGTCCATTTTCCAATCTAGTAGGAGACATGCTATTTGACTCGGAGTCCAACGAGGATAAGTCTCATTTCGCCATCCAGCAAAAAGCCATTCTCAGTGATGTTGGTCCTGCTAGCTCCCCACTTAACCAGGACTTCTCACTGAGAGAACTCACGCAAGCCATCTCAAGGTCCAAGAATAGTGCTCCTGCCCCCGATTCCCTAACTCATTCAATGTTCAAGCACATGGAAAATAGGGTCTTGGACGTCTGTTATTGTGCTCATCCATAAGGTTTGGTCTTCAGGAATTCTCCCCAGTGCCTGGAAGCATTCCACTTTCAAACACCATTCTCAAACCAGGTAAAGATCCCACACATCCATCCTCATACCGTACAAAAGCACACATTTGTCATCAGCAAACTAATGGAGACTATGGCTGATTTGTCTTCTTGGCTGATTGGCTGATTGTCTTGACTTGATTGTCTTGTTGTCTTGATTGTCTTGATTGGCTGACACAAATGGCTGATTGTCTTCTTGGAAAAAAACAACGTGCTGTGCAGGCACCACAGTGGATTCAGGAGGAGCCGCTCCTCCACAGGCCATATCGCTTCACTGTCCAATGATATCAGGGAATATCTCACCGATCACAAGTCGCTGTTGGGAGTGTTCCTTGACGTCCACAAGGCCAATGAGACACTCTGGAGGGAATGTCTTCTGGACAAGTCACCAATTAGGTATCAAGGACAGAATCTACTTGTGGATCCGGGACTGTCTGTCTGGCAGATCCTTTCAAGTGTGAGTTGGGGTCGTCCCGTCCTCCATGTTTCTCATAGATAATGGCATCCCCCAGGGTAGTCTTTTTACATAATGATGAATGATGTTGCCTTTTCTTCAGAATCTCTGTGCAGGTTGTCTCTGTTTGCAAACGGCATTGCAATCTGGGCCCAGGGCAGGAATCTAGCTTACACAGCCAAATCAATCCAGGCTGACATTTTCAGAATCAAGCTATGGACCAAAAAATGGGGCTTCGTTATTTCTGGTTCCAAGTGCAAATTTTGTCATTGTCACCCGCAAGAGGAAGGTAGAAGATGTCATGATAACAATCACCATCAACCTTCGACTATAATGCGCACTTTTTTCAACCCAAAAATCTTTTTAAAGTTGGAGGTGCGTACAAAACAAAGGTCTGATTTTTTGTAAGATTTTTTCAGATTGAAACGATCGTCGAGGACATCTTCGAAAATGGAAGTGGCAATGCTCAAAGAACAACAACAAAGAATAGCTACATGTTTTATATGGATTATGCAGATACAGTCGTGGCCAAAAATAATGGCACCCTTGCACTTTTTTCAAATAATGCACCATTTCTTCCAGAAATAGTTGAAATAAAAAAATATTTTGGAATCCACATTGGTATTTCTTTGGTTTGCAGTGAAACAAAACCAAAAAAGCTGAAAAATGTACCAAATCTTACCTTATTCCACACAGAAATCCTAAAATGGCCCAGACAATATTATTGGCACCTTTTCGATGTTGTTAGAAATAATTAGATTTCAAGCAGGTGATTCTCCTTTACTTTGAAATTGAACTCACCTGTGGTGAGTTGCAGGTGCATGCAAAATAAAAATCACTCATTCAACCAGTTTGAATCCAGAAAACGAGTCATTCTGCTGTCTTGTGTCACTGTGTGTACTGCAATGAGCATGGAGAAATGAAACAAAACCAGAGCATCGTCTGAGGAGGTCAGACACAAGATTGTAGCCAAGCATGGATGATCTCAAGGCTGCACGTCCATCTCCAGAGACCTTGCTTGATGTTCCTGTGTCCACCGTATGCAATGTTATCAGGAAGTTGAAGGCCCATGGCATTGTAGCTAACCTCATTGTAGCTCACCAAGAGAAAAGTTGACCGGAGATTGCAGGGAAGGATTGTTCGAATGGTGAATAAAGTACCTCCATCGATTGCCAAATAGATTCAAGCTGACTTTCAGACACAAGGTACGACAGTTTCAACTCACACCATCCGTCACCAACCAAATGAAAGGGGGTTCTTTGGCAGGAGACCCGGGAGGACCCCACTCCTGAAAGAAAGACATAAGAAAGACTGACTGCAGTTCACCAGAACACACCTGAACGAGCCAAAATCCTTCTGGGAGAATGTCCTGTGGACAGATGAGACCAAATTAGAGGTTTTGGGGAAAGCACATCATCTCTATTTTTACAGAAAACAAAATGAAGCCTTCAAAGAAAAGAACACCTTCCCTGCAGTCAAACATGGAGGAGGTTCTGTGCTGCCTCTGGCACGAGGTGCCTTTAATGTGTGCCTGGAATCATGAAATCAGGGGATTACCAAGGCATTTTGGAGCGCAATGTTCAACCCAGTGTCAGAAAGCTGGGTCTCCGTCAAAGGTCATGGGTCTTGTAGCAGGACAATGACCCCAAACACACTTCAAAAAGCACCCAGGAATGGTTCAAGCCAAAACGCTGGACTGTTCTGAAGTGGACAGCAATGAGTCCAGATCTAAATCCCATTGAACACCTGTGGGAAGATCTGAAAACAGCAGTTGGGAGAAGGCACTCTTCAAATCTGGGAGAACTGGAGGAGTTTGCACAAGAACAGTGAGCCAAACTACCAGTAGAGAGGTGTAGGAAGCTCATTCATTGCTATGGGAAGTGCTTGACTACAATTATTTTGTCCAAAGACTGTGTATGCTACCAAATATTAAGTCAAGGGTGTCAATAATTTTGTCAATGCCATTTCTTTTTATTTTCTGATTTATAGGGATATATTAAGTTCTGCATCAAAAACAAAGGTTCTGTAATATTATAAGTGAAATAAAGAATTGTGGAGACCACATACTCTTGTCTATTTCAACTTATTATTGGAGAAAATTGTGAATTATTTGAAATGAGTGCAAGGGTGCCAATATTTTTGGCCACGACTGTATAATCTGAATCCACCTTGAATATAAAAATGCTTTGAAGGTGACCATGTTTGGCAGCGTCTTCGCAAGCATAACGGCTTTCACACACACCTCCGAAATGCTGACGCCACCGCCTTGTTGTCGACGATCTGTGACCCAATCAAGCAGTTTGGCCTCGAGCTCGGGATGGGCGGACGCGTGACCCCGTTCGGCCATTTTGCCTGGTGGGAGCGACTGCAGATGCTCCTTCTGTCGTCTCCATAGTCTGATGTTCACCTCAGATATTCCGTCGAACTACGGCCCAGCAGTTCTGTTGCCGCGATCTTCAGCATATCGAACAATGTTTAGTTTTTGAGCCGCGGCATATGATCGTCGTCAAGAACCCATGGTTAATTACGGTTAGAAAACGAGTGGAAAGAGAAGTCGCTGGTAAAACTTTTGAACAACTGAATGAAGCTGCTAAAGAAGACTTGGGTTTTACAATAAAATATCACCAATTGTCAGCAACTTGGGTACCACGTGATTGTCGTCCGACAATAGGCTTCGGGTTGCTCCGTTGGATTGCTATCCGACTTTCGCAGTTTATTTAATATGCGCTGCTATGTTTAAAGTTTGCGCAATCACAACTGAACATCGTGATTGATATGAGTTACGACTGTCGTAAATTTAGTTCCTTGACCTGCCGTGATATTCTTTCATTAGCGCCGCTCTGTTCAACTATTATGAAATTGTGGCTGACAGTCGTGGTTGAGATGGACCTCACCGTTTTTGAAAGATGTAATAACATGTTTTATGTCGATATTTTTTTCATTTGAGTTCTGAAATGGGAGTACGTATTATTATAGATAGGTCTTTAGATTTTTTACACCACGACAAAAGTCCAAGTTGGGGGTGCGCGTTATGCACAGAGGCGCATTATTGTCACAGTCTTGCGGTAATTTCACGGCCCTAAAAGCCTCTCACGATGTGTCATTTTTAGGGGGTCACTTTTGACAGCGGCTTAACTTGGAATTCCCATAAAAACAAACTTTCTGCCAAGTGTGCTCAGGGCCTCAACCTTTTTTGTTGTCTCAGGGGCACATCCGTGGGGGCACATCAGGATAGCCTCATCTCCTGAATAAAGCCCTCATCCATTCCCATTTCGATTATGGTAGTCAAGCTTTTTGGGACATGTCCGCAACTAACCGCAGGAAGCTGGAAACTATTCAATCCAGAGCTCTCCATATTTGCCTTGAGGTCTTCAAAAGCACTCCAGTGAGTGCTCTTCTGGTGGAAGCTGGCGAGATGCCCTTGTCCCTTCGGTCGGAAGTTTCCAGCCTAAAGTATTGGGCAAAGTGCATTTATTTTGGGGACAACCACCCAGGCAATGCTCTGTTTTCAGATTGCTGAGAGTACCAAACTCTCGGCAGATCCTCTCATCCTCCCCCTTTCGGGCTTAAGTGTGTGAGGGTGGCTGAAGGGATGGGTTTGGACTCCCTTGCTGTTAACCTTTTAAATTGCTGTTAACCGCACCCCCCCCCCCCTCTGTGCTGTGATATTTTCCGACTCCATCTCGGCTTTGAAGGCGATGGAGTCTTTTCAGCCGGATGCAGGTATGACCTGGTTCACGAGGGGTTTCACCTCGTTAGCATGGCTAATTGGAGGGGCATGGTCATCGACATGCCGGCTGGGTACCTGTGTGTGTGTGTGTGTGTGTGTGTGTGTGTGTGTGTGTGTGTGTGTGTGTGTGTGTGTGTGTGTGTGTGTGTGTCTTCTACACACTCGTTCTTTACATGTCAAATTAGGTACTCCACTACCTGGATGTGTTTCTTGCACTCTCGCCATGTACACTTCGACTCAGGTACTCTCATCACCTTTGCTCGCTCATTACACCTCATTTTCCTGCGGTTTCTGCAATATGTTTTAAGGATAAATCGATCCTGTCTGATTCGTGATTATTCAAATTCGTTGGGAAAATGAAAATAATGTCTATTTTGGGCACAAAGAAAGATCTTGATGAGAAAACGGGAACACGAGGTTCGGGTCATCCCGCTTTATGGAAAAAATGGCTTTTAATGGATTAATAATTAATTTTATGAAATGCCTCAATAACAAATTGTCACAACTACTATTATATATAATAGGGAATGTAGATTTATACAAGTCAGGAGACGACGATGGTTCACGAGAGAGCGGTACTCAATGACAAAGGACGGACTACAACCGAAACAGGCCCGGACAGGCCAGGCCCGGAAATGTCAAAACGAAGGTTACTGACCTAGAAATGAGATAGAAAATAATGTATAATCAGTTATGAGGTTAGTTAGCTGCACAATACTGAAAATTCGGTTCGATTCCGACAACTTTAAAACTTTGACCTTTGTGACCTTCAAAGGTCAAAGGTCAAAGATTCTGAAATTTGTTGGAAAACTTGTATTTCATGATGTATGTGATAATATAAGATCATGTACGACATTTCACCCTATCAGAAAGCGAACAATGTAATAAAACCATCAAAAATCGACTTTTCTAAATTTCGTGACCTTGTGACGACCTTGGGGCGAAAATGAAAAATCGAGCTCCGCGGGGCTCGACACATGACATTGACCAAACCAAATATCGAAACCGCTGTCAGATTCCACCAAACCCCTCGGAGAAGATGTAGCTTGAACTCGATTACTCCCCAAAAAGACATATTTTTCGGGCGTGGCTCCGCCCACAATGGGCGCTACACGCCCACTCCACGCAGGACACAACTAGATCATGATATCAACCTCCCACCCAAGTTTCATCAAGATCGGATGATATCATTGGGTAGTTATGCTGCAGACAGACACACACACACACACACACACACACACACACACACACACACACACACACACACACACACACACAGACACACACACAAAACGAATATAGTGGTCAATTGATAACTCATGAACCAAAAATCCAAGGGAAAAGAGTTTGGTTCAAACGTCTCCTTAAAATCGTACATTAACGAACCTGCTCAGGAATCAAAATGTCTGTTCGACCTCCGATTACAACGAACGGAATCGATTAACCGGCACAGGAGATGGTCATGATATTTGTTGTATTCTGAAGTATGAAGGAGCAAGACAAAAACACTGTAACTCCAAAGAGCATAATCGGAGCGATCGTTTCATCCATTCAAACTCAAGCCAGCCACGTCAGTATCGGAAAAATGTTGTTCCTGGACCACCCTCATTTCCCCATTCACTTACAAGTAAATTTTCCTCTCACCCTCACTTTTCTTCATTTCCCCTTAACACCTCTATTCCTGCCACCCCTTGGTCCTACGGACCTTTTACTCTTACTATCAATGATAATTATTGTTGTTCAGTAGACCACTCAAACAATGATCCTACAAATATTTGTTCATGCGTAGGAAATAATTTAATTCTCTTACCACTTCCATCACCATCTAATATATTAACAAAGAAGATGTTTGAGTTTGGTTCTTTATCAAGATATTTTAACTGAGCTAGGATAAAATGATAAACCTCCCTCAATGTTCTTGTTTGAGCGCCTCCAGTGCCACACACTTTTTGGTAGGCTCTGCCCACTTTTTGGTAAGCCCCACCCACTTTTTGTTAAACCCCATCCACTTTTGTTAAACCCCACTCACTTTGGCTAAACCCCACCCACTTTATAAACTCTCCAGCATTGTATCATTTTCAGTTGAGACATTACATCATTTCCAGTTAAGACGTGCCCAGGTTTGCCCAGGGAATTTCCACAGGAAATGACACACACCCAGCCCTTCTTATAAAAGGCACCAACCACACTGGCTTTTTAAAACACGCTTTCTGCTTCTCTTGAGAATGGACTACTGTGCCGAAATGGAATGGGATCACTTTGCTATTCCTTGGAGTCTTACTACCCGTGTCGAGCTCAACCTTCAGATTGATGAACTGGACTCGAACCTCTTATCAATGGAGGTAAGTTTGTTTATTTATTTATTTAATTGTTCAATTAATTATTTTTTATATTTTTTTTAGATGAGACTCGTGTAAGAGTTAACAAAGTTTATTTTAATATTCATAGAGCTTGATTTATACAAATAAAAATATTGTATTAAATTAATACATTGTTATTTTCTCTCACAGGAAATTGTATCTGAGATATGAAATGAAAATTCTGCTTTCACACAACTTGGGATGAAGTTATTTTCTTATTTGAAGACATTTTGAACAACCAAGACCCACAGAACGAGTTCTACTTTGATGACCCAGCCAAAGAGTTGTACCTTGGAGACTCACTTAAAATTGGGGAAAAACATATTATGAGGTCTGCCTAGATGGTTTTAATACCTACCTTGGAGACTCACTAAATTTGGGAAAAACACATTATGAGGTCTGCCTAGATGGCTCTAACTGTGGAGCCTACCTTGGAGACTCACTAAATTTGGGAAAAACATGTGAGGTCTGCCTAGATGGTTTTAATACCTACCTTGGAGACTCACTAAATTTGGGAAAAACACATTATGAGGTCTGCCTAGATGGCTCTAACTGTGGAGCCTACCTTGGAGACTCACTAAATTTGGGAAAAACATATTATGAGGTCTGCCTAGATGGCTCTAACTGTGGAGCCTACCTTGGAGACTCACTAAATTTGGGAAAAACATGTGAGGTCTGCCTAGATGGCTCTAACTGTGGAGCCTACCTTGGAGACTCACTAAATTTGGGAAAAACATGTGAGGTCTGCCTAGATGGTTTTAATACCTACCTTGGAGACTCACTAAATTTGGGAAAAACATATTATGAGGTCTGCCTAGATGGCTCTAACTGTGGAGCCTACCTTGGAGACTCACTAAATTTGGGAAAAACATATTATGAGGTCTGCCTAGATGGCTCTAACTGTGGAGCCTACCTTGGAGACTCACTAAATTTGGGAAAAACATATTATGAGGTCTGCCTAGATGGCTCTAACTGTGGAGCCTACCTTGGAGACTCACTAAATTTGGGAAAAACATATTATGAGGTCTGCCTAGATGGCTCTAACTGTGGAGCCTACCTTGGAGACTCACTAAATTTGGGAAATACATGTGAGGTCTGCCTAGATGGTTTTAATACCTACCTTGGAGACTCACTAAATTTGGGAAAAACATATTATGAGGTCTGCCTAGATGGCTCTAACTGTGGAGCCTACCTTGGAGACTCACTAAATTTGGGGAAAACATGTGAGGTCTGCCTAGATGGTTTTAATACCTACCTTGGAGGCTCACTAAATTTAATAAAATCAGGAAAAGAGTTTTACCTTGGAGACTTAAAAAACTGGTTTAATTTTGGAGATTCTACCTGTGTGGAGCTCAACCTTCACCTTGATAAACTCGATTCAAATCTCTCATCAATGAAGGTAATATTTTCTTTTAATATATACATATAATAATTGTGTATTAAATGTAAAAAATAATTAATTAATACGTTGTTATTTTCTCTCACAGGAAATTGTATCTGAGGTACAAAATGAAAATACCACTTTTAGCACAACCTGGGGTGAAATGATCAATTTGTTTGAAGACCTTTTGAGCAACCATGACCAACAGAACGAGTTCCACCTTGATAATCCAATGAAAGAGTTTTACCTTGGAGGCTCTTTGGATTCTAAAGCAATGAACAATGTTCTTTGTTTAATGACGCTTGATTTAAGCAATATCAAGAAAGTTCGAGGAAGAAAATGCTGGAAAGTTCTTTCTTCCCATTTCTACTTCTTCAAACTTAAAAGCCTTGAAAGACAGAATTGGAGGAGGGGAGGAAAAAAAAAATACGTATTTAAAAAAAAAGATTATGTTAGGATTAGGATTTTGAATGTGAGGGTTAGGGTTTACGTTGGGTTGGGTTGAGTTTGGGTTAGGGTTAGGGATGGGGTTGGGTTAGGGTGGGATTTTGAATGTGAGGGTTAGGGATGGGGTTGGGTTAGGGATGGGGTTGGGTTAGGGATGGGGTTGGGTTAGGGATGGGGTTGGGTTAGGGTTAGGGTTGGGTTGGGTTAGGGTTAGGGTTGGGTTGGGGATGGGGTTGGGTTAGGGATGGGTTGGGTTAGGGATGGGGATAGGTTAGGGATGGGGTTGGGTTAGGGATGGGGTTGAGTTAGGGTTCGGGTTGGGTTCGGGATGGGGTTGGGTTGGGGATGGGTTGGGTTAGGGATGGGGTTGGGTTAGGGATGGGGTTGGGTTAGGGTTTGTATATTATTATGACTCACACACACAAAAGTTAAGCCCCAACTGAAAAGTTGAGGGATTCTGTGTTTGGGGTTCACAGATCTCAAGAACGTATCCCCATTACACACACACACACACACACACACACACACACACACACACACACACACACACACACACACACACACACACACACACACACACACACACACACACACAAAAGTTAAGCCCCAACTGAAAAGTTGAGGGATTCTGTGTTTGGGGTTCACAGATCTCAAGAACGTATCCCCATTACATTTTATTATCTATTTATTATTTTTAATACCACACCCTGGTGTATTGTTTTCAAGGGTATTATCTGCTTACTTGTGTTTTTTGTAATTCTTGTGAGTAAAATGAACAAAAGATTTCTTCTCCATTCAAATCATATAATTTGTAAGTCCAAGGGACTGTATCCATTACATCAACGATTTTAAATAATTCATTAGTCCATTTTTTTGTATAACCTTTCTCAAAATGGCTTTTCCATCTGTATATTCTTACAATATCACCAACTTTGAACTTGGGTTTTCTCAAATTAATCTCCTTTTCATATTCAAATTTTGTAAATGTTTCCGATGGTTTTGATTTTGTTGATGAATGAACTGTATTATTGTAATTATCTACAATATCCTGAATTAAATAATTTTTGAGAACCGAGTTGTGTGAATTTTTTATATAATCTATCTTTCAAAGTGCGATTAAAACGCTCAATAACAACTGCCTTTCCTTCATTAAAGGTGCTGTATAATTTAATACCCTCCCCCTTAAGAAATTTCATAATTATTTTGTTATAGAACTCTGTTCCCTCATCAGTCCATAACTTCTTTGGTTTTCTTTTACTTTCACTAAATATTCCACTGAAAGCTAACATAAGAGTATTACCCCTTTTGTTTTTCAAAGGAACAACCCAAACATATCGACTCCTCAAATCAATAACGGTTAAAGCATACTTGTACCCCTTATCATTATTTAGTTCGATTAAATCAGCGGACCATATGTGGTCTGTGCCTTTAGAATAAATTTTCCTTCTTTTAAACTTTGTGATTATAGGTTAATGTAATTCATTAGCCAAAAGCTCCTCAGTCTTGATGACATCATTAGAGCCTAATAGTTTTTTGAGGGTGAATAACCAAGACCAAGTTTCAATTTAGCACTTATCAATTTTTTCACAATAAACCTATCAACTTTCTCTCTCAACGTAGGATTTCGTATCAAAGACAAATTATACAAAATTTCTCTGTCTGCCTCATGTTTTTCATCCAATGTAGTGGTAATCAATATCATGCTTCATACACACTTCATCAACCCTATTTATAGGTTTAGACCAAGGTTTAGGATTGTTCGCTTCATCTAATCTTTTATCCAGGTTTGTTCCAGGACCACAGAAAGAATATCCAGGTAGATGTAGTTCCCCAGGAATTCCAGTTGTTGTAAATTTACTTCCTGACAGAAACTTTTTTATGTCTCCTCCACTTTTAGGAGAGATGAATTGGCACTTTTTAGAGCCACACACTTGACATATTCCTTTTTGATAAACTCTATTATTTTTTATTATTATTATTATTTTTGTATACAAGATCGAGGCTCGTGAAAGAGCTAACAAAACACAAAAAACAAGGGGAGTGGCAGACAAGATGGGGAGAGAGAGGGGGAAGGACACAAACACAACATTTGAGAGCAGGGACATCGGGAGGACTTGGGGGGAGGTGGGAGAGGTATAAAACATATGAACACTGCAAGGACTCTGGGGTGAAATTAGTGGGGGTAGAAAAGATCAATATTTATTTATTTATGATTTCTCATATTTCTCATATTTAATTATGAGAAAAAGTCCTACGTAGTGCCAAAACCTTTTTGGTTTTCAACATATACATTTCGATCTTTATTTTTAAATCATAAAGAATCCTTAGAAATGTCTTCACTCTCTCCTCCATTTATTTAAGAAAAAAACTTAAACTTTAACCAAAATCAATAACCCCAACATCATCAACTATATGACCTTTCTCTTCTTCATGTATATCTTAGGCCGAGAAAAATATATTTCCGGGTTCTGGTCAGCGATTTTGATTTTGACCCTGCGCGTCAACAATTTTTTTTTTTTCAAATTTGGTATCGACGTTCGCGCACGGTCTCCCCTACAAAACTGCGTTTAGTTTGTCCAAATCCAACCAGCCATTGTAAAGATATGAGTAGTTTTGTGTGCCTTGATGTCATGAATCCAAAAAGGAAGTTGCATGTGACGACATTGTCTTAGTCACGTGACCGTTTGGGTGGCAAAACATTGTTTCTGCCACCATACGTAATGGCGGCAATTTGAAACTCGTCTCACATATAAATTGCCCCCTACACAATGGAAAAGAGTTGTTGTGCTGTCGGATGGGCTGTGCTGTCGGATGGGTTGTGCTGTTGGATATTCCTTATGAAATCGGGCTTGTCATTCTACCATTTTCCGGACGACACAACGCTCAAACGGATTCATAGCTGCCTTGACTGCAGCTCTCAGGTGAGAATATGGCTCATGAGGTTGTTACCTTCGCTCGCGAAGCGAAAAGCAGGATTAGGCATTTGGTTACGTACATGTGGAGTGCGTATGGCGTACGTGTGGTGTACTTGTGGTGTACGTGTGGAGTGTGTGTGGCATACTTGTGGGTCCACACGGGTCCACAGGCAGATGACAGCCTCCGTTTCTCGCAATACCACGAAAACGCCTCAACGGGCAAGCTGCGGGCATAAACTGACAGGTCCGTCTGATCAATCGACAGCTTTCCCGCCATGTTGTTTATGCCACCCAAGATGGCGGCCGGAACCGGTTGCCATGGACGACGCTCACACGATGCAAGGCCTCTATCGGCTGGATATTGTCATTTATTGAAACGAAGACGTTCTTTGTCGGGTCCGTGTGAAGCAACCAGAAGGCCTAGAGAGCCGTGGGTGGTCTCGTTAGTTAGGCCTGGATCCTATCTCGTTTGTCATGAAGTTGTAAGTGTCTGTGATAATCTGGTGGACTGGGGGAAGAGATCGTGGGAGACCATCGGCCTGTTAGACCACTTGCGCATGCGCAGTGTTGACGCGATCGACGCATTGGAATGTTTAACGGTACGGCGAGGCGATCTCGAGATCGAAATGGCAGTCTATCATATGCTTGAAGAACTTAATGATTTTCAGAATAAATACATTTTAAAATAATTTCAGCTTGTGTTCATTATTTACAAAAAAAAGGGCCGACAAGTCCCATTGGCTGTCTTTAATTTGTCTCTGGATGGCGCCACAGCAGATGAGGAGGACCGCAAGGCACGAGGACACAAAAAAAACCTCTATATGTGCAATCCATGCTTTTCAAAAAAACAAAAAAAAAACAAACTGCATCGCCGCATCAATTCTGGAACTTTGGTCTGACCAGAGACCAGCAATATATTTTTTTTAGCCTTATCCCTGAACTCATCTCAGCAAATTTTAAAACCAATATCTTCCTAAGAGTCATTAATTCTATATTTTCCTCTTCGGTGCGTTGACATTGATTTATTTGCCGTAATACATTCAATCTTTATTAATCTCACTGATTTCCATCTTTTTTATATTTTTCCTCCCTCTCTCTTTCCTCCCTTTCCTCCTTCTCCTTTTTCTCACTTTCCTCCCTCTCCTCCTTCTCCTTTTTTTCCCTCTCCTCCTTCTCCTTTTTCTCCCTCTGCTCCCTCTCTCTTTCCTCCCTCTCCTCCCTCTCTCTTTCCTCCTTCTCGTCCCTCTCTCTTTCCTCCCTCTCCTTTTTCTCCCTTTCCTTTTTCTCTCTTTTCTCCCTTTCCCCCCTCTCTACTTCAACTCCTTCCTCATCCCTTGCTACCCTTGAGTTTGAGCCCCAAATAATATTATACATATATTCATCTGGATTTTGAGATATTCTTGTATCTATAATTATTTTTCTCATAATAGGATACCAAGAAGATTTGTTGATGATTTCTAAAAGAGTTTTATATTTCATAACTTTGAGAAGTTCATTTTTATTTTATATTTTAATCAAGTCTCTATTTGTGGGTTTAGCAATATCAGTATAAGGCCAGTTTTTAATTACAAAATTCCCATGTATATGTTCCAATTAATAAGGTATGTAAAACCGAGCACCCTTTTCTTGTAGGTATCCCTGAATACAAAAATTATAATTCTCTTGAAGTCTTCTTCCTGCCATTTATGTATCAGAAATATATGTGAGATTAATATTATGACAGGTAATACCACCCCATCTTCCCACTACCAAATCAGTTTGTATTCCTTGGCTTTCTATCTTTATCTCATCACCTTCCTTCTTTGTCATATAAACTATTGTTTTGCTGTCATATGATTTTCTATTCTTAAAATCATGTATTTGTTGTTTGCTAATTGTACTTCCACATAACTCCTTATCCTCACCAAGCGGATAATATTCTTCTTTACGAGACTGTTTAAAATCATGTAGGTCTTCTATTTTATTGAAAAAGACCAATTATACCCTAAATCAGGCATTTCATACCCCCACTTATTTATTCACATATTAACTATATGTCCTTCTTTATGAAATTCAATTGTAAGCAGATAGTTAAATTTAATGAGGAAAGGTGTATGGTCTGTATAACCAGGTGTTGTGGTTGTAAATTTTACTTGTTTAACAAAACGTGCTTTTTTCTCTTGGAATATATATTGCGTTAAATCACTTAATCTCACCAAGTCATTCATGTCAGTAGGACCCGGATAATTGATTAATTTATAAGTATTCTTCATATTAATATTTTTACTCATACGATATTTTTGTCGTTCAGCCTTTGCCTTTGTATAATAATTTGATAAATCAATATCCTGAGGGTATTCTCCAAAGATAGAACCATCTTTTCCAACATGTCATTTATATTAGATTTAAAATTACATCATAAATTTTATTATTATTGTTTAGTTGAAATAATACATATAAACATAATTGACCACAACATTTAGAATTAATTTCTTGAACTTGAAATGTTTGATAAACACCATTCTGTAAGAATTGTATTACTTCAACATGTTGTGGCATACCATAACTATCAAAATAATATTTATCCTGACTATTATGAATACAAACCCAATGAGAACCATTCTGTGTCTAAATTCATAATAATATTCTTTGTATTCTCAGACAACTTTGTTAATTCATCTCTCACACAGATTACCACATTATCAATTTTTAGTTTTTTACAATATTTAGCAAGTTCTACATTTGACGTTGTATTCTTTCCAAATTGTTTAAACCATTTATCCATTTATTTATGAGAAAGATATAACCCATTACCCCTTTTAGTTAGTTTAACACCCGCTTGAGCGATAGAGGAAAGCATATCTCCAACCAACAATCTAGCTTTATCAGGTAGACTTTCAAGTTTTTGAGCAAAATCCACAATTACACCACTTCTACTAATTTGTTTCTACAACTCCTTGTTATGTCTTTCCAATTCTTTTTGAGCTTGAAGTTGTGCCTTCCTTTCATTAGCGGTTTTTACCGCAGCTGAAATACCACCAGTCAATGCTCCTGCCACACTTAAACCAGCAAATAAAGGTATTAGAAATGGAAGAAATCCTCCACTCTTTTCCCTTGTTGAATATTTCTTCAACATAGGTTTTGACAGTTTAATTTTAAGTGATCCAGCATCATTTAGTGTTTTAACCTGCTCTCTTGTGAGTGAAACATCAATTCTTACTGCTCCTTTTCTTTGAATTGTATTAACATTAATAATACAAGGCTTTTGATTTTGAATACAAGATGTTAATTTATTAAGATTGATTTGATTAACATATACCCCAGTTGGTTCTTTCCTACTCATTTATTTATGAGAAAAAATCTACGTGATATTAATCATAACACCATTATCTGTATTAATCTGTAATTCTGTTTCTTCCAAAAGCAAACAATATGTATCAACCTGTTCACTCTCCCCTCTTTCAATGTATAGAGAAGTATCCACTCTATTAGACTTTATAGTTTCTTTTTGAGAACTCAGGTCAATTGCATAGATCGTATAAAGTTTTTGAATGCAACCATATCCAAAATAGGATCATTATTACCGTTGCTTTCACACACCTTTTGGTAAGACTTGTAGGCATCCACATAATCATTTTTTTCCCAACCAATTTCCGATCTATCTCGCGGATACAATGTGCCATCAAGAGAAACCCGAAGTTGTTTCACCTTAGCATTATCACTCAGCGCATTATCCTTATCAGTACCTTCATCTCCATCTGGTTTTTAAAAAATGAGCCATAGGTATCGTGGCTTTCCTTGAAGAACACCCAAATTCCAAGTGTAGGTAGTGTGTTCCAGTTTAACATGTTGACATCTTCTTTTAAGGTATGATACATTTAGCGGGGTCTTTGAGTTAAGTCTTCTATTCAACATCTCTTCCGTTTTAAGATTAGGAGTATATTCACTGATATACCAACACAAATCAATCGCTCCTTACCCTTCTTGATGCCATGGTTTTCAAGGTCCTGAAAATCATTGGAATCTTCTGTGATGAAGCTATGTTTCTAGGTCTGTTACTAAATGGTGGTATACCAACACAAATCAATAATAACAAATTTATTATTGTCGCCAAAAGCATTTTCAGCCCCAAAAAGCAATCTATTTACATTATCATTCCTTTGTAGTTGAAATCTAATTTTAAGACCATACAAAACTTTGTCATAATCACAAAATCCAAATTTACCTTTCAGAGGTACTGCTACGGTAAAACTATTCTCTGCTTTTGTTTCATCATTATACATTGCCTTCGTTTGACTTTAACCAGGGTCTGCGTTTGTACCCGTTGACATATCAGGAATAAAACCTTCAAGTTTCCTTACCCATTCTATCACTAAATGAATATAGTGTAAATTTCATCATTTCAGATGTAGCAGAGACATAATCAACCGCTTCAACCTCTTGTGTTCCAATATACAGGCGGACACTATCAAACATTTTCCAGAAGAAATAATTTACGAGTGTAGCATTAGTATTATTTGCAGCCTTAGTGAATTTAAATTTACACAGCAAGAAACTATCAGCTAGATTCAAGTAAGTTTGTTGATTATTTATTTCAAAACTTTTTGTTCCGTTTGAATTCCAGTCTGTTCCTGTTATAGCATTTACCTTAAAATAGTCTTCCTTTTTAGTGGAGTTTGAAATGATAATCGTATCATCCAAATTATAGATACTATCAATCGCTTCCATACTTGTATTTATATAGCATTAAAGTCGTTGAAACCCTGACCCAAGTATTTTAATGATTTTTGTCGTTCTTGTGAAGATAGTTGAGTCTTACCTTTTTAAATTTCTTTGATTGATTGTAATTTATGAGACTCCTTTTGAGCATCTTTTATACTCTTTATAGCACCCACAACTGAGCCCATGGCAGAAGCAGTTGAACCAATTAGGTCTTTATGTTTAAGAATGGTTGAACCAATACGCATTAGAGTATCAATTATCCCATCTCCTTTATTTCTGAAATTGATGCCCCACACCCCGTTGTCTCTTCGGTTTATAGTATCCTCTACCAAGAAACATACCTTCACCCTTATGGTATGGTGAAAAGAACATCCCATCCCCTGTAATTATTTTATATTTTCCCAAATCGTGTTTCCTCACAATAACCATTATTTATTTATTGAAAAACTTCACATAGGTGAATTCTGATTGATATAATTTCTTCATTAAAGGAGATCACACGATTATGTTGATCGGTTATCCTAAAATTTACCCTGTATATGGTTTTTCCTGACACAGGTAAATAGACAAGATTTTTTGGTTCCATATTAAATTTATAACCAATCAGGATTGAGTATGTGCTGAATGAAAATATTGTATTTGTTCTTATTGCATCGTTATAAGCACCATCAATCAATTCACAATGAATGAATACCAAATTTATACAGGAGGATATTTGAATGACATTATCACTGTAAAATGTCCCGTTAGTTTCAATCTTTTTTGAAGAGAAACCCAATAGCTCTCTCTCTAAACGATTTTTCAATCGTGAAATCAACTTTATAATTATTTTTTAAGTTTAATAGCTGATTTTGAAGTGTGTTTTTGAATATCTATTACAATATTTTTATGGTTCATCACCTTGTTCTTTCATAAGGCGAGAGACTTCAGAAGATATTTGAGAAATCTCGTAAGCTCCAGATGAAACGGTTATAGTTATATTTACACTTCCTGGTTTATAACTAAACTTGTTGTTTTTCTCTGTGATATTAAAAAGGGTATTGTAAGTCTCCATTGACAACAAAGAAGCCTCATATTCTTTTGTGGGGTTAAGTTGTAGTGGGTAGGGGAATGAAGCTGTGTAATCACTCGTTGTGAAATAAAAACTAAGAATTGTGCTTCTCATCTTATTTAATATGTAATAAAATATCTTTGTATTGACATTTATTAATTATTTTCATGTTCATCAACTGATCTAAAATGGCTGAGGCTTCATTAAAACAATTGTTGTTTCCAGCCTTCTTACTACCTAACAACAATAATAGCCTATTAACTAATTGTGATGGGTCATTTGGAAGAAAGCTAACACCCGAACCAAGCTTACTTAAAGCATCAATAATATGTTTCTCCTTCTCATTCTTCTTACTTTTACCAGCAACAGAAACTCCATAATCAAGTGAGTTCAGTAAATCAATATATACCCTATCTTCCGCATTTTCCATATCAAGCGGTTCCTCAAAATAAGGTGAATTAAGCCTATTACCTGTTGCTCGTTTTCTTTCTTTTGTTAGAAGAAACATTAATCTTGGAGTTAATTCAACATTTGGTCGAGCAGAACTTAAGAACACCAATTTATCATTAAATATCAATACCTTTTCTTTCACGAGATAAAATTGTGCTGGTTCTTCTGTTGGAATGAGACCTGCTCTGGTTTTTGAATCCGCCGAATATTCATTGTTTTGAAGAGCTTCCACAATATAATTGGGAAGTTGATTTACCTCCTCAAGTTTCCGAAATAATCCTTCATCATCATATTCTAATTCTCCAAGTTCTTGCTCTGTCATTTGACTAAAATCTTTGAGCATTTGAAGTTTTTTTGGAGTAAATTCTATCGTGGGAACTGTAGGTGATATCATTTGTTGAGTTTTTAAAAGTGGTTTAAAAAATTTATCTTGTTTTCTTTCAAATGCTTCTTCACCCATCAGTTTCTGTCTCCTTTTCTTCTTTATGTCTTCCTGTTGCTTTACAACTTTTGACACCAACTCTTGATGTTCCTCAAACTTTCTTGCTCTTTCTTCGGTAATCATCTTCTGTATTTATTTATTGAAAAATATCATTTCATGAATTGTAAAGGTCAATGGGAAAATTTTCCTTTTCTTCGTCATTATAGTAAATGTGTTGAAATAAATCCTTTTCTTTAAATATTTCATCAAATTCTTTATTCGTATAAATACAAGTTGTTATTTCTTCTTCACTAATACTTGCATCTCTGCTTTCCATACGTTTGCGTTGAGTCTCCTCATCGATATCAAAACCGAATGATAAAATCTTAACTCCATCACCACGCAAATGTTTAATAATTTGTCTCATTCCTTCAGGATTAGTTTCTAAAATCCCAAAACCGTTAGATTTTACTTTATTTAACTCACTCTTACAATGTGAATATTTTGTAGAACCAAGAGAGACCTCCTCAAATATTTGACCTTCATTCCTCAATCGCATATGTTCCTCCTTTGAAATGTAGTAATAATCTTCACCTTATACTTCTCCTGGTCGCATTGCTCTGGTTGTAGTACCTACAAAACGAATCATAGGGTGTTAAAAAAAAAAACTTACAATCTTTTCATTTTTACTATTCAAGAGTTTAGATTTATGAAAGTTCTTTCCAGAAGCAGATTTACCCACAAGATTAATAATAATTGTCATTTGTACATGTAATTATCTTTAAAATAAAAATGCATCCTTTAATATCTCATCTTGTTTCACAACAATATATTTATATTTTCCAATCGTGTGTTTCATATAATTTTCAAATGCCTTCTTACTACATAATGTAGAACAATTATCTCTCCAAAAATTATTTGTATCTATTGAATTTAACTTCAATAAAATAAAAGTATTAGCATTGTTTCTTATTGAGTGCCGTGGGAGTTGAAAATATGACTGACTAAGATAAATACAATACAAGAAGAATGTCTCCCTCTTGTTTCGTAGCTATCCATTACTGTTTGGTTTCTCTCATTAACACAATCATCAAAGATAACAAGATTCTTTTTTGATTTATCTAAATCTTGAGGTGAAGGTATATCATCTGTATTATCACTGAGAATACAAGTTATGGGTTTTGGTTTCGGTTTTGATTTCTGTGTATCACAAAATAATCGTATTATATCTTCAATATTATAATCATTTAGTTTGTTTTGAAGTTTAAATAAACCGATAATGTCTTCCTTTTAAAGACCCGCATTAAAACCCTGTGAGAGTAGTTGATACTCAGGTTGAAAACTTGACTTCGTAAAAATTATTAAATTATCATAATCTAAAAAATTAGGACGAAGGAGCATCTTTAAAAGTAAACAGGTTTTTCCGCATCCGCTTGAACCAACTATTAGACATCTCAATGAATTTGGAAGATTTTTATGGTTATTAAATTTTATCTTATTTTCCCAAACGGGTAAAAAATCATTTATTTATATATTTTGAAAAAAGGAGATCTAACTTTTTTGGAGCTTTTTTAGAAACTCTATATTTTATCCTGAGTTCAGGTTTAATTTCAAAATAATCTATTATTTTATTTATATCGTATCTTGTATTAACATTTCCATTAAAATTATTTTGAATAATAAATATCATTAAACCTTTATACATTTCCTTAATACAAGTAGTCTCTTCCCTTGTAAGAAATGGTGTATTATCATCATAATGCTTAACATTCATCTCTTTTATTAATCTTGTAAAGATCTTGTAAAGAATCTTGTAAAGATCATGTTTTAAACATGTAAAGTAATTCATTTTTGGTTCTAATTTAAAAGAGTTATATATATTTTTATATTTTTTATTATCATTAATTAAAATTAAATCACAGAAAATACATTGTTTATATGAACCCTCATTATTAAGTCCTATTCTACCACAACGGCAGCAGATTTCTAAATTATCATATGGAGTGTCTGGAAATTCTAAATCTCCTTCAGAATTTATCATATTTAAACAGTAAATTTTTACTTAAACTAAATGCAAGTTTTTAGCCGCGTCGCAGACGCTGCTCATAGAGTGCCCTCTGCTGTTGTTCTTGTTCTTCTTCTTGTTCTTGTTGTTCTTGCAGAGAAGACAAAACCTCAAAGCTCCACCCATTCTGGGAACCATAACTCCACCCATTGTGGGAGAGCCTTCATAGAAACAAATATCCACCATTTTCAATTCCACTGCCACATATAGCAATTCCACTGCTTCGCCGATGACATCCAGCTTTTCATCTCCACCAAGTCCATCTCCACCGCCACCCACCCTATCCTGACAAACTGCATCACTGAAATAAAATCCTGGCTTCAAATCAACTTCCTCAAACTTAACTGTGATAAATCTGAAATAATCATCATTGGCCCAAAAACGCTCACCAAGTCCACCCATAACTTTGCCCTCAACATCGACGGTTTCCCAGTATCCACCTCCCCTCACATCCGGAATCTTGGCATCATCTTTGACCAAACCCTCTCCTTCGACAAATACACTAAACAGATCACAAAGACAGCCTTCTTTCACCTGAAAAACATCGCCCGTCTCCGTCCATCCCTCTCCTCCGTGGCTGCAGAAACCCTCATCCACGCCTTCATCACTTCCCGTCTGGACTACTGCAATAGCCTCCTTTATGGTTCACCCTCAACAATCACCAATAAACTCCAATACATTCAGAACTCCGCTGCCCGTCTACTCACCCATTCCCGGACCCGTGACCACATCACCCCCGTCCTTTACAAGCTTCACTGGCTCCCCATCTCCCAGATAATCCAGTACAAAATCCTCCTCTTGACCTACAAAGCCCTCCATAACCTGGCCCCATCCTACCTGGCTGACCTCCTCTCCAGACACACTCCCACCCGCAACCTCCGCTCTGCTGGTACCAACCTCCTGACCCCCCCCCCCCCCCCATCCGGACCAAATTTAGATCTTGGGGGGACAGGGCCTTCTCCATCGCTGCTCCCACCCTCTGGAACTCGCTACCTCACACCATCAGAGACTCCTCCTCACTCACCACATTCAAAACATCACTCAAGACCCACCTGTTCAACACTGCATTCAACATTTAACCCACAGCATCTAACCCCGGACTATCTCCTCTCCTTCTCTATCCTTTGTGCTTTGAATATTTCCCTATTGATTCTTCTTTTTTTGCAATTGTTTTTATGTTTTGCTATGCATTATGTTTTGCACTCTGTCAAAGCGTCTTTGGGCTTCCTGAAAAGCGCTATATAAAATAAATGCATTATTATTATTATTATTATTTTATTAACTCGCATAGCTTTGAGGCCTGTTTTGTAGGCCCGTGGTGTCTTGCTCTCTCACACAGTTTTCTTTCAAATCAAATTCGATATATCATTTCATTTTTCACAGTCGCTAACATAGTTTTAGACTCGGTTGAAAAAAAACGGGAAGAAAATCCGATGAAAGTTGCCCTTTATAGAATGAAATGAATTCTCAAAGGCCTGTAACTTCAAGTCCATTGAGATATATTTTGTTTAAATCGCGGCATGGTCAGTCATACACCGCCCGAAATAACAGACGGGAAAATGCCGAGATATATATATATATATATATTTTAAATTGCGGCATGGTCAGTCATACACTGCCTGAAATAACAGACGGGAAAATGCCGAGATATATTAAAAATTCGTCCATTTGATGACAATCGTCACGATGAAATATTTAATTTATACGTCGTCACAATAATGTGGAGAGAGGAGCATAGCTTCGTTCACGTGTCGCCACACACGGGAAATTGCCGAGATATATATTTTTTAAATCGCGGCATGGTCAGTCATACCCCGCCTGAAATAACAGACGGGAAAATGCCGAGATATATTAAAAATTCGTCGCCACACACAGGAAATTGCCGAGATATATTTTCACTTTGCACAAAAATAACATCAAGTAATCGAATCAATAGGAATGTCCTGTGCCTATAACATCGACGTTATAGGCACAGCTGCATTTAGGCATTGTGTAACATCGACGCGGCTTTTGTTTTAATTAAAACTTTTTGTACTTGTTTAGCTAATAAATACAATGTTTCAAAACACAAAAGACAAATTTCAATCAATTTCTACTTCGGTGAAAGATATAGAAAAATATGTCAAAGGTGTTAAATTGAACAAAGATATATGTGGAAATTATTGGATAAAACCTAAAATGGAAAATAACATGAGCCCCTCTATTTCATTCAAAGGAAGAGCTCTAACTATGCCTGGAAAGACATCTATTAAAGTATATCTAACAAAGGTTTCTCCTCTACTCCCGGCAATTTATTCAAAGCTTGAAAAAGTGATCGGACGCGATATGAGTAGGGCTTTTAAAATAAATGATAAGACCATCAACAATACACGTGGAGAAATTTGTATTTTCTTTAATAATCCAAAGTGTGTAGATCTAAGTAAAATGAATGATGTTAATATTTCTGGTGAAATATCATTTCGTTCCATGATAATTAGAGATTATTTTAAGATAACTTTCGATATTAAAAATGTGGAGATTGAATCCGTTAATGAAAGAAAGCATATTGATATAGATGGTAAGGTTTTTTCTACGAATTAAATATGTACAGTAGCGAAGATTTTAGTGATTCATTGAGTGATAGTGATTTTAATGATTCATTGAGTGGTAGTATTTCAATGGACTAGGAAGATTTTACTCTTACATTATACTTGGATGATAGTGATTCATTGAGTGATAGTATTTCAATGAACCGGGAAGATTTTACTGTTTCATTGGACTTAGAAGATTTTACGATTTCATTGGGTGATAGTGATTCATTGAGTGATAGTGATACTGTGTGCTCAAATGATAGTTATGAGAGTAGCTTTATTGATGATGATTTTATTGTTGAATTTTGTGATGGTAGCTTTATTGATAATGATTTTATTGTTAAATTTTGTGATGGTGTTGATGTTGATGATTTTAGTGTTGAGTTTAGTGATTAACAAGTACAAAAAGTTTTAATTAAAACAAAAGCCGCGTCGATGTTACACAATGCCTCGATGCAGCTGTGCCTATAACGTCGATGTTATAGGCACAGGACATTCCTATTGATTAGATTACTTAATGTTATTTTTGTGCAAAGTGAAAATATATCTCGGCAATTTCCCGTGTGTGGCGACAAATTTTTAATATATGTCGGCATTTTCCCATCTGTTATTTCAGGCGGTGTGTGACTGACCATGCCGCGATTTAAAAAAATATATATCTCGGCAATTTCCCGTGTGTGGCGACACGTGAACGAAGCTATGCTCCTCTCTCCACATTATTGTGACGACGTATAAATTAAATATTTCATCGTGACGATTGTCATCAAATGGACGAATTTTTCATATATCTCGGCATTTTCCCATCTGTTATTTCAGGTGGTGTATGACTGACCATGCCGTGATTGAAAAGAAATATATCTCGGCAATTTCTCGTGTGTAGCGACATGTGAACGAAGCTATGCTCCTCTCTCCACATTATTGTGACGACGTATAAATTAAATATTTCATCGTGACGATTGTCATCAAATGGACTAATTTTTAATATATCTCGGCATTTTCCCGTCTGTTATTTCGGGCGGTGTATGACTGACCATGCCGTGATTGTAAAAAAATATATCTCAATGGACTTGAAGTTACAGGCCTTTGAGAATTCATTTCGTTCTATAAAGGGCAACTTTCGTCAGATTTTCTTCCCGTTGTTTTTCAACCGAGTCTAAAACTATGTTAGCGACTGTGAAAAATGAAATGATATATCGAATTTGATTTGAAATAAAACTGTGTGAGAGAGGAAGACACCACGGGCCTACAAAACAGGCCTCAAAGCTATGCGAGTTAATAAAATGGTGGATATTTGTTTATATGAAGGCTCTCCCAGAATGGGTGGAGCTATGGTTCCCAGAATGGGTGGAGCTTTGAGGTTTTGTCTTCTCTGCAAGAACAAGAAGAACAACAAGAAGAAGAACAACAACAACAGCAGAGGGCACTCTATGAGCAGCGTCTGCGATGCGGCTAAAAAGCACCTTACTTTTAGTATACCTGTAAAAAGGTGTTTTACTTTAAGTATCGTTTCATACATAAAAAGCCTGTAAAAAGGCACTTTCTTCGAAGCACAGTTTCTTCTATAAGTGTTTTACTTTAAGCACAGTTTCATCTTTAAAAAAGCCTCTAAAAAGGTGTTTTACTTTAAGTATAATTTTGCTCTATAAATATGGTTTATTGCGACGTTTGTGAACAAGAATATAAACAATACAAAAAACACCTTAAAACTAACAAACACACATTTAATCGACTTCACCTACTAGCTCCTATTCAGAAGGAAACAAAACACTGTTCTGTCTGTCATAAAAATATCATCAAGAAAGGCTTCGAAATACATCTTAAAACAAATCTACATTTATCAAATTTCATCACAACTAAAAACTCTGATGACGCTTTCAAAGGACATATTAAAATAAGAGTCTTTGACTTCAAACCTCCCGAACCAAAGTCTATAGTTGATGCTGAAGAAATAGTTAAACCTGCTGTTCAAACGTTGATTGAAAAAACACGAAAAGAAATGAAACCACTAACATTTTATATGGGAGTAAAATTAGAAATGTCAAAAGATGGAGGAGTTATAGATACACCATACATGAGAACTGAGCCATACTTTATATCATCATATCAAGATTTTAAAACAACGGGATTCTCTGATGAACTTATTAAACAAGAGTAAGATGTGGATAATTCAATCGTAGGAAGTGGATTCAATAGAGGAAAAATTATTTTCATTGACATTCATATTCTTAAATCAGATCCTCTAAAAGCTTCTTCTTACATTGATTTACCCAGTGTTATCAAAAATAGAAAAGCAGTTGTCAATCTCAAAAATAAAGACAACAAGTACACATACATTCAAAGTACACCGCCCCATGCCAAATAATTAAATATGCTGCAGCGCGGCATTGCCGGGGCGCCTCCGGCGCCCGGCAATACCGCAGTGCAGCTCATTGAGGCTGCATTGGGAGGGAGAGGTGTACACTAATTGATTGATTAATTGTATAATTAAAATCAATAAAAGATTATCACAAAATATTTTCATAATCAATTGGCTAATCGCATAACTAAACCAGTAGTGCTTCATCCGAAGATGTATCTTTTAGAAATTTAATTAAATACGTCATTTATAAAAAATTAAATAATTAATTGATTACTCAATAAATAATTAATCGATTAATCAATAAATACTTAATAGATGAAATGATTAATCAATAAATCAAAAATATCCTTGATAGCCACATCACTTGGTCACTCATGTCCAAATATTAGCTTCCCAGCTCAAAAGGTGCCTGAGATATTGGCCAAATGAGAAAGAAAATAAATAAATGATTAATAATGAAAATAAATAAATAATAATCATAAAAAAATTAAATTATTAATCAATTTGGTCAGAGAACACATAAACTACCACTATTTCATCAGAATCTGTAACTTAAAAAAAAAAAATTTTTTTGTCATTAATCGAATAATTAAATAATTAATCGATTAATTGATTAATTAATAAATCAAAAATATCCTTTGCAGCCAAATCACCTGGTCATTGGCATGTCCAAATATCAGCTTCCTAACTCAAAAGGTGCCTGAGTTAATAATGGTCAGAAGAGAAATGAAATTTAATTAATTAAATAAGTACTTAATTAAACGCTAATAATTAAATAACTCCTCAATTAATTGATTATTCAAAAAACAAAAAATACCGTATTTGACAAAGGACTTGCTCACTACTGTGCCGAAATTTCAGCTTCCTAGCTCAAAGGATGGCTGAGATATCGCCCGGACAACCAAGAAAACAAGAAAGCAAGAAAGCAAGAAAGCAAGAAACCAGAGTGAAAACTGAGTACTCTCTTTCAGCGTGCGTCACTGCCGAGCCCCCTTTGGTGCCCGGCAATGACGATTTGCAATGCCTGGAGATGGCATAGGAAAGGAGCGGTGTACAATAAATGTTTTCTCTGGTCTATTCTAGCACATCTCCATCCACAAGATAGTCATGTTGAAAGAGTATCTCATTATAAAAATACTAGCGGGGTCACCCGTGGGAATCCCACGGGCATGGATGTGTGTGACATTTCGACATATTGAGTTATATGCTGCACATTCATTTTTACAAAATGGTTACTGGCAAGTCATCAGATCCAGAAATGGTGTGATGAACACAATTTATTTATTTCACATAATATGTGACCCCTCACTCCTCTCCACCTGACACTCTCCTGTCTCCACCTGACACTCTCCTGTCTCCACCTGACACTCTCCTCTCTCCACCTAGCACTCCTCTCCTCTCCAAACCCTCACATCCCTCTCCTTTCCAATCCCTCACCTCTCCAATCCCTCACACTCCTCTCCTCTCCAATCCTTCACACGCCTCTCCAATCGCGCCTCACACTCCTCTCCAATCGCGCCTCACACTCCTCTCCAATCGCGCCTCACACTCCTCTCCAATCGTGCCTCACACTCCTCTCCAATCGTGCCTCACACTCCCCTCCAATCACTCCTCTCCAATCGTGCCTCACACTCCTCTCCAATCACGCCTCACACTCCTCTCCAATCGTGCCTCACACTCCTCTCCAATCGCGCCTCACACTCCTCTCCAATCGCGCCTCACTCGCCTCTCCAATCGGCTTTCCCCGTCTCGTTTCTCTCCTTTTTCTCCCGTCTCGTTCTTTTTCTTGCTCCAAATCGGCCCGTCGGAATCGGAAATCGGCCCGTCTCGCCCGTCGGCCCGTCGGAATCGGAAATCGGCCCGTCTTGCTTTTGTGCTTGTGCGTAAATAAATTGTGTTCATGACACCATTTCTGGTGTTGGGCTAGCGGCTAGGGTGCCGGCTTAGGATCCTGGGTTCGAATCTCGGTCGATCGCCGAATTAATGCCAGGGGGGTTGACTCAGCCTGTCATCCTTCCGAGGTCGGCTAATTGAGTACCAGTTCACTGGTAATTCCCTGTTTGTCGTTGAAGGCGGCAAAAAGGGTTGGCGTCAGGAAGGGCATCCGGCCGTAAAACATTGCTTCAAAAAGGGGACAAAAAAACAACAACTACCACGGTCCCCGAAAAGGCCAACCCCCGCTTTGCGGGGAAAAATGGCCTCTAAACGGTGGTTTTTACACCATTTCTGGATCTGATGACTTGCCAGTAACCATTTTGTAAAAATGAATGTGCAGCATCTAACTCAATATGTCGAAATGTCACACACATCCATGCCCGTGGGATTCCCACGGGTGACCCCGCAAGTTTGCATTGACGTTCGTCGATGGACTCGTTCGCCCGTCTCATTCGTTTTCTTGCTGCATCCTGTTCAAGTCTGCGTTCTTCATCGATCGTCTCATTCATTTTGGAAATAGAAGTTTCCACGCAGCGCATGAATTGTCACGATCCTCAAGAGGAATTTGTCTCGTAATCATCAAATGATAAATGGCAAGTAAATTATATTGTGGAAAATTAAAGATTTCAAATAAACCTATTTAAAGTGTATTCGCACATAACTAATTTTAAAAAACGAAGAAATATCTCTCGGTAATTTCCTGAAACATATTTTACTTCCGGCTAATAATGTTGAATTAAATAAAAACGAAGAAATATATGTCGGCATCATTGTTGACGTTTTTGTGACGACTGTCATCAAACGAAAAAGTAATATATCTTAACGGAAAAGCAAAAGCGAATTTTTAATATATATCGACACGTTGCCGTCGGTGTCATGTTGGGCGGTGTATGATACACCATGACGCGATTTTTAAAAATATATCTCTGCATTTTCCCGCGTGTGTGGAATGTTCTCAATTATTGCTGACACCGAGTCCAAAACCATCGATAAAAATGAAATCATATGGTGAGTTAGATTGGAGATAAAGGCGTGAGAGAGACTCAATGGCCTTGAAGTTGAAGTTACAGGCGTTTGAGAATTCATTTCGTTCTATAAACGGCAACTTTCATTGGATTTCCTTCCCGTTTTTTTTCAACCGAGTCGAAAACTATGTTAGCGACTGTGAAAAATGAAATGATATATCGAATTTTTAATATGTATCGACACGTTGCCGTCGGTGTCATGTTAGGCGGTGTATGATACACCATGACGCGATTTTAAAAAATATATCTGCATTTTCCCGCGTGTGTGGAATGTTCTCAATTATTGCTGACACCGACTCTAAAACCATCGATAAAAATGAAATCATATGGTGAGTTATATTGGAGATAAAGGCGTGAGAGAGACTCAATGGCCTTGAAGTTACAGGCATTTGAGAATTCATTTCGTTCTATAAACGGCAACTTTCATCGGATTTTCTTCTCGTTTTTTTTCAACCGAGTCTAAAACTATGTTAGCGACTGTGAAAAATGAAATGATATATCGAATTTAAAATAGATATCGACACATTGCCGTCGGTGTCATGTTGGGCGGTGTATGATACACCATGACGCGATTTTAAAAAATATATCTCTGCATTTTCCCGCGTGTGTGGAATGTTTGTGGAAAATTAAAGATTTCAAATAAACCTATTTAAAGTGTATGCGCACATAACTAATAAAAAAAACGAAGAAATATCTCTCGGTAATTTCCTGAAACATATTTTACTTCCGGCTAATATGTTGAATGAAATAAAAACGAAGAAATATATGTCGGCATCATTGTTGACGTTTTTGTGACGACTATCATCAAACGAAATAGTAATATATCATAACGGAAAAGCAAAAGCGAATTTTTAATATATATCGACACATTGCCGGCGGTGTCATGTTGGGCGGTGTATGATACACCATGACGCGATTTTAAAAAATATATCTCTGCATTTTCCCGCGTGTGTGGATTGTTCTCAATTATTGCTGACACCGAGTCTAAAAGTAAAACCATCGATAAAAATGAAATCATATGGTGAGTTAGATTGGAGATAAAGGCGTGAGAGAGACTCAATGGCCTTGAAGTTACAGGCCTTTGAGAATTCATTTCGTTCTATAAACGGCAACTTTCATCGGATTTTGTTCCCGTTTTTTTTCAACCGAGTCTAAAACTATGTTAGCGACTGTGAAAAATGAAATGATTTATCGAATTTGATTTGAAATAAAACTGGGGGAGAGCAAGACACCACGGGCCTACAAAACAGGACTCAAAGCTATGCGAGTTAATAAAATGGTGGATATTTGTTTATAGCCACTCCCAGAATGGGTGGAGCTACTCTGCAAACCGAGTAAGCCACACCCCGGACAGACACCCAACAGATAGACAGACAGACAGAATCATCTACGGCTATTATAATATAGATGAGAATACGTTGAATACAAAATATCGAAATTTTCCAATGACATTAAATTATATTCCTAAATTTGAAAAGATGAATAATTTATCATTTAATGTTTATGGTCTAACAGAAACAAACAACGTTCTGGTTTTAAAACTTTCTGGAAATTATAAAAAAGATCAAACTCATATTAATCTTCTATATTTTAATTCAGAGGAAAATTCACATTATACATCCATCAAAGACATTACAAAATTAATAAAACCACAAGTATGTAAAAGAACAAATAAAATATATATTTGTATGCGTTGTCTTAACTTCTTCAATTCACAAGAAAGATTAGATAAACATTCAAATCATTGTGGTGATCATAAATCAACGGTAATCAACATGCCTAAACAAGGCTCCAATATCTCATTCAAAGATGAAAAGAAAAACGATCAAACATCCGTTTGTAATATATGCTGATTTTGAAAGTATTCTAGAAAAAATAGATACTGCTTCTCCAGATCCAAATGAATCATACACAAATAAATATCAAAAACATACTCCTTGTGGTTTTTGTTATGATATCAAATCATCCGTTGGTGATGAATATAACAAGTTAGAGGAGTTTCGAGGCTCAAATACCCCAGGGGAGTTCGTGAAACGACTAGAAAAAGACTGTGTTTGATTAACCAAGATAATGAGAGAAACCAATAAACCAATGTCCTTGACAAGTGAAGAGAAAAGGGAATTTAGAAAAAACAATGTCTGTCATATTTGTGAGCAGAAAATTGGTGAAGGTCTAAAGGTTAGAGATCATTGTCATCTCACTGGTAAATATAGAGGTCCGGCTCATCAAAGTTGTAATATTAATTATAAACTCCCCTCTTTCATTCCTGTCTTTCTTCATAACAACGCTCATTATGATATGCATCTATTTATTAATGAACTTTCAAAGACATCTGGAGACATTTCAGCAATTCCTAACACGGATCAGAAATACATTTCATTCACAAAAACAATTCATACATCTTCTATAATTCATATCAGATTTTTGGATACATTTAAATTCATGGCAAGAATTTGATTGGCTAACTTGGTTCAAAATCTAAAAGAGTTCCCTTGTCTTTCGGAGTATTTTTCAGACAAAAATTTACTAACACAAAAGGGAATTTACCCTTATGACTATATGGACTCATTTGAGAGATTCAATGAAACACAACTTCCTTCAAAAGAAAATTTATATAACAAATTAAATAACAGACATATATCTGAAAAAGATTATGGACACGCACAAAATGTTTGGGAAAAATATAACATCAAGAATCTTGGTGAGTATCATGATTTGTATCTCAAAACTGATGTGCTTTTATTGGCTGATGTGTTTGAGGTTTTTAGATCTGTTTGTCGTGCTGGATATGGATTGGATCCTGTTCACTATTACACAGCGCCTGGATTGGCTTGGAGTGCGATGTTGAAAATGACAAAACAAGCTTTGGATTTGATAACCGATCTCGATATGCTTTTGATGATTGAAAAGGCAAAAAGAGGTGGAATTTCACAAGTATGCTCGAGCAGATACGCAAAGGCAAATAACAAATATCTTCCGAATTATGATTCAACGAAAGAGAGTTCTTACTTGATGTACTATGATGCGAACAACCTGTATGGCTGGGCAATGTCTCAAGCTCTTCCTTATGGCAAGCTTAGATGGGTAAAGGGAAAACACTACAAAAAGGTTTTACAAGATGTATGTATCTCTACACAAAAAGAATTGGATGATTCAAAGGTTGGTTATTATTTTGAGGGTGATTTAAAATATCCTGAAGAACTTCATAATAAACATAAAGATCATCCATTGGCTTGTGAGAAAGAAAGTCCAAAGAAAGAATGGTTGAGTGATTATCAACGATCGTTTGATATAGGTGAATCAACAGAAAAATTACTTACTGCATTATATGACAAGAAAAATTATGTTCTACACCAAAGAAATTTGTGACAATATTTATCAAAAGGTCTAAGAGTAGAGAAGATCCATAGGGTTCTAAAGTTCAATCAAAGTCATTGGTTAAAGGGGTGCATTGATTTTAATACACAAAGAAGAACAGAGTCAAAAACAGATTTTGAGAAAGACTTTTATAAATTGAAGAATAATGCTGTCTTTGGTAAGACCATGGAGAATGTGAGGAAAAGACAAAATATCAGACTCGCAACATCTAGGGAACAAGCATCAAAATTAATTAACAGACCGAGTCTTTTAAGAGCTGAGGTCTTTACTGAGAACTTTTGTGCGATCCATTTTGTCAAAGAGAGTGTTGAAATTGACAAAGCTATTTATATTGGAACATCAATTCTTGATTTATCAAAGTCATTAATGTATGATTACTTTTACAATAACTTGAGGAAGAAATATCAAAATGATGTTAATCTACTTTATATGGATACAGATAGTTTTATTTTGAAAATTAGTACTGATGATGTTTATTCAGACATGAAAAAGGCCATTAATATCTGTGATACTAGTAATTATAGTCCAGAGAGTGAGTTGTTCTCTTCTAAAAATAAAAAAAGGTGATAGGAAAGTTCAAGGATGAACTGGGAGGAAATGTTATGAGTGAATTTGAGGGATTGAGGTCTAAGGCTTATGCTTATAAATATATTGATAATAATATTGAAAAGAGTGATAAAAAGTTGAAAGGAATGAAGAAAAATGTTATTAAAGAAACAATAAACTTTGAAAATTATTATAATTGTTTAACTTTAAAGAAAGAAGAGTTTAGAAAAATGAATACGATAAGAAGTTATAAACATCAATTATATTCAGAAGAGGTGAATAAGAAAGCATTGGGGGCTTTTGATGATAAGAGGTGTATTTTAGAAAATGGAATTGATAGTCTCCCTTATGGTTATAAGTGTTAAAATATATATAAGTGATAAGATAAGGGGGTTAGGGATTTTAACGGGCTACCGCCACCTTTTTTATGAATACATAAATGTTAGAACCAAGTATCAACCAGACTAAAGAGTGGAGGTGTAATCAACCTTGGTAAATAAATGGAAAACATAATGAATGTGAAAAATATCAAATAGGTATAATTGAAAAGGCAACTGGTAAAAAATTTCACAAAACAAATAAGAGAATTAATTTAAATACCGGTGAGTTGGGTGAAAAAGATGGAAATATTTTTGAGTGGACAGAAAACTTTGATGGGTGTCAGGAAAATATATATACACAAAGAATTAAGTTAAGTACGCACCCCCCCCCCCCCCCCCCGTTTTTTTACAACCTCGCACATTACAAGTTTGTTGTCGTCAAAACAGTGTAATATACCCATGATATTGCTATATTTTCTGGAGAAGTGATATTATGGTCACATAAAAACATAACAATCATGCCGTTTTCAATATTTTATTCTGAATAATTTAAGGTGAAATTTTTTGGGAATTTTAGGCATATTTTCACCTCAATTTAAGTATGGAGCTATAGGTCCATCACGGACAGTGTGGATGACGTTTATGTTTTCTAACGTACAGTCATTGTTCTGAGAAGACCTCTAGCGATCTTTGCATCAATAACGTGTGTAGGACCCACGTGATCGGATCACTGACTCAACCCTACGTCTCATAGACCCTGTAAGCCGTCGTATGCGTTGCTGTGGCAGGTTGTTCCATTCCCGATGTAATGCACGTTCCAATTCATCCAGATTGGCTATTGGAGGGACCATCTTCGCAATTTGTCGTCCCAACATGTCCCAAACGTGCTCGAGGGGGTTCAGGTTCAGGACAGGATTAGGGGGTGCTTAACTTAATTCTTTGTGTAGGGGTGCTTAACTTAATTCTTTGTGTATACATTAATTTAAAAATGGTGTGTGGCACTGGAGCCGCTCAAACAAGAACATTGAGGGAGGTTTATCATTTTATCTTAGCTCAGTTAAAATATCTTGATAAAGAACCAAACTCAAACATATTCCTTGATAATATTGTTGTGGTTTTTAGAACCCTCCACTTTGTAAATATCTGTAATATTCCCTTATAAATAATCCCCTGTAAGTATTCCCATTTTTTGTGTAAAGGTCAAAGGTCGCACCCTAGTTAGGCCACGAGGAACACGTAGCACACCACAGGCTTCTTCTTTAGTTATTTCATTAGTATGTGTTTCAGGTAAGGATCTGTTCCCAATAGTTGAATCTGCATTGTATTCATTAAATAAGAGTAGGTCCCCTTGTCAATTCATATTGCGGCGTAGCCTTCCTCCAAATTGTGTTCCTTGGCTTGCCAGTAGCGTTCGCTGCCTGGCTCAGCCGCCATTGAACATGAGGTCAGGCTTGGAGAAGAAGGGGGTGGGGCGGAAAGAACGAGGTGTGGCCACGTCAACTCACCACCATGGCGTGGCCGGTAAGCCCCCACCAGCCAACCAGGGCTGAGGTGAGCTCGTTAAATGGGCGTAGCCCTATGAAGGCGGCTTGATTTTCCAAGTGCGTGATATAAGCGCGAGCGCGAAGCCCTTTAAAAAGATGCGTGAGGAGAGGTCATTGTGAAAGAGATGCGCGAGGGGAGGCCATTGATGAAGAACTGTGCAGGGAACCGTTGCGATTGAGAGAACAGCGCAGAGACGGCGGAGGATAAGACCACTGCGCAGAGGATCGCTTGGAACGATCATTTGATACGAACTGCCGTTTGGTTTGAGAGCGTTCAGCACGCTGTACGCACGCAGCATCCACGCCCCTCGCGAATGTAAGGTCCGGTCGTGCGCCAATGACACGCGAAGCTGCCTGCCATTCTTCGCGGCGGACCCGGAGCCTGGAACCATCTGCTTGGACCCTTCTCTTCCTTCCCACCACCACCACCCCATTCGTGTAAGTGTGTTTGTATTGTCCTGGGCGTGTGATAATATAAGACTGTTTAAGGTTGCCCTGTGTCACTGCTTCTTCTTGTATATTCGCTTCTTTCATTTTCTCCTCGGGTTTCTTGTACATAATTAATAAATTATATTTGTTCTTGCTTTACTTTGGTTCCTCTCATCCGATCGCTTGCGTCCTGTCCCCAATTGAATATCGGTGGCACGATATAGGAACCGCTCAGAATCGGGTTAGTCTTTCTGCTAACGGCTCGAGCTTCGGATTGCTAAACCACTCAGCAAAATTTCATCTTGTCTGTGGCTCGCCGGCTCGGGCAGAAGTAGCGCCCTGCTTTGCGGCGAGGTTGGCGAAGGTATCTAGGACTCCATTGACCAGTCACTCTGGTCAATCTCAACCCCGCAAAGGAGCGCGATATCTTCTAGGACTCGGACGGCCAGCTTAATAGACGAGGGGATTAAATCCCCCTCGGTAAGGGGAGCGCCATAAACCGAGATCCGCAACAATTGGTGTCAGGAGTTGGGATTTAGGACCTGGGACTAGATTTATTTAGACCAAATTTTGGACACCAATTGTGTTATTGGCCACAACAATTGGTGTCAGGAGTGGGATTGGACCCGAACCAAATTTTTTAATCCATCTTAAAGATTTGGTCAAAATTACAGGTGGCCGAAATTTAGTATTTAACAACCAAATTTATATCGTGCCATGGATGGTCAAGGTGATCGGATGCCGGTGGGGGAGATAGAAGAAGAGTTAGAGGCAACCCAGGACCCCAGGGAAGAGGTGGGAGTAATGGAAGAGGAGGTCGAAGAGAATGCGGTAGGGGGGTTGCAGGCACGCAAGATGGCTGCACCTCGCATGTGGTCGCGGCAGCGCAGGGTGGCGGCACCTCGCACATGGTGGCGAGAGCCGAGCCCACTGTACCAACGTTTAAGGACATACAATCATTTATGGCTGAAATGAGGGCCTTAATGGTCAAGCATGATGAAAAAATGAAAGAAATTAACGAGGGGCTAGCAGGGGGGCAGGCCAGGTGTGAGGCAAAATAATTGGAGAGGGAGGTTAACCGCAGGTCGAGCGGGAAAGGCACACAGGTATGCGACGAGGTAACGCGACTCGAGGAGCGCGGGTTGAGCGAGGCGGAGCAGAGCGCGGTTAAAATGACCGGGATAGAGATCACGACCCGGGGTATGGGGAAACCGGCGACCGCCGAAGTAGAAAAGTAAATATTATTATTGCCAGTGGTCGTCGAGGGAAAAGAAACTAAAGAAAAAGTATTACTTCACATTGGGAAAGAAATAATCGAAATTGAAATAGTGGAGACGGCAGAGATAGGAAGGGAATCGGAGAAAGAAATGGAAAAATGCACAAAGTCTGGATTCGCATTGTGATGCTGTGCTTATTAACCAGATGAAAAGTTTGCAGGTGGTTGAGGAACGAAGAAGAGGAAGCGCCCAGGTGAGTCGGGCTGAGGTTGGTGCAAAAATATTTTTTGCGCGCTTGGGATTCCAGCGTAACCCGGGCATTTGTGGGAGGTCCGTGGTGCGCTGTGTGAATGGCAATGCCGCGCGTGTGCGAACGGCGCCGAAGCGCGAGGGTGATACCGAGTGCAAGAGTGAACGCACGTCGGAGTGTAGGTGTGATGAGAGCGATACAGAGTGTAGAAGTGGGAGTGATTGTGACACGGAGAGTGAGATGGATGGAGAGGGTGTGCGAGAATGCACACCTGAGTTGGTTGTGGCACGTGTGCGGGAGGGCACATCGGAGCGCGTGAGTGGGTATGTGCAGGAGAGCACGCCCATGGTGAGTGTTATGGAGGACATAAGGGGGGAAGAAAGGTGTGGAACGGAGTGTGTGATGATAGAGTGTGCGAGGAGAATGGGTGCGCGAGAGTGTGTGGTGAGCGTTATGAGTAGACCTGAGTATGGAGCGAAAGAGAATGCACGAGCAAGTGCAATAACAAAGTGTATGGAGACACCTGGATGTGTGAGTGTAAAAGGGGTCGTGTGTGGATGTGAGCATGCGAGTAAGGCATTGACATTAACCGGGTTAGTGTCTAGCCCGACGTATAGCTGACGCGAGCTCCCGGTCCGTGCCGGGCGGTGTGTGCTGCGGGAGCTGGCGGGGATCGGTGTCGCGTCGCTCCTGTTCGGAGCGTCGTGCACGATTCGGCCCGGGCCCCGCCCTGCACGGTCGAGTCCGTGCTTTGCCAGGCAAAGCGGGCGGCCCGGTTCGAGAGGAAGGAGGAGGGGTCGGAGCAGCGCCCCCTTGTGGTGGCGGCGCTCCACCCGGGCAAGGAAGGGCCATCGCGCTTGGGAGTGCAAGGCGCCACGCCGGGATGGTGCTTGGAGCCTTGGCCCGAGCAAAACTCCTCCCCTGAACCGAATGCCGGACGGACCCAACCTGCAGGTGACAAACCACCCATATGCATTGCTCGGCTTTGCGAAGCCGAGCTTTAATGATGTAACGACGTACCGAGAGGCTCTGAGTGAAGTGGACTGATGGCGATAGTGATAGTGTGATTGGGAATTGATGGCAAATGGTATATGGTGTAGAGGGATGGTAGATTTACCATTCACCTCACATTTTTGGGGGCAAAGGAGCTATATTTTATGGGGTTATGGCAGTGAAAACCAAGCCAGAGAGGGCTTGGATAATGTATAGGGATTTAGAAAGATGACCATAGGGGACAGTAGATTTAAGTAGCGACATCATACCTGTAGTAGGGGACATAGGTAGATTAGTTTGGATGATAACGACGTGGGATGTGCAATAGTATAAGGGAAGACGGGAAGCACTAAGTTAGAGGGAAAACCAGGTCGATCAGATGATGCAGTGGGTGTGTAGGAAGTGATTGAGCAGAGTATTGTGAAAGGTGTGATTGTGCATTGAGTTGAGTGTATTGTATTGAGTGAATGGTCCTGGAGGGAAGGAAGGTGCAAGTGCCACCAGGTGTGCAGGTGCCACCAGGTGTGCAAGTGAAAATGCAGGTGGATGAAGAATGGTTGTGTGGAATAGCTGGCCTGGAGTGAATGGAGCATGGAATAAATGGAGTATGGAATAGATGGTATGGAGTATGGAATGGATGGTGTGGAGTGAGTAGTGTGGAATACGTGGAGTGGAGTGTATGGTGCGGAAGAGTGGATGGGGGAAGATGGACCCCTGCACGAGTACCCGGGGAGGGTAGTTTAAAAGTTAGGTTGAGGGAGTAGGTAAATTGTGGGTGGATATTGGCATCTGTGGTGCAGGTAGTTGAGCAGGAGTGTTGTGTTGGGTGCATTAGTGGAGTAAATTGGCTGGGCGTGTGGCCTGTTAGTGAGTGTGATTGAATGGGCACTCCGCCACTGTTAGTATGTCGGCCAGGTGAGGCCGTAGGTAGGCTCTGGGAGCCAGTAGTTGTTCAATGCGGCCCGAGGATCCAGAGGACGGACCCGGGTAGCCCGACGCCAGAGAGGGCGGTAGGGGGTGAGAGCGCCAGAGGGCCTTCCCCAGATAGGTTATGGTAAGGAGTAGGTAAGCTCGGGAGACAACTACAGTGGCGGAGGTGTGCAGGTGAGCGGACCTGCTGGGAGCGCCACACGACCCAGCCTTGAAATTGTGCGAGGGCACAGGGTGAAGAATTGGGGGAGTGAGAAATTGGTGAGCACCACAGTTTGGTCAATGGGAGTTGGGTTCTTAGAACCACGTAGTGTAAAATGGCCAATGGTTTGGCAGGGGAAAACCCCGGGTAGAGTAAAAGTGTGTTAAAGTCATTTAGAGTATAGTTAGGATTGAAAGTCTCTTCGCACCATCCGCATCCACTCACCAAGGTGACAGGACTCCACACCACCGTTTTTTGCAAATGTCTGGTATGTAAGACGCATCATGACGTGGGGGTGGCATTGTGCTCATTGTTCCATCTCTTCCTCCTTATGAGGGATTGATGGTGAATTCGGAATAAAGGGATTAATGAGAAATTGGGATTGATGACGAATTTGGTATAGAGGGGAGATATGGGGAAGACAAGACATAGCGACGAATTTGTAAAATTGTGTAAATACGGGGTAAGGGCAAGGGTGGATTAGGCGACAGGGGGGGGGAGCGTACGGTAGGGACGAGCTTTCTCGGCTCGCTCTCCTGCACACCTCACCTCTGCATTACCTTGTGTTGATGTGTACCCTTGCGATCTTGCCCCGCTGCTTGCTCGTCCTCCTTCCCCCACTCATGGATTTGTTTCTTTTGGGCCCGGGGGGAGTGCGCAGGTGCCCGCAGTTGTGTGCCCGTGCCCTCGCTGCTGCCTGCCTGGACCGGTACCCCACTTATGGACCGCACGTCTTGTGGCCTAGCACCATATGGACCACAGGTCTGTGGCCGAGCACCACATTTATGGACCCCACGTTTTGGGGCCTGGTATCGCTGCTGGGAATCTTGCTTGCGGACCACGGTCACCGTGGCACCTATGCCAAGCAGGTGAACCACCTTTAGTTGCCCCCTGCTGGCCCTAATTTTAAAAAAGTGGACGCGGTTTTGTGCCTTTTTTAGATTTCAAATAGGCCGCAAGCAAAGAAGTCACCCAGAACTATCGACCCAGCAGCCATCGGCCCACCAGAGAAGACGTCGCAAGGCATCGTTTATTGAACTGTTCTGACTGTGCATTTTCATTTGTGCAATTCTGTTGTGCAAATTCATTTGTGCAAAACTGTGCAATTCTCTCTGTGGTGCTTTTTGTGCATTTTGGTGCTTAATGGTGCTGGTGGTATCAGTGCAGTGCAGTGTATGCCTTCCTCTTTTCAAAAGATCTTCTTTTTGTTTCCCAAAAGACAGGTCCTGGGTTCGCGTTTGTAAATACCAAATAGTGTCTTTGTAAATAATGCTCCCCACCGTCAATGTTTAGCTTGAGAATTAAATCCGTGATTCAGTTATCCTGTGGGTGTGAGTCTGATAGATAGGATGCAATGCAGCAGGCGGGACATACTTAGTTGTTTTAAAAATGTCGCACTCAGGGTGAAGTTAATAGTAGAGGGTTACCACACCTGAGTGTCACACTAAGTTAAAGTTCTGTCAGGCCGGGACGGCCCTGGAGGAAATGAGGGGGCTGTGTTGTGATTTTTAGAACCCTCCACTTTGTAAATATATGTAATATTCCCTTATAAATAATCCGCTGTAAATATTCCCATTTTTGGGGTAAAGGTCAAAGGTCGCACCCTAGTTAGGCCACGAGCAACACATAGCACACCATAGGCTTCTTCTTTAGTTATTTCATTAGTATGTGTTTCAGGTAAGGATCTGTTCCCAATAGTTGAATCTGCGTTGTATTAATTAAATAAGAGTAGGTCCCCTTGTCAATTCATATTGCGGCATAGCCTTCCTCCAAATTGTGTTCCTTAACTTGCCAGTAGCGTTCGCTGCCTGGCTCAGCCGCCATTGAACACGAGGTCAGGCTTGGAGAAGAAGGGGGCAGGGCGGCAAGAAAAAGGTGTGGCCACATCAACTCACCACCAGGGCATGGCCGGTAAGCCCCCACCAGCCAACCAGGGCTGAGGTGAGCTCGTCAAATGGGCGTAGCCCTATGAAGGCGGCTTGATTTTCCAAGCGCGTGATATAAGCGCGAGCACGAAGCCCTTTAAAAAGATGCGTGAGGGGAGGCCATTGATGAAGAACTGCGCAGAGGACCGTTGCGATTGAGAGAACAGTGCAGAGACGGCGGAGGATAAGACCACTGCGCAGAGGATCGCTTGGAACGATCGTTTGATACGAACTGCCGTTTGGTTTGAGAGCATTCGGCACGCTATACACACGCAGCATCCCCGCCCCTCGCGTATGTAAGGTCCGGTCGTGCGCCAACGACACGCGAAGCTGCCTGCCATTCTTCGCGGCGGACCCGGAGCCTGAAACCATCTGCTTGGACCCTTCTCTTCCTTCCCACCACCACCACCCCATTCGTGTAATTGCGTTTGTATTGTCCTGGGCGTGTGATAATATAAGACTGTTTAAGGCTGCCCTGTGTCACTGCTTTTTCTTCTTCTTGTATAATCCCTTCTTTCATTTCCTCTTCGGGTTTCTTGTACATAATTAATAAATTATATTTGTTCTTGATTTACTTTGGTTCCTCTCATCCGATCGCTTGCGTCCTGTCCCCAATTGAATATCGGTGGCACGATATAGGACCCGCTCAGAATCGGGTTAGTCTTTCTGCTAACGGCTCGAGCTTCGGATTGCGAAACCGCTCAGCAATCTTCCATCTTGTCCATGGCTCGGGCAGAAGTATCGTCCTGCTTTGCGGAGAGGTTGGCGAAGGTATCTGGCAACCCATTGACCAGTCACCCTGGTCAATCTCAACCCCGCAAAGGAGCGCGATATCTTCTAGGACTCGGACGGCCAGCTTAATAGACGAGGGGATTGAAGCCCCCTCGGTAAGAGGAGCACCGTAAACTGAGATCCGCAACAATATATTAGATGGTGATGGGAGTGGTGAGATAATTAAATTATTTCCTATGCATAAACAAATATTTGAAGGATCATTGTTTGAGTGGTCTACTAGGCAACAATAATCATTGATAGTAAGAGCAAAAGGTCCATAGGACCAAGGGGTGGGAGGAATAGAGGTGTTAAGGGGAAATGAAGAAAAGTCAGGGTGAGAGGAAAATTTACATGAAAGTGAATGGGGAAATGAGGGTGGTCCAGGAACAACATTTTCCCTCTACTCACGTCCCGTTCTCTCCCTCTGCGTGATCACGTCATCACGTCATCCGCAGCACACGTGATACATTGTGTTCAATATATTGTAATGTACAATGAGACGAGACCCCACAATATTGCACGAGGGAAACCGATCAGGAGATCGACACGATCTTGTACGAGGGAACCAGATCAGGACATCGACGCGATTTTGTACGAGGGAGCCAGATCAGGACATCGACACGATCTTCTACGAGGGAACCAGATCAGGACATCGACACGATCTTGTACAAAGGAACCCTATCAGGATATCGACACAATCTTGTACGAGGGAACCAGATCAGGACATCGACACGATCTTGTACGAGGGAACCCTTTCAGGATATCGACACAATCTTGTGCGAAGGACCCCGATCAGGAGATCGACACGATCTTGTACGAGGGAACCCGATCAGGAGATCGACACGATCTTGTACGAAGGACCCCGATCAGGAGATCGACACGATCTTGTAAGAGGGAACCCGATCAGGAGATCGACATGATCTTGTACGAGGAAACCCCATCAGGAGATCGACACGATCTTGTACGATGGAACCCGATCACGGATCAGGATATCGACACAATCTTGTACGAAGGACCCCGATCAGGAGATCGACACGATCTTGTACGAGGAAACCCCATCAGGAGATCGACACGATCTTGTACGAGGAACCCCCATCAGGAGATCGACACGATCTTGTACGATGGAAAACGATCCGTACATGGTGTGATTCTAACATAAACTATTATTATTAACGTGCAAAGTGCACAGCACGGACCCTCACGGGAACAAGCATTCTGAGTATTGCGCTGCAATTCACATCCCCGACCGGCAGTCTGTCCTCCGGAAAACTGTTGGGGAAATTACCAAAGTTCAAAGTGCCATAACTTTGTCAAAAATATTCGAAACGTCGTGAAGTTCGAACTTGATCTGTAACTTATCATGAAGAAACCATGTGCCAAGTTTGAAATCATTAGAATTTAGAGTTTAGAAAAAAAATTCCGGAAAACTGTTCTTTGCGTGACGGACTGACAGACGGACAGACGGAGGGACGGAGTGCAAACCGAAAGTCCCCTCCGGTGTACACCGGCAGGGGACCAATAAGAACTATACCGGGTCCGAACTCCTTGTCCGCGGGAGATTCTCCCGGATCAAGCAGGTTCCTTCTATCGGAGACCAATGTGGATCCCGGAGTGTTCACCACGTGTTCCTCATCGGAGAGATCTCGGTTCATTGGACACAGGAGAGTAAAGTGTTGTGTCGTCGTGTACAGTACAGTACAGTACCGTCCGAGGCAGTGAAGAGCCTAGGCTCCTGTGACTCACTGTACATTATGTTCATGACCACGCCTCCGACCGAGGGAAAACGGAAATAAAGACAGTGCGTGTTGAGACCTCGGACAGAAGAATCTTGGTGACATTACGTGGTGTTGCATGGTGACATTACGTAGTGTTACATGGTGACATTATGTGGTGTTGAAGGAGCTGGGGCTCCCACGTCGATCGGAAGAATGGACGCGACAAAAAGCTAGAATTCATCCGAGTTGCTTTAATGAAATCAAACACTCAGGCACTCTGAAAACCCGTTTATCTGTCAGCAATATATATCTATTATCCCAGGGGGTTTGCCCAGGCCCGGCGCCAGGGGGCGTGGCCCAGCGTCCTGGCTGCGGCCTGGCAAGTTGAGGGCGAGCCTGCCCGGGCATGCCCGGGCATGCCTGGGCGTCCCGACCGAGGCCTGGCAAGTTGAGCGCGGGCCTGCCCGGGCGTCCTGGACGAGCCCGGCATGGTGATCGCTCCGCGTCCTTGATAGGTGCAAGGCGATTGTGAAAACTCAGCGGCAGCCGCTACACACGTCCCCCCAGAATCGACTTGCACCGGCAGGGTCAATTTGAGGGGGGTCCTGATGACCCGGCCGAAGCGACCCCTGGCGGGTCGTGGGCACCGTGGACGGGGGGCGGCCTCGCCGCGGCGGAAGGGCCACCCGTGGTGGGTGGTCGACGTCCACGTGCGCCGGCTTGAGGCGGTCCACTGCAATCCGGTCCGACCTGCCGCCGATGTCGATGACGAACGACTTGTCGTCCCGTCGCAGCACCCGGAAGGGCCCGTCGTACGGCGGCTGGAGTGGCCACCGATGTGCGTCGTGACGCACAAAAACATACTCCGCTATGCGGAGTGCTGGGGGGACGTAGGACTGGGGGTCACCGTGGTGGGATGTTGGCACGGGGGCAAACCGTCGGGCGGCCTCCTGGAGGTCCGAGCGCTGGTGAGCTGCGGACCAGGGACTGGTAGCGTCGGGCACAAATTCGCCCGGGACGCGTAGCACCTGGCCATAGACAAGCTCGGCGGTGGATGCCTGGAGGTCCTCCTTGGGGGCCGTGCGAAGGCCCAAAAGGACCCACGGCAGCCGGTCGGCCCAACCGACGTCTTGAAGGCCGGCCATGAGCGCGGCCTTCATGGAGCGGTGGAATCGCTCGCACAACCCGTTTGCTTGGGGGTGGTAGGCCGTAGTACGGTGGAGCTTGACCCCCAGGTTGCGGGCGACCGCGCCCCACAGCTCGGAGGTGAACTGTGGTCCGCGGTCTGACGAGATGTCCGCCGGTGCGCCGAAGCGGGCGACCCAGGTGGCGATGAAAGCCTGCGCCACGTCGGCGGTGGTGGTGGAGACGAGGGGAACGGCCTCCGGCCACCTGGTGGTCCTGTCCACCATGGTGAGCAGGTGTGTGAACCCCCGTGACGGGGGGAGGGGGCCCACCAGATCTACGTTGACGTGGTCGAAACGTCGTTTGGGCACGGTGAAAGGTGCCAGCGGGGCCTGGGTGTGTCGGTGGACCTTGGCCCGTTGGGAGGCCGTGCAGGTGCTGGTTCAATCGCGGACGTCCCGACGAAGGCCGTGCCAGACGAAACGCGCCGACACCAGCTTCTGGGAAGCTTTCCGGCCCGGGTGGGAAAGGCCATGGAGGGAGGCGAAGATGCGGCGTTGCCAGGCGACGGGCACGATGGGGCGAGGCTGGCCTTGGGAGACGTCGCAGAGCAGGACAGTGTCCGCGCAGGGGATGTCGGCCAGGCGGAGGCCCGTGTCCGCCGCCCGGAGGGCTTGCACCGTGGTGTCGGTGGTTTGGTCCGCCGCCATAAGCGCAAAATCCACGCCCAGGTGGACCGCGTTCGCGCTGGCCCGGGAAAGACAGTCGGCCACGGCGTTGTTTTTGCCGGCGACGTGCCGGATGTCCATGGTAAACTCCGACACGGCGGAGAGGTGGCGCTGTTGGCGGGCCGACCATGGCTCCGTGACCTTGGCCATGGCGTAAACCAACGGCTTGTGGTCGACGAACGCCGTGAAAGGTCGGCCCTCCAGGAGGTGGCGGAAATGGCGGACGGCCAGGTGTAGACCGAGGAGCTCCCGGTCAAACGTGCTGTATTTGAGCTCGTTCGGCCGGAGCTGCCGGCTGAAAAAAGTGAGTGGCTGCCAAACCCCGTTCACCCATTGCTCATGCACGGCGCCCACCGCGTAGTCGGAGGCATCCGTGGTGAGGGCGATGGGAGCGTTGAGCAGCGGGTGAGCGAGCAGTGTTGCGTCAGCGAGGGCCCACTTTGAGCGTTGGAAGGCCGCATCCATTGCTGCGGACCAGGCGATGTCGTGCTTGGCCGGCTTGCCCCGGAGGGCGTCGTAGAGGGGCCGCACGAGTTGAGCAGCGCAGGGCACGAAGCGGTGATAAAAATTCACCATTCCCAGGAATTCCTGCAGGGCCTTTATGGTGCGGGGACGCGGGAACGTGGTGATGGCCTCGACCTTGGTTGGCAGTGGCACGGCCCCGTTCTTGGTGATGTGGTGGCCCAAAAAATCAACGGCTGTCGTGCCGAAGTGGCATTTGGCCGGGTTGACGATGAGGCCGTGCTCGCTGAGGCGCTCGAACAGTGTTCGGAGGTGGAGGAGGTGCTCGGCCCGGGACGTGCTGGCGACGAGGATGTCGTCCAGGTAAACGAAAAGGAACGGCAGGTCACGCAGCACGCCGTCCATCAAGCGCTGGAACACCTGAGCCGCGTTCTTGAGACCAAACGGCATCCGCAAGAATTCGAATAAGCCGAACGGCGTGATGACTGCCGTTTTAGGGACGTCGGCCGCCCTGACAGGTACCTGGTGATATCCCCGTATGAGATCAATTTTCGAAAAAATGACCCATCCCGCCAGACGGGCGGAGAAGTCTTGGATATGCGGGATCGGGTACCTGTCGGGGGTGGTAGCGTCATTGAGACGGCGGTAGTCGCCACACGGGCGCCATCCACCCCCCGGCTTTGGCACGATGTGCAGTGGCGAGGCCCACGCGCTATCGGAGCGCCGCACGATGCCGAGGTGCTCCAACGCGTCGAATTCGGCCTTCGCTACGGCGAGCTTGGCTGGGTCGAGGCGGCGGGCCCTGGCGTAGACCGGCGGGCCCGTGGTTGGTATGTGGTGCTCGATCCCATGCCGTACTGCGACGGCCGAAAACGTCGGCCGCGTGAGGGCCGGGAACTCCGTGAGCAGGCGAGCAAACTCGTTCGCCGCCGGGGCGGTGCATGCCAGCTCGGTCGGCGCGGAGCTGCTCAATGTGCATACCAGGGAGCTGAAGGTTTCAGCGTTGATTAAACGACGCCGTTGGACGTCCACCAGCAGTCCGTGTGCGCAGAGGAAGTCGGCGCCTAGCAGAGCCATGGGCACGTTGGCGGTTACAAACGTCCAAGCAAAGCGTTGGCCGCCGAAGCAGAGGGTGACGTTGCGCGGGCCGAAGGTGCGGATAGTCGATCCGTTGGCCGCAACTAAGGAGGGGCCGCAAACCGCGGATTGCCTGTCCTGGTCAGAGGCGGGTATGACGCTCAGTTGGGCGCCGGTGTCGCACAGGAAGCGCCGTCCGGACGCTTTATCCATGATGAACAGTAAGTTGCCCGTGTGGCCGGCGCTCATGGCTGGTAATGAACGCCGGCCCGGCCGTTTCCCGGCCTGCCGAAGGTGCACGGGGGTCGGCATGTCCGGGCCTTCTGTCCGAACCTGGCATGATAGTAACACCACGCTTGGTCAGGTGGAGGCCTCGGTCGTCGTGCTGGAGGTGGTCGGCTCGGTAGAGCGGCCGCCAATGGCGTCGGCAGTTCGGCCGTCGACCGTGCCGGGTGCTCGGGCGCCATGGGTGTTGCGTCGGACGGCGGTGGGTCCCATGTCGCCGCTGCGATGCGCTGTCCTGCGGCGGAGATCTTGTCGGCTTCTCTGGCAAGGGCCCGGGGATCTGTGATCGTCGTGCTTGCCAGGGCGAGGCGTACCGGGTTAGGCAGCTGACGGAGGAACAGCTCCCGGAACAGGAATGCCGGAGAGTGCTCGCCGAGCAGTGAAAGCATGTAGTCCATTCGCTCGGAAGGGCGCGTGTCGCCGAGCTCAGGCAGATCGAGCAGGCGCCGTGCGCGTTCCGCCGATGGGAGGGCGAAAGCATCGAGGAGAAGCTTCTTAATCGTGCCGTATTTGTCAGCGGCTGGCGGGCTTTCGAGGAGGCTCAAGGCGCGGGCCGCGGTAGCCGACCCGAGCGCAGCTACCACATGGTGGAAGCGGGTGTCGTCGGCCGTGATGCCTCGCAGGGCGAACAGGGACTCCGCCTGTGCGAACCAAACCGCCGCGTGAGCCTCCCAGAAGGTAGGCAGTTTAAGGGCGACTGCCGTGTCCATGTCGATAGGTCACCAATGAAGGAGCTGGGGCTCCCACGTCGATCGAAAGAATGGACGCGACAAAAAGCTAGAATTCATCCGAGTTGCTTTAATGAAATCAAACACTCAGGCACTCTGAAAACCCGTTTATCTGTCAGCAATATATATCTATTATCCCAGGGGGTTTGCCCAGGCCCGGCGCCAGGGGGCGTGGCCCAGCGTCCTGGCTGCGGCCTGGCAAGTTGAGGGCGAGCCTGCCCGGGCATGCCCGGGCATGCCCGGGCGTCCCGACCGAGGCCTGGCAAGTTGAGCGCGGGCCTGCCCGGGCGTCCTGGACGAGCCCGGCATGGTGATCGCTCCGCGTCCTTGATAGGTGCAAGGCGATTGTGAAAACTCAGCGGCAGCCGCTACAGTGTTACATGGTGACATTACATGGTGTTACAATATAGACATTACATGGTGTTACAATAAAGACATTACATGGTGTTACATGGTGTTACAATATAGACATTACATGGCGTTACATTAAAGACATCACATGCTGTTATGATAAAGACATCACATGGTGTAACAATATAGACATTACATGGTGTTACAATAAAGACATAACATGGTGTTACAATAAAGACATTACATGGTGTTACAATAAAGACATCACATGGTGTTACAATAAAGACATCACATCGTGTTACAATAAAGACATTACATGGTGTTACAATAAAGACATTACATGGTGTTACAATAAAGACATCACATGTTGTTACAATAAAGACATCACATGTTGTTACAATAAAGACATTACATGGTGTTACAATAAAGACATCACATGGTGTTACAATATAGACATTACATGGTGTTACAATATAGACATCACATGGTGTTACAATATACACATTACATGGTGTTACAATATAGACATTACATGGTGTTACAATGTAGACATGACATGGTGTTACAATAAAGACGTTACATGGTGTTACAATATAGACATCACATGGTGTTACAATATACACATTACATGGTGTTACAATATAGACATTACATGGTGTTACAATGTAGACATGACATGGTGTTACAATAAAGACGTTACATGGTGTTACAACAAAGACATTACATGGTGTTACAATAAAGACATCACATGGTGTTACAATAAAGACGTTACATGGTGTTACAATAAAGACGTTACATGGTGTTACAATAAAGACGTTACATGGTGTTACAATAAAGACGTCACATGGTGTTACAATATAGACATTACATGGTGTTACAATATAAACATTACATGGTGTTACAATATAGACATTACATGGTGTTACAATATAGACATTACATGGTGTTACAATATAGACATTACATGGTGTTACAATATAGACATTACATGGTGTTACAATGTAGACATGACATGGTGTTACAATACAGATATTACATGGTGTTACAATATATACATTACATGGTGTGATGTATGTGAGTCCGGTGTGCGGATGCCCGACACACGGGACCAGGAACGTGGAGCTGAGTGCAATGTTAACCTGATGGTATTCATAGAATACTTACCCTGAGCAGTCAACTTGTTGCGAGCCAACTCTTCTGTTTTTGAACATTTTTTTTAAATCCAATATGACTGCCAGACCACATGAGCGATGACATCATGAATTTATATTCTCTGATATAATTGTTGCATCGATCAGGCTCAATATATTTCAAACTAATCAGACGAAGCGTTGTCCCTGTCGAATGATGACGTCATAATTATGGCACCAATGACGTCATCGTTAACAGCACCTATTCCCCATATGGAGTTCTTTACAATGAGCCATGTTTCAATTTTTTCCATGCAGCGGTTTTGGAGATATTGAGGTGCAACATTTTTTGTTTTTTTTCAAAGATGGCGCCTGTACCACATCACCTATGACGTCATGATTATCATTAAAATATTCCAAAGGAGGAGGCGCTCCTTTGGTGAAAATTTAGTGTCCATCAGACCAACAGTTGCTGAATTTTTTTTATATAATGATCGGATAAGTGTTGTACTTGTCGAATTGTGACGACATAATGAAGGCACCGATGACATCATCATTAACATATCTTATTTCCCATGCGGAGTACTTGACAATGAGCCACGTCTCGATTTTATCCTTGGAGTGGTTTCAGAGATGTATTGGTGCGAACCTTTTCCAAGATGGCGCCTGTACCATGTGACCTATGACGTCATAATAATCATTAAAATATTCTGCAAGAAGAGGCACTCCGATGGTGAAAATTTGCATTTCAATCGGACCAACGGTTGCTGAGAAAATGGATTGTAAAAATGCAGACACGTACGGCACACAGCACACATACGGCACTCGAATACTTAACCCCGCTTTTCCCTACGCGAGCGCAGGGTCATAAAGCGGATATAAGGTTGAGTGCCTTCATTGGTCTGATTGTTTGTGCTTCCAGACATCACAAGTGGTGACGAGGTGAAGACCCGTTCGTGTCTCGATGGCGACGATCGGCATTTTCCATGCATACCCCGACGGGGAGGATTGGGTGGATTTTGTGGAGAGACCATAGACTCCTTTAGAGAAGGACTGGAACGTCACGACCTCGGGGTTTGTAACTTGAGTCTGAGTTCCCATTTTCTATCTCGTTTTCTATGAATGCCTCGTTTTCTATGCAAATACCACAGCACTTTACTATTGGATGGATCGGAATGAAATTGACATACATGTAATTTATGTAATATAATAATAAATAAAATAAAATAAAAAATATATAATAGTCTGTATTATAACAGATTAGTTTCCCTCGAAAAAATGATTTGAATATACATTATTTTTTTCCATTTGGCAACTTTATTTTTAAACAATTTTGTTTTTAATTTTTTTGATTTGTGTATTAATTATTATTTATTTTAAAATTAATTGTGATATTTCACATTTAATATCGGAAATCAGCAAAATAATATGTTTCTCTTCTCTTTCAGAAACTGCCCAGCTGGTGATCTCACAGGATCTTTGTGTTGTTTCCTGCTTTCATGACAATATGCCACGTCGTTGCAGCTGCTTTGGCTGTAAAGGAAACTATGATGGGACGCCTTATGTAAAGGTCCTATCCTTCCCAAAAGATCCTGAGGAGAGGGAGAGATGGATATTGGCAATGCTGAATGAGAAAGAAAGCTTGAGGAGCTTGAAGGAGATATATATTTGTGAGACACATTTCAATTGTAAATGGGTGTCAGTTAAGGGTGGCAAGCGACCCAAAGAACCCCCATCAATATTTCCTGGATTACCGAAATCAGTTTTGAAGCAGGTTACTTCAGTCCCACGCCCAACATCATCTTCTACATCAGAATCAAGAACTAAGACGGTGCATGCAGCTGCTGAGGCTGCAGACAAGATCCAAGATTTCCACCATTTCTGCGCCAAAATCAGCTCCTATTTTCCTGACTTTAACGTCATAAAAGACCAGAAAAACCTGTACCTATCAATAACTGACGCTACTGGACAAACTGTCAGGCAGTTCTTTCATTTCCAACAAGTCAGCTCACCATTTGGATTCCTATTCTTGAATAGAGTTGAGAAAGATGGCATTGAGGTGCCCAAACGACTTTTTCCTTTGCAAAAGAACAGCTTGCTCTCAAAACGGTCCCAGATTAGATCCATAACTGACCAGGTAAACACCTATGAGTACACAAGCCAGGAAATTCTTCAGCACGTAATAAGCCAGCTCTGCAAGATGACTGAGGCACACGAGCTTCCTCATTTAACCTTCCTTCTGTCGCAGCTGCAGCATGTGTTCATACCTCCTGATGGTCGCCGATTTGATACCGATACTATGATTTTCGCAATGCAGCTTCGCAACATATCACCCAGTGCATACAAAATGATTCGTCGATCCGCTTAATCATTCTACCATCAACAAAAAAGGTAAAACAGGTGCTTTCTAGTAGTCTGCAGGACTCCAACCTCAAAACGTTGTTCGACCAGCTTAAGCCGCAGCAGCGTTTGGTCAATTTAATGTTTGACGAGGTAAAGCTGGTCGAGACATTGCGATTTTCTGGAGGGCATGTTCTAGGATACACTCAAAATGCTGCAGCGGGGGGTGACCATGAAATGCTTGCTTCACATGCTATGGTTGTTGAAGTTGCCTGCCATTTTGGTGGTCCACGCTATATTCTATGCGTTTTGCCCTGCAAAAAAATAACTGCCGATCAGCTGAAGGAACTCCTCATCGAAGCTGCCTCAGCTGTAGTTGGTGCTGGCGGTACTGTGATTTCTTTGATATGTGACAATTGCAATACCAATCGCAGTGTTTATTCAAAACTTGGAGGACCGGGAAGTTGTCAAGTGCTATCGATTCAAGAGCAATCTATGCTCTTAGTGTACGACTACGTGCACATCTTCAAAAATGTTCGCAACAACTGGATTACTGTTGATGGCCAGACACTCTCATTTGTCATACATGGCAATGAGTACAAAGCTTACTGGAGTGATATTCGGAAGCTTTACGAGATCGACCGAGCTACTCCTATTCGCTTAACCAAGCTAACGCACACCGCTGTTTTCCCCAAGCACCTTCAACGCCAGAGCGTACCCTTGGTATGTCAGGTGTTAAATGACAAGACTGTCGCTGCCTTAAAGACCTTCAAAGATTCACTGGGCATCAGCGAAGGCACCATCATTCTCACCCAGACAATGAGTGAGTGGTTCAAGATGATGAATGTGAAAGACCGTTTCTCAGCTATCCATCTGTGCGACGAATCCTGACAGCCTTGAACAGCAGACTGTACAAGTTTCACTAGGCTGGAGGAGGCCTGCCAAATTATATCTACCTGCGCATGGCAAGGAGGTGGTGGTCGTAAGCTGAAGCTAATTCGGCAAACTGCTGAAGCCTTCACTGTGTCCACACGTAATAATGTGGATGCTGCCAAATTGCTTCCAGCAGAGAAAGCCTTTGACTACGTTCTTCCTGCTATATTCGCGGATGAAGCCTTGGAAAAGTTTTTCGGCCAAGCCAGGCAAAGATGCGGTGGAAACTTCTACATTGATGTAGTTGACATTATGGCTGCAGATAAAATTGCAAATTTGCAGACACTCGTTAAGCATGACATTATGCCAGAATCTAGTTATCGTGTGCTTGTTTGCGACAAGAATTGTGGTACTTCCATAAATCCAGATGAGCGAAGTGAACTCATTGACGAGATCACTCCTCATGACACTCAGGAACTCTTGAGGTCTGATGATGCCCTTAAGCATAAAGTTGTTTATTTGGCCGGATACCTTGTTCATAAATATGGTGATAGCACCAGTATGGAGGAGATCATGGATGATGAAGATGGTAACGAGGTGTCATCTGAGTTCCTAGATAATTTGAATAGAGGTGGACTGAGTGTGCCAACTATGTCAACCGTCTTCTTTGTACATAATGCCTATAATTTGCATGGCATGACTAAAATGCGTTGCCGCTTTCATTTTGCTGAGCTGTTATCCTTTGTAGATGCACCTTTAGCTAGTAATAATGCAGCATGTACTACTTTAGCTAACATTCTATTGAAAGCTCATGTCCTCAATGTCAGTGACAAAGAAAAGGCTGTGGGATGCCTCAGGAGGCAAGAAAAGCTCTCCAACTAGCGATAGCTCTCCAACTAGTGATAGACATAGACATAGACATTGGCTCCGCTTCCGGTCCGGTCGGGAGAGGACGCTGGCATTACTTGTTCGCCGCTTCTCCGACTGGGTCATTGTATATAGTCTGCTTTACTGGTGGTCGTGGCGGCTTTTTGGCCGTTGGGTCTGCCCTCTGCTCGGTCCCGGCTCTGCTCCTGGCTTCGCCTGCCCGGCTCTTCCACTGTTTCCTCAGGCCCACTCCCGTTGTTTGTGGCTGTGGCTGTTTGCCGCTGCGGTCTTGGTTTGCTTGATTAGCGGCTGCGGTCGTTTGCCGCTGCGGCAAGGCCTACTCGTCCTCCTCAACCTTGGCCTCTTACTCGTCCCTTCGCTCCTGCCTGGCATGGCTCTAAGGTACTCCGCCGCAAGGCTTCTTCTGCTCAATACTCACTCCACCCCATCAGGCATCTCTGCAATCAAATCCCACGGACTCCTGCGACGACCCAGATACATTCATAGAGGCTCCGGTCGTAAGTTTGTTTATTTACAAACAGGTCACTTCATTCCCGTACTCTGGTCGGCTCAGTGCACTCCCACTCATCGTCCCAGCGCACCTGGTCACAGCAACGCACACGATCGCACCTCCTGTCTGCAAACCCTGGCTAAATCACCTGAGTTCATCCCCACCGTACAAAGCAACATCAAGCTCACCCTGTTCAATACCCGGTCCCTCAACAACAAAAGCCTCATCCTGAACGACTACATTCTGGAAAATAAACTGGACTTTCTCTGTCTCACTGAAACCTGGCAACAACCTCTGGACTACTTCTCACTCAACCTCACTACACCCAATGGATATTCTTACATCAATAAACCACGCTTGGAGGGCCGAGGTGGTGGAATTGCCGTAATTCACCGACAGGACATCAAGACCAGCCTCATCTCCATCTCATCTGCTCCATCATTTGAACACCTGGCTTTTAAACTCTCTGGTCACACACAGTCAGTCATGGCTGTCGTCTACCGCCCGCCAAAACCACACCCGTAATTCCTGTCTGACTTCTCCTACTTTCTGACCCAGCTCTGTTCCCTCTCCCCCTCAATCCTCCTCCTCAGTGATTTCAATATCCACATGGACTCCACTGACTCAACAATAACCACTGACTTCACTGATTTACTCACCTGCTTTAACCTCACTCAACATGTCAACTTTCCTACCCATAACCGTGGGCACATTCTGGACCTTGTCTGCTCTACTGGATTAATTTTGCACCATCTCTCTGGCTCCGACCTCACCCTCTCTGACCACTTAGCCATCACTATGACCATCAACATCCCCACCCCAGCACCAAGGCATTATCGCACTATCAACTTCCGTAAGCTAAACGCTCTTTCACCTACCTCATTCTCATCCACCCTCTCTGAAAAAATGTCCACTTCTCCCTTCGTTGACCTCCACACCCCTTCTGACCTCACTGACTACTACAACCACACTCTCTCCTCCTGCCTTGACCAGCTTGCGCCTATAAAAACGAAAACAGTTTCTTTCACCCATTCTGCTCCCTGGTTTACCCCTGAACTCCGCCTGATGAAAACTCATGCTCGCCAACTTGAAAGACTACCGCAATAAAACAGGTCTCACAATTCACTCCCAAGCCTACAAGGACCACCTACAACATGACAAAAATGCCCTCTCCCGTGCCGCCTACTACTCTCAAATTATCCACTCTGGCTCTGGAAACCCAAAAGCACTCTTCTCTACAATAAACAAACTCCTCAGCCCCCTGAACACCACCACCCAGTCATTCACAGTAGACAACTGCATCTCCTTCCTTTCATTCTACCAAAGCAAAATTGACATCTACAGCAGCTTAACCACCACCGCACCTGCTCCCCCTCAAACCACCTGCCCCCCCCCTTATCCTGCCAACCCCTTATCCTACCCTTTCTGTCAAAAGTTTTGGAACGCGCTGTAGCCACTCAACTTAAACATCACCTCTCTGCCAATAACCTGTATGAAACATTCCATTCCGGATTCCGCTCCAACCACAGCACTGAAACTGCTCTCCTCAAAATCACCAACGACCTTCTCCTCTCCTCTGACAACCTCAACATTCTCATCCTCCTCGACCTCAGCGCCGCCTTTGACACCATCAATCACACCATCCTCCTCACCCGACTTGAAACCACCTTTAACATTACCGGCACTGCCCTCTCTTGGATAAAATCTTACCTCTCCGACAGACGCGAGTTTATCTCCATCAATAACTGCAAATCCTCCACTGCTCCCCTCCCCCAAGGTGTCCCCCAAGGTTCAGTTCTTGGCCCCCTCCTCTTCATCCTGTACATGTCCCCCCTTGGTCACTTAATCCGCCGTCATGGTCTCCAATTCCACTGCTTCGCCGATGACATCCAACTTTTCATCTCCACCAAGTCCAACTCCACCGCCACCCACTCTATCCTGACAAACTGCATCACTGAAATAAAATCCTGGCTTCAAATCAACTTCCTCAAACTTAACTATGATAAATCTGAAATAATCATCATTGGCCCAAAAACGCTCACCAAATCCACCCATAACTTTGCCCTCAACATCGACGGTTTCCCAGTATCCACCTCCCCTCACATCCGGAATCTTGGCATCATCTTTGACCAAACCCTCTCCTTCGACAAATACACTAAACAGATCACAAAGACAGCCTTCTTTCACCTGAAAAACATCGCCCGTCTCCGTCCATCCCTCTCCTCCATGGCTGCAGAAACCCTCATCCATGCCTTCATCACCTCCCGTCTGGACTACTGCAACAGCCTCCTCTTTGGTTCACCCTCAATAATCATCAATAAACTCCAATACATTCAGAACTCCGCTGCCCGTCGACTCACCCATTCCCGGACCCGTGACCACATCACCCCCGTCCTTTACAAGCTTCGCTCCCCATCCCCCAGAGAATCCATTACAAAATCCTCCTCTTGACCTACAAAGCCCTCCATAACCTGGCCCCATCCTACCTGACTGACCTCCTCTCCAGACACACTCCCACCCGCAACCTCCGCTCTGCTGGTACCAACCTCCTGACCCCCCCCCCCCCCATGCGGACCAAATTCAGATCCTGGGGGGACAGGGCCTTCTCCATCGCTGCTCCCACCCTCTGGAACTCACTACCTCACACCATCAGAGACTCCTCCTCACTCACCACATTCAAAACATCACTCAAGACCCACCTGTTCAACACTGCATTCAACATTTAACCCACAGCATTTAACCCCTGACTATCTCTTCTCCTTCTCCTTCCTTTTGCTTTGATTATTTACCTGTTGAATTTTGTCTTTACCTTCGCAAAAGCGGAAGGTTATGTTTTGATCGCTGTGTATTTATTTGTATGTCTGTGTGTGTGTGTGTGTATGTTATTCGCATAACTCAAAAAGTATTCAACCGAATTGCATGAAATTTGGTGGGATGATTGGTTATTATACGGGACACATTTGATTAGATTTTGGGAGCAATCGGGTCAAAGGTCAAGGTCAAGGTCACGAAAAGGTCAAAATCGTATTTTTGTTGTTCTGTTCCCTACACTCCCATGCCAAGTACAGAACAGTAGCTGCGGCGAAGGTATGCGCTCTACCGAGTGCCCGTTCTAGTTTTGCACTTGTTTTTTTGTACTCTGTCAAAGCGTCTTTGGGCTTCTTGAAAAGCGCTATATAAAATAAATGTATTATTATTATTATTATAGTTGTAATAGACATTTTTTACAAAATATTATTGAAAAACGGTGCATTGTTATTATTCGAATGTGTATTTGCTGTATGTTTGTATGTTTGTGTAATACGATATATGACAATATATATTAAATTTGGACAGCTCTACAAACTTTCCTCTTCTTATAATCAGCCATCTCTCACCGTTTATGAGTTAGACACAAAAAACGGGCAAAAATTGCCAAAATTCACTAATTTGACCTTGAAATATGACCGTTTGACCTTGAAGATTACCCCAGGTGGTGTTGAAAATGTCGCTATTGAACTCGCCGTCCTCAAAAACCCCTATTTTGACCCCGAGATCGTGTCTCTAGCCCTTCTAGACGTCATTTTAGCCCAGGACTTAAGTTAATCCTTCAGACTCAAGTTACAAACCCCGAGCATGGGACGTTCCAGTCCTTCTCTAAAGGAGTCAATGGGAGAGACTGGACCAGTACTTTGTGACCAACAACTTGGCGGCCGCTGGTGATGCCGTCCGTCGTCGTGCTGTGTTGTTGACTGTGTGCGGGCAGAAGGTGTACGGACTCATCAAAAACCTGCTGTCACCACGGCGACCTACCGACCTTTCTGATGAGGAACTCTGTGAGCTTGTCAAGCTCCACTTCAAGCCGAAAGCTGCTCTCATTATATCAAGGTACAAGTTTTACACACACTCGACGGGAGGATCAGGACATTCCTGGCTTTGTTGCTGATTTGCACTGTTTAGCAGAGCCATGTCCATTTGGTGCTGTACTTGATGAGATGCTCCGAGATTTCTTTGTGATTGGGGTAAATCACGATGTTAAAGCGCGGCGTTACGCGCGCTGCTTGTGAGCAAGGAGGAAACGGACAAGCGGGAACATATAAACGTCTTTATTGTAAGACTACACTGTAACACTGAACTCCTCCGGGCTGGTCGCCCGGTGTATATCATGAGGCCACGCCTACCCCTCGGGCGTGGCCACCGCCCACTTGGTGCGTGGAATGATGTCACCACGCCAGTGGGCTTTTGTGTCCGCCACACGCGCCCCCCCAGAATTCCCGCGCACCTGGAGGGCCAGTTTGTGGGGCAGACGAATGACCCGGCCGAAGCGCCCCCTGGCGATCGGCGGCGTCCGGGGTGCAGGGATACCAGGTGGGATGCCCCTGGCTGCCCCTGGGATGGGTGCAGGACCGGGGGGCGCCGTGGCGGCGGGGCTGGGCGGTGCCGGGGGTCCGCCCGCAGGAGGGCGGCCCCGACGTGGGGGTCGGGCCACTGGCGGTGGATGGTCCACATCGAGGTGGGCCGGCTTGAGGCGGTCTACCGAAACGCGGTCAGGAGTACCGCCGATGTCCAGGGTGAAGTGCTTCGCCCCGGTCTCCAGCACGCGGAAAGGCCCGTCGTACGGGGGCCGCAGTGGTGTCCGATGGGCATCGTGGCGGACGAAGACGTACTCCGCCGTGCGAAGCTCCGGGGCGACGTGCGTCGGTGGGTGCCCGTGGCATGCCGTTGGCACCGGGGCGAACCTCTGGGCGGTCTCTTGCAGAGCGGAGCGCTGCTGTGCCACGGACCATGGTGCCGTGGAGTCAGGGAGGAACTCGCCCGGCACCCGCAGCGGTTGCCCGAAGACCAACTCCGCCGCGGATGCGCGCAGGTCCTCCTTGGGCGCCGTCCGGAGGCCCAGCAGGACCCAGGGGAGCCTGTCGACCCAGCCGCCGTCGCGGAGGGTGGCCCGGAGCGCGGCCTTCAATGAGCGGTGAAATCGCTCACACAGGCCGTTAGCCTGGGGGTGGTAGGCCGTGGTTCGGTGCAGCCGGACCCCGAGCCCCTGCGCAACCGCCCCCCAGAGCTCCGAGGTGAACTGGGGGCCGCGGTCGGATGAGATGTCTGAGGGGGCGCCGAACCGGGCGACCCAGGTGGCGATGAAAGCCTGCGCGACATCGGCCGCCGTTGTCGACGCCAAGGGCACGGCCTCCGGCCACCGGGTGGTGCGGTCCACCATGGTGAGGACGTAGGTGAAACCCCGCGAGGGGGGCAGAGGTCCCACCAGGTCCACATGGACGTGGTCAAACCAGCGTTCCGGCACCGTGAACGGGGCCAACGGGGCCTGGGTGTGCCGGTGCACCTTGGCGCGCTGGCACGCGAGGCACGTCCTGGCCCAGCTGCGGACGGCCTTCCGGAGGCCATGCCAGACGAACTTGTCGGCGATCAGCCTTTGGGAGGCCCTCGCGCCCGGGTGGGACAGGCCGTGGATGGCGTCAAACACCTGGCGCTGCCAGCCCGCGGGCACAATGGGGCGAGGACGCCCGAGGGAGACGTCGCACAAGAGGGCCGCGCCCGCGCCGTCGAACGGCACCTCGGTGACGCGGAGGCCCGTGACGGCGGTCCGCAAGGCCTGGACGTCGGGGTCAGCGGCCTGGTCCGCTGCCATCCGGGCATAGTCGATGCCGAGGTGGACTGCGTGGGCGACGGCCCGGGAAAGGCAATCCGCCACCGGGTTGTCCTTCCCCGCGAAGTGCTGGATGTCCGTCGTGTACTCGGACACGGCCGAGAGGTGACGCTGCTGCCGGGCCGACCACGGCTCGGTGACCTTGCCCATCGCGAAGATCAGCGGCTTGTGGTCGACGAAGGCAGTGAACGCCCGGCCCTCGAGCAGATGGCGGAAGTGCCTGACTGCCAAGTGAAGTCCGAGCAACTCGCGGTCGAAGGTACTGTAACGGCGTTCGGGCGGGCGAAGCTGCCGGCTAAAGAACGCCAGCGGTTGCCAAGCTCCACGCACCCATTGCTCGTGCACCGCGCCCACCGCGTAGTCCGAGGCATCGGTGGTGAGGGCGATCGGTGCATCGGGCGCCGGGTGCGCGAGCATGGTGGCGTTAGCCAAGGCGAGCTTCGCGCCCGTGAACGCCGTGTCCATCTGCTCGGTCCAGGTAACGTCGCCTTTGCCCGGCTTACCTCGGAGAGCTTCGTGCAGGGGGCGCAGGAGCTGGGCGATACAGGGCAGGAACCGATGGTAAAAGTTCACCATGCCCAGGAACTCCTGCAGCCCTCTGATCGTGCGGGGGCGCGGAAACCCCTTCACCGCCTCCACCTTGGCCGGCAGGGGGACGGCTCCGTGCCTGGTGACACGGTGCCCCAGAAAATCGATTGTGGCGGCGCCGAACCGGCACTTTGCGGGGTTCACAATCAGGCCATGCTGGCCCAGGCGTTCGAAGAGCGTGCGGAGGTGGCGTAGGTGCTCTTCGCGGGACGCGCTGGCGACGAGGATATCGTCCAGGTAGACGTAGACAAAATCCAAGTCGCGCAGGACGCTGTCCATCAGTCGCTGGAACGCCTGAGCCGCATTCTTCAGACCGAAGGGCATGCGCAGGAACTCGAAGAGTCCGAATGGCGTGATGACCGCCGTCTTCGGGACGTCCTCCGGCCTGACGGGGACCTGATGGTAGCCGCGTATGAGGTCCACCTTCGAGAAGAAGGACCTGCCCGCCAAACGGGCGGAAAAGTCCTGAATGTGGGGGACGGGGTAGCGGTCGGGAGTCGTGGCGTCATTGAGACGGCGATAGTCCCCGCACGGTCGCCATCCCCCGCCGGGCTTCGGCACGATGTGCAGCGGCGACGCCCAAGCGCTCTCTGAGCGCCGAACGATGCCGAGTCGCTCCAGGGTAGCGAACCCCGCTTTTGCCACCGCCAGCTTCGTCGGCTCGAGGCGGCGTGCCCGGGCGTAGACCGGTGGCCCGACGGTGGGGATGTGATGGGCCACCCCGTGCTTGACGGCCCCCGCTGAGAAGGTGGGCCGCGTGAGGGCCGGGAAGCCGGCGAGGAGGCGGGTGAATGCGTCCGCTGCCGGAAGCGTACAGACCAACGTGGCCGGAACCGAATCGTTCGGCAAGCTGCTTGGCAAGCCGCTCGTTGAGCTGGGCAACGCACAAGCGAGCGAGCTGAACGTCTCGGCCTGGACAAGCCGTCTGCGCTTGACGTCGACCAGGAGCCCATTACGCACAGGAAGTCCGCGCCAAGCAGTGCCATGGGCACGTCGGCGGTGACGAACGTCCATCGGAAAACCTGCCCTCCAAACCGCAGAGAGAGGCAGCGTTTTCCGTACGTACGGATGGGCGTCCCGTTCGCGGCAAGCAGCGCTGGGCCCCCACCCGCGGCGTGCTTGTCTGACGTGCCGGCGGGAATGACACTCACCTGCGCTCCCATGTCGCACAGGTAACGGCGCCCGGAGAAGGTGTCCGTTATGAACAGCAGGCTGCTCGAACGGCCGGCGCTCATCGCCACAATTGAGCGCCGGCCCGGGCGTTTCCCGACCCGTTGAAGGAGCACGGCGGATGACACCGCCGAGCTTCGTGGCTGAACTTGGCGTGGAACCAGCACCAGGTGGTGGAGCTGGAGGAGCGCGGCTGGCTCCGCCAGGCCGGTGGAGTCGACGGGTTTCCCCGCGGTGGCGGTTTTCGCCGCGGCGGTGGGCGGGGCGTGGCGGCGTTCACGAGGTGCGTATCAGCATGCTGCTGAACATCAGCGTGCTGTAGAAGATGATGCTGTGGAACATGCTGCTGAACATCAGCGTCGAAGGCCGTGACGGCCACGCCAACGCTCGCCCGCGTGTCCGAAGCGGCGAAGTACTTGTCCGCCTCGGCCGCCAATGCTCGGGGTTCCGTTAGCCCGGTCCCGGCCAACGCGAGGCGAACCTGCGCTGGAAGTTGGCGACGGAAAAGCGCCCGGAATAGCGAACCGGGGGCTTCGTCGCCCAACAGTGACAGCATATGGTCCATTCGGACCGACGGGCGCGTCTCACCGAGCTCGGGGAGATCCAGGAGGCGGTCGGCCCGTGCGTCGTCCGTGAGGCTGAACGTGGCTAGGAGTAGCCGCTTGAGTGCCTCGTACTTGTGGCCTTTCGGTGGGTGGCGAAGGACGGACACAACTCGAGCGGCCGTGCCGGGCCCGAGGGAGGCGACGACGTGGCAATAGCGCGTGTCATCGTCGGTGAGGTGTCGAAGCTGAAATTGGGCTTCGGCCTGGACGAACCAGACTTCGGCCTGAGCCTCCCAAAATTCCGGAAGTTTGACGAAGTCGGCCATGGCGATGGCGTCGCGTGTGGAAGGATCGCTCCGGCAGATCCAACGTCGAGGGTCACCAGTAAAGCGCGGCGTTACGCGCGCTGCTTGTGAGCAAGGAGGAAGCGGACAAGCGGGAACATATAAACGTCTTTATTGTAAGACTACACTGTAACACTGAACTCCTCCGGGCTGGTCGCCCGGTGTATATCATGAGGCCACGCCTACCCCTCGGGCGTGGCCACCGCCCACTTGGTGCGTGGAATGATGTCACCACGCCAGTGGGCTTTTGTGTCCGCCACAATGTCATCTTACGAAAACTTATTGCTCTAGAAGACGACCTTGACCTGGGACGAGCAGTGAAGACTGCACAGGCGTGTGTGACAACTGCTGAAAACCTGAAGGAGATCTCGTCAAAAGGGCAGAGCTCTTCGAGTGCAGATACTGCAAATAAGATTGCTCCATCCTCGTATAAGGCTGTGCCATGACCAGTTGTGTTTTCGAAACCTGCTTCCTTGGTAGCGAGAGGCCCAAAGAACATGTGTTGGCGTTGTGGTTCGAATCATGTGGCTCACCAGTGCCGTTTCAAATGGTACACATGCAACAGATGTGGCAAGATTGGGCATCTTCAAAAGAGGTGTCTCCAGTCTAGCAGTGATGGTGATACTACCACCGCCCATCATGTGGATAAAAAAATAAAAAAATAACCACATTTAGAGGCCATTTTTCCCCGCAAAGCGGGGGTTGGCCTTTTTCGGGGACCGTGGTTGTTGTTGTTTTTTGGTCCCCTTTTTGAAGCAATGTTTTACGGCCGGATGCCCTTCCTGCCGCCAACCCTTTTTGTCGCCTTTTATGACAAGCAGGGAATTACCAGTGAACTGGTACTCAATTAGCCGACCTCGGAAGGATGACAGGCTGAGTCAACCCCCTGGCGTTAATTCAGCGATCGACCGGGATTCGAACCCAGGATCCTGGGATCCTAAGCTGGCACCCTAGCCGCTAGCCCAACACCATCATGTGGATGATGGCGAGAATGTCGCTGGTGCTGATAAGTCATTGCTGCATGATGAGCATGAGTTGCATACGATTTCTGGCAGCCCCGCACCAATAACGGTTGATCTTCAACTGAATGGCAAGTAGGTGTCAATGGAAGTTGACACAGGGGCGAGTCAGTCGATTATGAGCAAGGAAACATTTGACAAGCTTTGGGGCTATGAGGCTTTGAAGCCTAAATTGAGCCCGGTGAGGGCAAAACTTCGGACTTGCACGAAGGAAATTGTTCCGGTGCTTGGCAGCGCAGCTGTCAGTGTGTCTTGTGATGGTGTAATTTATGAACTGGCTATGTGGGTTGTGCCAGGCTTTGGCCCAACACTGTTCAGGCGGAACTGGCTTAGGAGCATAAAGTTGAACTGGCATGAGATCAAAGTGCTGTCGACAGTGGAGGCTCCTGGTTGTGCTCACGTGCTGGATAAATTTCATTCTCTATTTCAGCCAGGAATTCGTTCCTTCATGGGGATGAAAGTTAAAATTCATCTGAATCCGGAAGTGCAGCCCATCTATTGCAAAGCTCGGTCTGTCCCCGACTTGATGAGAGAAAAGATCGAGTGTGAACTTGAGAGACTCCAGAATGAGGGGGTCATCTCTCCTGTTGAGTTCAATGAAAGGGCCAGTCCAATTGTTCCTGTGTTGAAAAGCGATGGAGCAGTGAGGATCTGCGGGGACTACAAGGTGACCATAAATCGATCGCCACTCAATACAGGATCAGTATCCACTGCCCAAAGCGGCTGACCTGTTTTCGACATTAGCTGGTGGGAAGTCATTCACCAAGTTGGATCTAACGTCTGCCGACATGACAAGTGCTGGATGAGAATGTTTTTTGTTTTTTTTGTATACAAGATTGAGGCTTGTGAAAGAGCGAACATTAATCACACAGAAAGACAAACCGACACATAAAACATATAACATGGGGAGCGGTAGGCAAGATGGGGCGAGAGAGGGAGGAACACAAAGCCAACATCTGAGAGCAGAGACATCGAGAGATCTGTGGGAGGGAGTGGGCTTTGGGGGGGGGGAGGCATGGGAAGGGGGGGTGGGAGAGGTATAAAACATATGGACACTGCCGGGACTTCCAGGAAAGAAGTTGGAATTTCAAACAAGGTGGATCTGGGGTGAATTAGTGGGGGTAGAAAAGATCAAGGTTTTGGTTGGGCAAAGATAAGAGAGGGTGGTGAACAGCTGTTTTAAAGACCTGGAGGGAGGAGTGGGATTGAAGGGAGTGTGGGAGTTTGTTCCAGAGGCGGGAGAAAAGAGGAATGAAAGAGTAAAGGTGAGCAGAGGGCCGAGATTTCGGCAGTTTAACCATCAGAGGGTTGCTGGCAGATCTTGTGCGACCTGTAGGAATATTTGGGGGACAAAGCGCAGAGAGAGCTGGGGGAGCAAGGCCAGAGAGGAGTCGGTAGAAGACAGAAAGACCACCTACCTGTCTGCGGTGAGTGAGTGAAAGGCCCTCGGAGATAGCTTCATCACGGGAGATTCCAATGATTCTGAAAGCTTTGGTTTCAACAGCGTGAAGCCGAGCTCGGTGTGAGGCAGGAGCACCGGCCCATAGGGGAGAACAGTATTCCATTGAGCTGCGGATGAAAGCCTTGTATGTGGTGAGGAGCTCAGGTGTGCTGAGGAAGGACTTCACACGACGGAGGATGCCCAGTCGGCGACTGGCTTTGGAGGCCAGCTTGGAAATGTGGTTTTCCCAAGAAAGATCATGGCAGATAGTGAGACCCAAAAGCTTGAGCGACAGAACTTCTTGGAGAGGATTGTTGAGAAAGTAGATGGGAGGGTTGTCCAGTCGATCTTTTCAGAGAGACATAGTAAGAGTGTGAGATTTGTCAGGATTGAAAGACATGTTCCACTTGTGTGACCAGTCTGTGATTTTGTCCAGGTCTTCAGAGAGTGAGGAGGCTGCAGACTGCTGATCTGAGGGAAGAGGAATGGAGCAGCAGAGAGTGGAGTCATCAGCAAAGAGATAGAGAGGATTTTCCAGAGAGTCGGAGAGATCATTGATAAAGACCAGAAAAAGCACAGGGCCCAGAACACTGCCTTGGGGAACTCCAGCCTGAACAGGAAGGGGAGATGAGAGAAATCCATTCAGGGCCACACGTTGTCCACGACCAGAGAGGAAGTCCGCAAGCCATGCATGGAGATTTCCATGGATACGATAGGAGAGTTTGGTGAGCAGAGCTTGGTGCCAGACCGTATCGAAGGCACGTGATATGTCAAGGGAGACAGCTCTGATTTCCTGTTTGGCATTGAGGCCCTCCATCCATTTTTGAGACAGCAGAAGCAGCATGTCCAGAGTAGAATGACCTGGTCTGAATCCAAATTGATGATCGGAGATCAAGCCATTGGAGAAGAGGAAGGATTTGATATCCGAAGCAATGATGGATTCCATGACTTTGCTGATAATTGGGAGCAGGCTGATTGGTCTGTCATTGCAAGGATCTGTTTTTGCACCTTTTTTGTGTAAAGCGGTAATGTTTGCTGATTTCCAGGATGCTGGCAGATGACCTTGAGCAAAAGAGAGGTAGTGGAGCAGCTTAACTTAGATATTTATAAGGATTGTGCATTTTGTGATAAAAGCAACACACTTGCCACACATAAAGCCACTTATAATATGAACAGATTTGGATATTGGGCCACCTCACATTTTGCCCATGGTGGCTATAGCAGCCATTTTCCAAAATGGCCACCAGCAGTCACATTTATTTTCTATATATGATGTACTGGGGAAGACAGTGGGTCGACCGTGGATGCTAATGTGCTTTTAAAAGTCCAAGACTGTTTAGGGAGTGCCTATTATTTCATTTGGTACCACAATAGATAACTATAATTGAATTAGTTAGTATAAATAGGTTTGCGACACGGCATCTGGTGAGATTCCAAATGGATATTAATTGTGAAAATCATGCACATTGATGAAAAAAAGGGGATTTTCATTTTCTTGGTCCACTTTTCCTGAAAAGCAAGTACCAATGTAATAATAACATAAATGAACAAAGAAATAAATCCATGCGGTTCCCATTGTATTACAAGTCATTCTTTCCCGATTGCACTTTTGGTGTCTCGCCATTTCGTTACGTTGTTATTTTTTGCGCACTATCCGCTAAACATCGGTTTCGTATTTGCGAATGAAAGTCACCGTAACCAAGAGCCCCGGATGAGGCATTTGCCTGTCAATAACAAAAATTACCACAGGGCGCGCCATTTTTTCCAACGAGGTCTGAAGCAATTTCGTGTCTTTTTATTACGCTGTTAAATTTGTTACGGAGTGATCACTCCTTTCACGTATTATCGGAGTTAAGATTAGGGGGAAAAAAAAAAAATGAAAAGCATGAGTTCGGAAAATGGCCAATTTCTGGGTATGTAAAACTATGTACTGTGCATTTTTTTATTTTTTACGAATGATCTGCAACTTTTATATCCTGGTGTAGTGGAAGCATGCACTGTGCCTATTTATTTCAGAATAGCAAATCAAAATTATCCACTGTTCACTACAATAAAGGAGAAGTTATAAGTATCAGTATGGTGTTAGTACTGTTACATGTGAAACATGGCCAGCCAAAGCAAAACAAATGGCACTGAGACATTAATATCAGAAAAGGTTTACTCCCGCGAGTTCTAGTATTGGACACTGTACATATTGTAGTATATAAAAATGGTTGTTGAATCATCATTAAGCAGTTTTGACATTTTGACCCTCATGTCACACTTTGAGCCCCAACTTCATGGACTGACCCATATACAATGTCAAAATGCCATTTGTTGCTTTTGTTGCTTGCAGGGTCATCGTTGGAATTTATTGATGGTGGTGGTTGCTGAAGAAAAAAAGACCCTTGTAGAGGAAATTTAGTAGTGTCCAGTAAAAGTCATGTCGAAGAGCTTCAAATTAGTTGACCTTGAGCGTCCTTCGTCAACACCATCCCCACATCCGCCTCAGACTAACTGGAAGTTATGTATCATTTGCCAAGAGGAAAAGGGAGAAGCACTAACATGTCCTTCACAGTCCAAGCGACAGGATGTTGGGAGTGGATACAGATCACTAGCACAGAATTTGATGAAATTTCAGGAGCTTGAACTTTTAGGAACACTTAAGCTGGAAAGACTCAATGAAGGTCATGGCATTGAAGCAGCCATGGTTACAAATACTGCGCAGTACCACCAGACGTGCAGGCTCAAGTACAACAATACAAAATTGCAAAGAGCGGAAAAGAGAACACTCCAAACAGAAGGCGATAGCCAAGACATACCAGCAATGTCCAAGCGCACCAGATCACATTCACGATCATCAACAACAGAAAGTAAGGCACAGAAATCGTGTTTCTTCTGTGGACAACCTGCAGGAGCTGATGGCCTTCATGAAGCGACTATGTTGCCAATGGACAGACGGGTGCGGACCTGCGCAACCTTTCTTGAAGACACAGAACTGCTGGCCCAACTTAGTGTTGGTGACATGGTAGCCTTGGAAGCTAAGTACCATACCAAGTGCTTAGTGGGGCTCTACAATCGCGTCAGGAAGGCCAAGTCAGAAGGACATGAAGACACTGACCATGAGCGAAGGGTATCAGCAATCGTATTCGCTGAACTGGTTCTCTACATTGAAGAGAGCAGGTGTGATGAGGAGACAGCACCGGTGTTCAAATTGGCCGATCTCGCTCAGCTGTACCAGTCCACAATGGAACAGCTACAAGTAAAGGTCAACACAAAGGTGCACTCCACCCGACTTAAGCAGAGACTCCTAGCTCAGTTTCCCGACATGCGGACACACAACAAGGGAAGAGGTATTCTCATGGTATTTGAAGAAGATGTTGGTGCTGCCCTCGTCAAAGCCTGTGAATTGGACAGTGACAATGATGCAGTCTATCTCGCTCGTGCTGCACAGATCGTACGTCGCCGTATGTTTGGAGAAGCCAAGCCCTTCAATGGATTCCCTAATAGATGCCAAGAGGAATCAGTGCCATCACATCTGCTTGCCCTCGTAAGCATGATCCTAGAGGGACCTAGTATAAAGGATCAGATGGAAGACACATCCCGTTCAGCACTTGGCATTGCACAAATGCTGAAGTTCAACAGCATTAAGCACAGGCGGAATCGTGACAACTCATCGTCACTCACTGTCAGACACAGTGCTGCTCAAGAGACACCAGTACCAACATATATAGGACTTATGTTGCATGCTCACACACGCAAGAGAGATCTAGTGGAGAGGCTTTCACACCTGGGCATGAGTATCTCCTATGACCGTGTTCTCGAACTCTCATCTCAAATGGGAAACAGTGTATGTGAACAATTTTACAGAGAACAAGTGGTCTGTCCTCCAACACTTCGAGGAAAAGTATTCACAACTGCCGCTGTCGATAATATAGACCACAACCCCAGTGCAACTACAGCAAAAGAGTCATTCCATGGTACTTCCATATCCATTTTTCAGCACCCCTCTTATACTGGTGAAGGTGTGGATCGAAGTGTTGTCATCAATGAAGGATTGGTAAATGCAAGCTCCAAGACAATCGGCCACTTGCCGCAGTACTACACCGATGTTCCCCCTGTCGCCAGCAATGTTAAGATGTCCTCTGTCCCAGCTGCTAGATTAGCATCACTGAACCGAAGTGACTCCAGCCAGTTGCGGAAACATACAGAAGATGAAAATGTGTGGCTACACAATACAAAACAAGTCCTGGAAGACGAGAATGAGACACACGATAACACATCTTGGGCTGTATTTCATGCCAGTCGCCAGCCACCAGAAGCTCGAGTCGTCTGCCACAATGCTCTGCTACCATTGTTTCTGGACAGTGCTCACACAGTTGCAATGATCCGGCATTCAATGGATGTTGTGACGAAAGCCGTGCAGCATCTGAATCCTGGGCAGATACCAGTTGTTGCCTTTGATCAGCCGTTATTTGCCTTAGCCAAGCAAATTCAGTGGACGTGGCCGGAGGACTATGGCGAAGATAAGTTGGTAGTGATGTTTGGGGGACTCCACATCGAGATGGCAGCTCTGAAGACATTGGGGGACTGGCTGCAAGGGAGTGGCTGGGTGAATGCCCTTGTGCAAGCTGAGATTACAACGCCAGGGACAGCTGACTCATTCCTGCGAGCAGTGCACGTCGCTCGAACAAGGAGAGTTCACCAAATCACCACAGCAGCATTATACATCTTGCAACATCGTGCCTATGACCATTACTGTACGAGAAAAGCAGACGATGCACAAGATATCCTGAACTTCGATGATTGGTGCCGTCAGAAAGAAGACATTCCACAGTTTAAGTACTGGGCAACCGTACTGGAACTAGAGGTTTTGGTTCTGGTCTTTGTGCGTTCTCTGCGACAAGCATCATTCGCGATGTATCTTGATGCCCTGACAGAATTGGCCTCCTGGTTTCATGCTTTAGACCACACTAATTATGCCAGGTGGATCCCTGTTCACCTGAGGGACATGGCTGAACTTCCAACAAAGCACCCACATGTAGCCAGGAAATTCCAGGAAGGTAGTTTCACTGTGCAGAAGATGAAGAAAGTGTTTTCTACCATCGCAATTGACCAGGCACATGAACAAAATAATGCCTGCATCAAAGGATATGGTGGAGCAGTTGGCCTCACTGATAACCCCAGTGCCCTGCGCCAGTGGATGATTGCGGGGCCAGAAGTTGCCCGGATCATAGAAGAATTCCAACTTGAGAATGAGAACTGGAGGAGGCTAGTGGACACTCGTCATCATGACCAGACACCAAGCGTGCAGACTGCATTCACCAAAGATGTCCAATCTCTTGTCAGTGTCATGGAAGAGCTTGGCAACCCCTTTGAGGAAGAAAGTATGGATCTGGTTGTCCTTGATACAAAGGACATCGCAGCCCCCGTTGCAGTTCAGGCAGTTCAGAATGTTAAGAGGATTGGCCAAGAGCAGTTCCAGGCTTTTACCAAAGAATGTCTGGTGGAAAGAACCAAGCCTATTTATGACACCATTCATCGAAACAACCTGAAGGTGTTCAGTAAGTCGGCTCCCAGAAGTGTCAGCAAGAGGAAACAGCAGGTAGTCTCACTCAAGAATGACTTACAACTTTTCTCTTGGCTGTACATAAGCCATCAGACGAGAGACGGAAACCTTGATTAATTCTTTCGACATGAGAATCAGGCATGTCCTCCGTCACTCTCTGATGGAGGAAGTCTCCACCTTGGTACGAAAAGTGATCTACTCACATGCTTGGAAGCCATCTCTGATGTCCAGTCTGACCGTCCTGCTGCCACGAGCGTAGTTCTTGATGGAGCTGTCATCGTTCAGATGCTGAAGCCAGCTGCAGCCAAGAACTTCGATGAATATGCTCAACAGATATTCATTCCATATATGTCTACAAAGCTTCAAACTGCATCTCGCCTGGACTTGGTGTGGGACAGCTACCATGCAAATTCTCTGAAAGCAAGTGCAAGAGCAAAGTGTGGGACAGGAGTGCGAAGGCGTGTGATGGCTGGAACAACCATACCGAGAAACTGGCAGAACTTTCTCAGAGTAGATAGCAACAAGGTAGATCTGTTCAATTTTCTCTCTGAAGTTCTGTATAGGTGGTTTGATAACGACAACAAACAACTGGTTATTACTAACGGGGAAGCCATTCTCAGCAAGCCAGCGCTATCAGATGTAGCATCACTCACCCCATGCAACCACGAAGAAGCAGAAAGTCGCATGATGTTGCATGCAGCCCATGCAGTCAGGCACGGCCACCATAAAATAGTGATTCGGACTGTAGACACTGACGTTGTGGTGTTGGCCGTCTCAGTAGCCCAGGGGTTTGCATCAGAAGATGAACTGTGGTTAGCATTCGGAACTGCCAAGTCTTTTCGGTACCTGGCAGCCCACGAAATAGCAGCTGTACTAGGACCAGAGAAATCACAGGCATTGCCAATGTTCCATGCCCTGACTGGATGCGATACAGTGTCGAGTTTCGCAGGGCATGGTAAGAAAAGTGCCTGGGCAATCTGGAGCGTGTTACCAGAACTCACAGCTGCACTACTAAAGCTATCTTCTGCGCCAAGTGATATACCAGAAGATGTCATGTGCACCATCGAAAGGTTTGTTATCCTGCTCTACGACAGAACCAGTACATGCATGGACATTGACAAGGCAAGAAAGAAACTCTTTGCAAAGAAGGACAAAGTTCATCTGATTCCACCAACCAAGGCAGCGCTGGAGGAGCATGTCAAGAGAACTGCCTACCAGGGAGGTCATGTATGGGGCCAGACACTGGTATCAGCACCAGACCTACCTCCACCGACCAGCTGGGGCTGGGTCAAGACTGAGGGTGGGATGTACGAGCCATATTGGACAAAACTACCTGAGGCGGCCAACACCTGTTATGAGCTAATCTCATGCAAGTGCAAGAAAGGTTGTGTGAGCCGATGCAAATGCAAAAAGGCTGCACTTGAATGCACTGCTCTGTGTTTGTGTGAAGGGGAGTGCTCACAAAATTGAGTTCCTGGGAATTGCGACAGCAACTTTGGCGGTATATCTGGAGAAGAAACAGACTTTGACAGAAACGTTTCATCTGATAAATGTTACAAATATCCATCAGTTTGTTCCTCAACATGCAATTGCTTTAGTTACTAGTATGTCATGGCTATGTTTATGTTTATGTATGATCCTTTCAATTTTAACAATTTTGAATAAATTGTAATTCTAATGACTGATATTTCATTTATAACAATGACAATGTTGAACTATACAACAATATTGCTTGTAACCTCAGAAATCATAAAATATATGCATAATAATGAGACATCTTCTACAGATTGTTTGTTGTTATTTTATCCAATAACTATTATAACAATCATGTAAGTGCCCCTAATTACTTGACAATCACTTTGCACAATAATGCAAAAGCTTAGAATGCCAAATATACTCAATTGTTGTCAGCTAGTTCCTCTGATATTGGCAGGTCTGCACACACAGAATTTCCGAATTTAGTTCCGATTAATTAGCATAAGCGCCATTTTGGAAATTGGCAACCATTGGTGCTCAGGCCCAAATTTGAGATGGCCAAATATCTATATCTGTTTGTAATGTGTCAGTCTACATGTGTACCAATTTTGGTGCTTTTATCACAATTTGCACAATGGTTTTGCTAAGCTGCCCCACTAAGGGTGAAAAGAACAGCGAGAGGGTGAGATAGAGCGGCAGAGCAGGATTTTAGGACCCGTGGGCTGATGCCGTCTGGTCCAGTTGCAGAATCAGAGTCGAGGTTTGACAAAAACTCCTCCACCTTGTCAGGAGAGAAGGACACAGAGTCCAGGAGTTAGTCAGGTTCACTATGTCAATAAATTATATTTCGTTCAAAATCATGGTAGATTAGCAAACCTATACATTTTTGGAAAGGTTATAGCATAAGGAAACTAAAAATCAATGTTTACATTTGGAGAGATACCTGTACGGCGGCCATTTTGGATTTTCAAAATGGCCACTGTAAAATACATATTTTGTTCTGTTTCTGCCTCTAATTACCCCAAAAACTTTTAAAAATATACTAAACCTATATTTTCAGGGACAAGGAATCCAATGAAAGTATCAAATTAGTGTTATGGGGAATGGTAAGACACGAATCAAAGGTTTTGAATTGCAAAATACTGTCTTTATATTCGCGATAAGTTGCATAATCAAATACATGTTATCATTTTGTACAGGCAGTTAATAACATCAAAATGTGTCACAATAATTCATATCACCAAACATACACAGGCAGTCAGCAAAATCATATATACACATGCAGTCAGTATAACTTCACATCTACACAGGCAGTCAATGACAAAATATACACAGGCAGTCAATGGCATCAAACATACACGATTACAGAATATGCCATTTAGAGTTCGTCATCACTGTCCTGTGTGTCGTATCCGACAATATAGTCCGCATCGTTTTCACAGTGCGTTCCACACAAGTAAAGGTCGGTCAAATTGATTGGCAATTCGAATTGGTCGAATGGTCGATCGAATCGAATCGATCGAATTGGTCGAATGGTCGATCGAAGCGATTGGTCGAATGGTCGAATGGAATTGGTCGAATTGGTCGAATCGAATTGGTCGGAATTGGCAAATGTAAACATTGATTTTCAGATTTTCCATGTAATAACGTTTCCAAAAATGTATAGGTTTGCTAATCTACCATGATTTTGAACGAAAAAACATAGTGAACCTGACTAAGTAGTTGGGTTCGATGGGTTAAGGTGGGAACAGAGAGAGATGGGGTTGGGACACAAGATTTTGAGGCAAACACAGAGTTGAGGCATTCGGCTTTGTCACATGCGGTGTAAACTGTGCAGCCATTTGAGGTAAGGGAGGGGATGGAGGGCTCATGAATTCAAGGAAACTCATGTGCATCAACACTCACAAAGGGCTGTTCATCTACAATCACTGTCCTTTTGGAATCCGCTCAGCAGCGGCCATCTTTCAGAGAAACATGGAGAGTCCATTAAAATCTTTGCCAAAAACGGCCGTGTTCCAGGACGACATCCTGATCACGGGCTGCAACACTACAGAACAACTGAGTAACCTGCAGGAAGTTCTGCATCGTTTGGATAAAATAGGTGTTACGGATTCCTCACTTCCGTTGTTGTGGTTTTCATCCACTGTAAACATTTTTGGTTCCATGTACTATTATTGTTATCGTTTAAGTGAAATAGAGATTACTATTTTCAAAAGGTAAAAAAAGTTAATGTTTTAAAAGAAACCGGAACCGGACGAAGACGAAGAGAAAAAGAGGAAGAAGAGGCGGAGCGAGTAAGGTGGAAAAAAGCCGAGCTGCTTTGAGGTCTGGAGCAAACGTTGGCCAACGAAGGTCATGAGTGAACTTTGGGTTTCCCGGGAAAGGGATTCCTGCGACAGGGTTGTTGTCGCTGTGACAGATAAACCTGCGTGGCGGGTTTTGCGGTTGATTCCGAGTAGAATCACCGGAGTGCCATTACGTCTCGAGAACGGGCCGTTGGCCATTTTGACTCGCGCCCGATTTTCGCATCGCTCCAGGTTTTTCACCTCGCTTCAACCATTTTCACCGCAACCAGAAGTTAAGCTGGTGTGTTTGTGTAACGTGGATTTTGAGTGGAAATTTGCGGTTCGCCGTAAAGGGAGCCGTTGAACGTCCATATCCAAAGGGGTGATTTCCCAGTCGACTTGAGGGCACCTTTCCGCATCTTTGGCAGCGTGACTGTCACTGTCAACCGAACGGGATTCTGGTCTCGATTCGACATCGTTCTGACGATCACCGGAACGTGGATCAACATTGGCCTGAAGCCGGGAAAGAGACATTGGGAATGATCTTTTCGCTCACTGGGAGCACAGTGAGTTATATTGTACGAAACTGATGGTATCATCATAGGAAGGATATATTTGTTGTACAATTGATTACTATTGTTTTTGTACTGTTATTCTTGTGTGATCTTAATACAATACTTGTTTGTTGGTAGCAATTGGTGTGGTTTCACCATTGATCTAAGACATACAGAATAACACATCTTTCTGCCGTGCCTCCTCTCGGGGCTCAGAGGTACACCGTGACCAGGGTTTGGGGAGGAGCATGTAACAGAAATTGCGGGCTCGTCAGGCAATAAATTCCCAAACATCCTCGTCCGGGATTTAATTCCCTAACATCCTCATCCGGGATTAAATTCCCTAACATCCTCGTCCGGGATTAAATTCCCTAACATCCTCGTCTGGGATAGAATTCCCTAACATTCCCAAAATTCCCAAATTTGGAATTTTCTAACATTCCCAAATTTGTATTTCTGAAAATTTGAAAAAAATTTGTGTGAAGGTTAACAGGTGCTAACTAAAAGTCACCATGGTGTTTGACGCAGAGAAGTTTGCGGCGTCCCCTAATGAGGCACAGTTCCAGGCGTTAAAAAGATCGGAACTCATGATATTGGCCAAATATTTTAACTTGGAGGTCCGAGTTACTATGAAGAAAGCAGAGATGAAGACATTGGTGGTAGAATCTCTGGTGGGACAAGGAACATGGAAAGAGGTAGCCTTGGATTGGTTACCCGAGGAAAAAGAAAATGTGGAGCTTCGGAAAATGGAGATGCAACTGCAGAGCCAGGAAAGGTTAAAAGCAGGGGAAAGGAAAGCAGAAAAGGAAAGAGCAGAACAGGAACGAGAACTCGAGGAAAGAAGAGCAGAACAGGAATGATAACTCGAGGAAAGAAAAGCAGAACAGGACCGAGAACTCGAGGAGAGGAGTGCAGAGGAAAGGAGAGCTGAAGAAGAAAGAAGAGCAGAGGAAAGAGCAGAGGAAAGGAGAGCCAAAAGGGAGTTAAAGGAACGTGACATGGAGTATCAGAAGGAACTTAAACTCAAGGAGCTGGAATTACTGGGAGAACGGAGAGAAGTAGTATCCATGCCGGCTAGTTCGACAACTAGTCAGAACACTTGGGATGTTGGAAGGCATGTGAGGCTGGTTCCACCCTTCAATGAAAAGGAGGTAGCCAAGTTTGTTTTACACTTTGAGAAAGTGGCTCAAATGCTAAAATGGCCTGTGGGGTCCTGGACTATGTTAGTGCAAAGTGTTCTGGTGGGTAAAGCTCAAGATATCTATTCGGCTTTACCGATTGACCAATGTGCAGATTATGAGGTAGTGAAGAAAGCCATTCTCAAAGCCTATGAATTGGTCCCTGAAGCTTACCGGCAAAAATTCAGGAATGCCAGGAAGAGGGAGAGTGAGACCCATGTGGAGTTTGCCAGAATGCAGGAAACCATGTTTGATAGGTGGTGTGACTCGAAGGAGATTTGGAAAGACTTCAACCTGTTACGACAATTGATCTTGGTGGAGGAATTCAAACAGTGTCCCCACGTGGACATTAAAGTACATCTGGATGAAAAGAAAGTACCAGAATTGTATGAGGCAGCAACCGTGGCAGATGACTATGCCTTGACACACAGGATGGGGTTCCACAAACCTAACTTCCCGCCTAGAGTTAGCCAGGGGAGTTATGGTAAATCAGGTGCGGAGAACAAATATTCATGGAGGCGGCCTAGACATGACTATGGGGACAAATCTGATACCGTGACTTTTAGGGATCAGAAGACTACAGTTCCAAGACAGACTTATCTTCTGGGGGGCCCGAGGCAGACCATGAGTTTTTCCTCCGGACCTACTTGCGCTTTTTGTAAGAAACCTGGGCATTTGATGTCCCAATGTTACGCCCTGAAAAGGAAAAATCAGGAGCGGAGTCAAACTAGTGCAACTCCGAATGCATTGGCAATGCGAGAAATCGTCCTTGGAGGACAGTGCCTTGTGAAGGTTTCCATGCCAAAGTTACGGCATCACAAAACGACCTTGTTCAAGAGGGTTACAAACCTTTTATTTCAGAGGGGTTTGTGTCACTGGATGGAGACTTAACGATCCAGAGACCTGTTAGGGTATTGAGGGACACAGGAGCACATCAATCTTTGATGCTTGAGGGCATTTTGCCAGTCAGAGAAGACGGCAACTGGTGTTAGTGTTCTTTTACAGGGGGTTGGTGGCTATGTGAAAGCTCCTCTTCATGTCATCCATTTGAATTCTGATTTGGTGTCAGGACCGGTCACCGTAGGTTTACAAGCCACTCTACCTGTAGAGGGAATCTCTTTTTTTATCGGGAATGATTTGGCCAGTGGTCGAGTTTCTGGGAATCCGATGTTGGTTGAAAAGCCTAGTATGGAAAATAACACCGCACAGTTAGAGCAGGAGATTCCGGATATCTTTCCATCCTGTGCCGCGACTCGTTCTATGGGTAGGAAGCGCTCTGAAGAGAAGGAGAAGGTACTGACGTCATGCTTTGCACAGGCACTTCTTGTTGAGTACCCTGAAACAAAGTGTCAGCACACACAAATCATGGATGGAGGAAATGTTGGCAAGCTCTTTGTCGGTGGACTGAACTTTGACACAAGTGAAGATGTTCTGGACTCTATCTTTGGCAAATATGGACCACTCTTGGAAGTGCTGCTGATAAAAGACAGGGAGACGCAAAAGTCGAGAGGGTTTTGCTTTGCCACGTTTGAAAACACAAAGGACGCCAAAGATGCAGAAAAGTATTTGAATGGCAAGGATTTGGATGGTCGGACCATAACAGTAGAGAAGGCAGGCCATGGGCGTCGAGGGGGCTACAGAGGAGGAAAACGTGGAAGTAGTTTCAGGGGTAGCTATGGCTCCCGGGGTGGGAGTAGTAGTTTTGGTGGCGGCCGCAGTCGTGATTACTACGGAGGCTCCCAGCAGCAGCAGCGCAGTTTTGGCAACTCTCGACGGGATGACTATTACGGTGGTAGCCAAGAAGGGGACCGCTACTCACGTGACTACAGCACCCGACTCTACAACCGTGATCATGATTTTTATGATCAAGAGAAGAGTTGGAAGCACTGAGTGCTCAGGAGCAGACGAGCCATGATTCCTACACTGATTAACCCGTGAACTCCACGTTCCTAAATGCGTCCATGCATGAATACTTCCAGGCCTCACCACCCAACCACCATGAAACCTGGCTCTCAGCTTGGCCTCCTTCAAAAAGTGCTATAGATTTGCTTTGCTTTGGATTTCTGATTACAACCCCTTAACCTTCATTCAAAAAATGAAAAATAAAAATCAGAGGTTGATGAGATGGAGTTTGGCTTTGCAGGAGTTCAACGTGGAAATTGAGCATGTAAAGGGCAGGGACAATGTCGTTGCTGATGCTTTATCCAGAGTGAACTAACTTTGGAAATTCCTGTAGGTTGTTTGGGAGTTTTGTTGCTTTATTTTGGGGAATATTAATTATTGTTGCTCACGTGAATTGATCATTTGGGTGTGAGTTTTACTTTTGTTTGTTAAAAGAGTTTTGTATGCAAAGAAAGTTTTCACTATGTTCAAACTTTCTTTCTTGAGGGGGGGAAGTGTTTCGGATTTGTCACTTCCGTTGTTGTGGTTTTCATCCACTGTAAACATTTTTGGTTCCATGCACTATTATTGTTATCGTTTAAGTGAAATAGAGATTACTATTTTCAAAAGGTAAAAAAAGTTAATGTTTTAAAAGAACCCGGAACCGGACGAAGACGAAGAGAAAAATAGGAAGAAGAGGCGGAGCGAGTAAGGTGGGAAAAAGCTGAGCTGCTTTGAGGTCTGGAGCAAACGTTGGCGAACGAAGGTCACGAGTGAACTTTGGGTTTCCCGGGAAAGGGATTCCTGCGACAGGGTTGTTGGCGCTGTGACAGATAAACCTGCGTGGCGGGTTTTGCGGTTGATTCCGAGGAGAATCATCGGAGTGCCATTACGTCTTGAGAACGGGCCGTTGGCCATTTTGCTCGCGCCCGATTTTGGCATCGCTCAAGGTTTTTCACCTCGCTTCAACCATTTTCACCGCATCCAGAAGTTAAGCTGGTGTGTGTGTGTGTAACGTGGATTTTGAGTGGAAATTTGCGGTTCGCCGTAAAGGGAGCCGTTGAACGTCCATATCCAAAGGGGTGATTTCCCAGTCACCTTGAGGGCACCTTTACGCATCTTTGGCAGCGTGACTGTCACTGTCAACCGAACGGGATTCTGGTCTCGATTCAACATCGTTCTGACGATCACCGGAGCGTGGATCAACATTGGCTTGAAGCCGGGATTGAGACATTGGGAATGTTCTTTTCGCTCACTGGGAGCACAGCGAGTTATATTGTACGAAACTGATGGTACCATCATAGGAAGGATATATTTGTTGTAGAATTGATTACTATTGTTTTTGTACTGTTATTCTTGTGTGATCTTAATACAATACTTGTTTGTTGGTAACAATTGGTGTGGTTTCACCATTGATCTAAGACATACAGAATAACACATCTTTCTGCCGTGACTCCTCTCAGGGTTCGGAGGTACACCGTGACCGGGGTTTGGGGAGGAGCACGTAACAGTAGGGCTCAGACTGAAACATGAGAAATGCGTGTTTATGGCGCCTGAAGTGGTGTTCCTAGGCAGAAGAGTCACCGCCGCTGGAATCATGCCGTGTGATTCCAAAGTCGAAGCAATCAAGAACACGCCCATACCAGAAAATGTGTCACAATTACGTTCCTTCTTGGGTTTGCTGAACCATTTTGGCAGTTTCTTGCCACAGGTGAGCACAGTGTTGGAACCCTTGCATCAGCTCCTTCGGAAAGGAAAAATGTGGTTTGGGCCAAGGCCCAGGATGATGCTTTCAAGGAAGCTAAAGGTCTATTGTGTTCTCTCAAGCTGCTTGTTATTTTTTATCCATGTTTGCGTCTTGTATTGTCGTGTGATGCCAGTGCCTATGGGGTAGGCTGTGTATTGCAACAAGCCAATGAATCAGGCAAGTTACAGCCTGTTGCATTCGCTTCCAGAACCTTGACGAAAGCCGAACGAGCCCATGGTATTATTGATAAAGAAGCCTTAGACTGTGTGTTTGGGGTAACCAAGATGCATCAGTATCTGTTTGGTCGTAAATTTGAGCTTGAAACCGACCACAAACCGCTCACTTTCTTGTTTTCAGAGAACAAAGGCATCAACACCAATGCGTCATTCTCGTGTTCAGCGGTGGGCCTTGACGTTGTCTGTTTATAATTATACTATTCGTTACAGGCCTGGCACTGGGCATTGTGCTGATGCACTGAGTCGACTGCTGGTGCCTGTTGCTGATAACAACAATACTCCTCAACCTGCTGACCTTGTATTGGCTATGAATGCGTTTGAGAGTGACAGCTCTCCGGTCACTGCTGCTCAAGTTAGGTTGTGGTCTTACAGAGATCCTGTGTTGTCTGAAGTCAAGTGTTGCGTTATGACTGGCGATTGGTCCGGCATACCAGACTCGGAGGAGTACAAACCATATTCACGTTGGAGATGAGCTGTCTCTCCAGTCAGATTGGCGAGTTTGGGGCAGACGTGTTATCATGCCAAAACAAGGGAGAGGGAGATTGGTTTCTGAACTACATAGTACCCATCCTGGTATTGTTATGATGAAAGCTGTTGCAAGGTTTCATGTTTGGTGGCCTGGTATTGATTCCGAACTTAAATCTTGTGTTCATCGTTGTGATACGTGTACGCAGCTCAGTAAGTGGCTAGCGAAATCGCCACTGAGCCTGTGGTCGTGGCCTTTCCAACCTTGGTCCAGGATTCATGTTGACTTTGCAGGTCCGTTCTTAGGGAAAATGTTCCTTGTTGTCATTGATGCATTTTCCAAGTAGATTGAATGCTCTATCATGTCTACCAGCACTTCTGCAGCTACCATCGATAATTTACGTGTCATGTTGGCTACTCACGGTGTACCACATGAGTTGGTAAGCGATAATGGTTCATGTTTCACATGTCAGGAATTTCAGGAATTCTTGAGGTTGAATGGCATCAGACATGTCCGTTCTGCTCCGTTCAAACCCGCTTCTAATGGCCAGGCAGAGCATGCTGTACAGATCATCAAGCAAGGATTAAGGCATGTTACTCAAGGTTCGCTTCAAACGCATTTGTCACGCATGTTGCTAGGGTATAGATCACGACCACATACCGTAACTGGAGTGCCCCCAGCAGAATCTAAATATCTATAAAGCTCAATTGACTTTGTGCTCCACCAAATAACAGCGAAACGGAGTTGAGTGAAAGGGTGAAAATTCTACAGATGCTGTGATAAATAACTACCTCTGTCAGTTTGAATGTTTGAAAGAGAATAGACGTCTGGATCAATTTTTGGATGTATATATATATATATAAACGCGAGTTGTCTGTGTGTGTGTGTGTGTGTGTGTGTGTGTGTGTGTGTGTGTGTGTGTGTGTGTGTGTGTGTGTGTGTGTGTGTGTCCAGTTTTTGTGTCCGCGTTTTATTCAGAGATGGCTGAACGGATCTTCATCAAACTTTCAGAAGTTCATCAGTGAGTGCCTGGGAGAGTTTTAAGCAAAAAGAAAAATATGAAAAAAAAAATTCGTTTTTTTGGAGTTAAATTTTTTTTATAATTGCTCGATAGTGTCGAAGCCTTTTTAAATTAATGACAGTTATATACAAGTACACATTCGCATAAATAAATACAAAACAATTACCAGACATTTGAATACAAATAAATCAAACAATTCCTGAAGTGCACGAATTTGGTAGTACGGCTTCTTCTTCATCCTGATCGGCAAAACACTGAACTCAAACGTGAGCCACATTCACTCAGAAACATGAGCCACTCCCCTTCCTCTCCTGCCTCCCCCCTCCCCTCCCCTTCACTCGCTCCTCTCCCCTTCACCCCCTCATCACCCCTCCACATCCCCTTCCCCTCCACACCCCTCTCCTCGAGTCACTTTATAGAGAGTCGCGACAACTAACGATTTGACGCCATTTTGAGTCCATTCAGTGTGGAGCCGCCGTATAGCGCTAGTGCATTGAACCGTGTATTCCATTATGTTCTCTTTGTATGAGAGATGGGAATGGTCTTTTCCATGTTGATAATGAACAAATTATGTGAAGATGACAAAATAGAAGATTTATGACAACTAAGAGCCATATGATAAAGAAGAAAATCACAGAGCTGGTTGTGATTTAACAGTCACAGACATTTAGAACCATGACAAAGAAGGAATGAACTAGACAGGTACACGTGCTGCTTATTTCAGCCTAATTTTAATTTCAGGGAGGCGAGAGCGAGACTCGAACTCTCACCTCCCTGCTTATACATGTACATGTACAATACAATGTTAAGAGTTATCTTTGTATTTCTGCAGTTGTTTGACCTTGTTTATCGTGTGTGGGTATATATTTGTGTTTGTTGAATTTTCATATTTAAATTATTAATCTAAACTTTGCTGCATGTTGCTGATCATATATTAATCCCACCAAAAAATAGATTAACCCCCCCTACCCCCCGGCCCCCTCTTTCCCTCTATCTCTCTCTCTCTCTCTCTCTCTCTCTCTCTCTCTCTCTCTCTCTCTCACACACACACACACGAAAGTTATTCTTTCGGAATAGCTCTGAAAAGAGCTGCTCAGAGAGCGAGTTGAGAAAAGAGTGAGAATATAGAGGGAGGATCTAACTCGGAAGAGGTTATATCACAGATTTAAAATCTATTGGTCTGGGTGTGGACTGCCAGAATTTCAGGATACTAAACAGGTCGACCACCCCATAGAAGCATAGAAGGCAGCCTATCTAAATTCTGACTGTAGAATGGTCGGGACTGGCTTTTACCTTCTGGAGGTGGGGGAAAGGAGAGGGGAGGGGAGGGGGAAAGGAGAGGAGAGGGGAGGGGAGGAGGAAAGGAGAGGAGAGGGGGGAAAGGAGAGGGGAGGGAGATGGGGGGGGGGGGAATGGGGAGGAGGAGGAGGGGGCAATGGGGAGAGGGGGGAAAGGAGAGGAGGGGGGGGAATGGGGGGTTGTAAGGGGCCATGGCAAGGAGAGGGGGTAGGGGGATGGGGGGGGGGGGAGAGGAGGTAGGGGGATGGGGGGGAGAGGGGGAAGGGAGAGGAGGGGGGATGGGGGAGAGGAGGAAAGGGTGGGAAGGAGGGGAAGAGGTAAAAGGGAGGGCAGGGCTTAAAGGGGGGGGGGAAGGGAGGGAGCAAAGGGGGGATAGGGGGAGGGGGAAAGGGCGGCAGGGGGAGGGAGAGGAAGAGGAGGAGGGTGGAAGGGAGGAGGAGGAGCTCGATGGAGCAGCGAGCGGAGCACTTTATGTGTCTGTGTGTGTGTGTGTGTGTGTGTGTGTGTGTGTGTGTGTGTGTGTGTGTGTGTGTGTGTGTGTGTGTGTGTGTGTGTGTGTGCACGCATATGGGACCATTACCACCATCACACTGACCTGGCAGAGAACTGACGAAGAAGTTACTTTCCATCCAACACGACTGACTCTGTTCTCCCAGATTTACCGTCTTTTAGCATCTGATGGAAATCTATACATCTTGAATCCCTTCTCCGTTCTATTTGTGCACCCACAGGCGCTACAACCTGTCATTTTGTCGTAAAATCGATGTAAAACACGAATGAGAACGCTGCGTACAGCGGGAACGTTTAAAACGCTGACCGATATGCGTCCGATCCTGATCCTGTCCGCGATGGACTCAAAATGGCTCCACGCAATCACGTGACTAGATTTTTCCGGACCCTCTATGTCGCAACTCTGTATATAAAGGGCCTCTAGAAAGAGCGAGGGAGAAGGTTGGGGGAGTTGGAGGTGAGAGTTGAAAGGGGGAAGAAGCGGGGAGGACGCTTTGAGGAGGGGTGAGAGGGGGGGCAATGGAGAAAAAATTAGGGTGGGGAGATTACAAGGAGAGTGCGAGGGGGAGTTTATGAGGGGAGGGTTAGGGGGGAGGTTAGGAGGGAAGGGGCCAGGGGGGGTGGATTTGAAAGGGATGGGAGATTTGGAGGGGAGGGGTGAGGGGGGAGTTTAGGAGGGAAGGGGCAAGGGGGGAGATTTGAAAGGGATGGGTGATGGGGAAGATTTGGAGGGGAGGGGTGAGTTTGGAGTTTAGAAAGTGTTGTACGATTAATGGGAAACGAACATTTATTGTAAAATGAGTTTCTTGAGACCTTCGAGTCAGAGATACGTT